>NC_092239.1:23176884-23181884 GCF_036320965.1 Panulirus ornatus
ATATATATATACATATATATATTTATATATATGTATATACATAAATATATATATATATATATATATATATATATATATATATATATATATATATATATATATATATATATATATATATACATATATATATATATATATATATATATATATATATATATATATATATATATATATATATATGTATATATATATATATATATATATATATATATATATATATATATATATATATATATATATATATATATATATATATATATATATATATATATATATATTATCCCTGGGGATAAGGGAGAAAGAATACTTCCCACGCATTCCCCACGTGTCGTAGAAGACGACTAAAGGGGATGGGAGCCGGGACTATGAACTCTCCCCTCCTTGTATTTTAGCTTTCTAAACGGGGAAACAAACGAAGGAGTCGCGCGGGGAGTACTCATCCTCCTCGAATGCTTAAACTGAGGTGTCTAAGTGTGTGGATGTAACCAAGATTAGAAAAAAGAAAAGATAGGTAGTAAGTTTGAGGAAAGGAACCTGGATATTTTGGTTGTGAGTGAAACGAAGCTCAAGGGTAAAGGAGAAGAATGGTTTGGGAATGTTTTGGGAGTAAAGTCAGGGGTTGGTGAGAGAACAACAGGAAGGAAGGAGTAGCACCACTCCTGAAAGAGAAGTGGTGGGAGTATGTGACAGAGTGTTAGAAAGTAAACTCTAGATTGATATGGGTTAAAATGAAAGTGGATGGAGAGAGATGGGTGACAGTTGGTGCATATGCACCTTGGCATGAGAAGAAAGATCAGGAGAGGCAGTGTGTTTTGGGAGAAGCTGAGAGAGTGTGTTAGTAGTTTTGATGCATGAGACCGGGTTATAGTGATGGGTGATTTGAATGCAAAGGTGAGTAATGTGGTAGTTGAGGGAATAATTGGTGTACATGGGGTGTTAAGTATTGTAAATGGAAATGGTGAAGAGCATGTAGGTTTTTGTGCTGAAAAAGGACTGGTGATTGGGAATACCTGGTTTAAGAAGAGAGATATACATAAGTATACACATATTAGGGGGAGAGATAGCCAGAGAACGTTATTGGATTATGTGTTAATTGATAGGCGCGCGAAAGAGAGACTTTTGGATGTTAATGTGCTGATAGGTGCAACTGGAGGGACGTCTGATCATTATCTTGTGGAGGCGAAGGTGAAGATTTGTAGAGGCTTTCAGAAAAGAAGAGGGAATGCTGGGGTGAAGAGAGTGGTGAGAGTAAGTGAGCTTGGGAAGGAGACTTGTGTGAAAAAGTACCATGAGAGATTGAGTGCAGAGTGGAAAAAGGTGAGAGCAAAGGACGTAAGGGGAGTGGGGAGGAATGGGATGTATTTCGGGAAGCAGTGATTGCTTGCGCAAAGGATGCTTGTGGCATGAGAAGCGTGGGAGGTGGGCAGATTGAAAAGGGTAGTGAGTGGTGGGATGAAGAAGTAAGATTATTAGTGAAAGAGAAGAGAGAGGCATTTGGACGATATTTGCAAGGAAATAGTGCAAATGAGTGGGAGATTTATAAAAGAAAGAGGCAGGAGGTCAAGAGAAAGGTTCAAGAGGTGAAAAAGAGGGGCAAGTGAGAGTTGGGGTGAGAGAGTATCATTGAATTTTAGGGAGAATAAAATGATATTTTGGAAGGAAGTAAATAAAGTGCGTAAGACAAGAGAACAAATGGGAACATCGGTGAAAGGGGCTGATGGGGAGGTGATAACAAGTAATGGTGATGTGAGAAGGAGATGTAGTGAGTATTTTGAAGGTTTGTTGAATGTGTTTGATGATAGAGTGGCAGATATAGTGTATTTTGGTCGAGGTGGTGTGCGAAATAAGAGGTTCAGGGAGAATGATTTTGTAAACAGAGAAGAGGTAGTGAAACCTTTGCGAAAGATGAAAGCTGGAAAGGGAGCAGGTTTGGATGGTATTGCAGTGGAATTTATTATGTTTTGTTGACTGGTTGGTAAGGATATTCAGTGTATGTATGGCTCATGGTGAAATGCCTGAGGATTGTCGGAATGCGTGCATAGTGCCATTGTACAAAAGCAAAGGGGATAAAGGTGAGTGTTCAAATTACAGAGGTATAAGTTTGTTGAGTATTCCCGGCAAATTATATGGGAGGGTATTGATTGAGAGGGTGAAGGCATGTACAGAGCATCAAACTGGGCAAGAGTAGTGTGGTTTTAGAAGTGGTAGAGGATGTGTGGATCAGGTGTTTGCTTTGAAGAATGTATGTGAGAAATACATACATACAAATGGATTTGCATGTAGTATTTATGGTTTCTTAACATTGCTTAACATTATCCCTGGGGATAGGGGAGAAAGAATACTTCCCACGTATTCCCTGCGTGTCGTAAAAGGCGACTAAAAGGGGAGGGAGCGGGGGGCTGGAAATCCTCCCCTCATTTTTTTTTTTTAATTTTCCAAAAGAAGGAGCAGAGAATGGGGCCAGGTGGGGATATTCCCTCACAGGCCCAGTCCTCTGTTCTTAGCGCTACCTTGCTGATGCAGGAACAGAGGGGGCCAGGTGAGAATATTCCAGAAGAGGCCCAGTCCTCTGTTCTTGACGCTACCTCGCTAACGCGGGAAATGGTGAATAGTTTAAAAGAAAGAAAAAAAAAAGATTTATGGATCTGGAGAAGGCATATGATATAGTTGATAGACATGCTCTGTGGAAGGTATTAAGAGTATGTGGTGTGGGAGTTGCTGGAAGCAGTGAAAAGTTTTTACTTGCTGCCTTTATTCACTCCGGTCGCCACTCTTCCGCACATGAAATGACAACCCCCTCCCCTTGCATGCGAGCGAGGTAGCGCTAGGAAAAGACAACAAAGGCCACATTCGTTCACACTCAATCTCTAGCTGTTATGTATAATGCACCGAAACCACAGTTCCCTTTTCACATCCAGGCCCCACACAACTTTCCATGGTTTACCCCAGACGCTTCACATGCCCTTGTTCAATCCACTGACAGCACGTCGACCCTAGTATACCACATCGTTCCAATTCACTCTATTCCTTGCACGCCTTTCACCCTCCTGCGTGTTCAGGCCTCGATCGCTCAAAATCTTTATCTTTCCACCTCCAGTTTGGTCTCCCACTTCTCCTCGTTCCCACTTCCTCTGACACATATATCCTCTTTGTCAATCTTTCCCCACTCATTCTCTCCATGTGACCAAACCATTTCCAAACACCCTCTTCTGGTCTCTCAACCACTCTTTATTACCACAGATCTCTCTTACCCTTTCATTACTTACTCGATCAAACCACCTCACACCACATATTATCCTCAAACATCTCATTTCCAGCACATCCACCCTCCTCCGCACAACTCTCTCTACAGCACACGCCTCGCAATCATATATCATTGTTGGAACCACAATCCCTTTAAAGATACCCATTTTTCCATTTTCGAGATAATGTTCTTTCCCTCCACACATTTTTCAATGTGTGGAATATATATATATATATATATATATATATATATATATATATATATATATATATATATATATATATATATATATATATATATATATATATATATATATATATATATATATATTTTTTTTTTTTTTTTTTTTTTTTTATACTTTGTCGCTGTCTCCCGCGTTTGCGAGGTAGCGCGAGGAAACAGACGAAAGAAATGGCCCAACCCCCATACACACGTACATACACACGTCCACACACGCAAATATACATACCTACACAGCTTTCCATGGTTTACCCCAGACGCTTCACATTCCTTGATTCAATCCACTGACAGCACGTCAACCCCTGTATACCACATCGCTCCAATTCACTCTATTCCTTGCCCTCCTTTCACCCTCCTGCATGTTCAGGCCCCGATCACACAAAATCTTTTTCACTCCATCTTTCCACCTCCAATTTGGTCTCCCTCTTCTCCTCGTTCCCTCCACCTCCGACACATATATCCTCTTGGTCAACCTTTCCTCACTCATTCTCTCCATGTGCCCAAACCATTTCAAAACACCCTCTTCTGCTCTCTCAACCACGCTCTTTTTATTTCCACACATCTCTCTTACCCTTACGTTACTTACTCGATCAAACCACCTCACACCACATATTGTCCTCAAACATCTCATTTCCAGCACATCCATCCTCCTGCGCACAACTCTATCCATAGCCCACGCCTCGCAACCATACAACATTGTTGGAACCACTATTCCTTCAAACATACCCATTTTTGCTTTCCGAGATAATGTTCTCGACTTCCACACATTTTTCAAGGCTCCCAAAATTTTCGCCCCCTCCCCCACCCTATGATCCACTTCCGCTTCCATGGTTCCATCCGCTGACAGATCCACTCCCAGATATCTAAAACACTTCACTTCCTCCAGTTTTTCTCCATTCAAACTCACCTCCCAATTGACTTGACCCTCAACCCTACTGTACCTAGTAACCTTGCTCTTATTCACATTTACTCTTAACTTTCTTCTTCCACACACTTTACCAAACTCAGTCACCAGCTTCTGCAGTTTCTCACATGAATCAGCCACCAGCGCTGTATCATCAGCGAACAACAACTGACTCACTTCCCAAGGTCTCTCATCCCCAACAGACTTCATACTTGCCCCTCTTTCCAGGACTCTTGCATTTACCTCCCTAACAACCCCATCCATAAACAAATTAAACAACCATGGAGACATCACACACCCCTGCCGCAAACCTACATTCACTGAGAACCAATCACTTTCCTCTCTTCCTACACGTACACATGCCTTACATCCTCGATAAAAACTTTTCACTGCTTCTAACAACTTGCCTCCCACACCATATATTCTTAATACCTTCCACAGAGCATCTCTATCAACTCTATCATATGCCTTCTCCAGATCCATAAATGCTACATACAAATCCATTTGCTTTTCTAAGTATTTCTCACATACATTCTTCAAAGCAAACACCTGATCCACACATCCTCTACCACTTCTGAAACCGCACTGCTCTTCCCCAATCTGATGCTCTGT
>NC_092239.1:23186884-23211884 GCF_036320965.1 Panulirus ornatus
ATAATAAATTTATGGAAAAATTTCGGATTTTCTCCTGCTTTGTCCACAATATTACTTTCAAAGTTTCTTTGTTCCTCCTTTCTTATCCTGGTATACTCATTCCTTGCTCTGTTATGATTAGCAAATACTGGTTGGCTGGAGTGCCACTGCACATCTTGAGGCTTCATGGATATCTATTAATGAACCATTCTTTTCCTCTCATCAGTCCCTCTGCATCTAAGGCTAGAGGTACCCAGGTTCCTACTCTTTCACTGTAGCTTTCACAAAACCTCTTTCCACAAAGCCCTGGTTCCTGCACTCTATTTCCCAGTTTACGTTAACAAAGAAATTTTTGAGGTTTGCATAGTTTCCACGATGAAATTTCTCTACGTCTTGTCTCACCTCTGCTCCTATGATATCCTCATTTACCTCATACTTAACCTTGAGCATTACATCATCACTTATATATATATATATATATATATATATATATATATATATATATATATATATATATATATATATATATATATATATATATATATATATATATATATATATATATATATATATATATATATCACTTTATGATAAAAGTGATTGGTTCTCAGTGAATGTAGGTTTGCGGCAGTGGTGTGTGATGTCTCCATGGTTGTTTAATTTGTTTATGGATGGGGTTGTTAGTGAGGCGAATGCAAGAGTTTTGGAAAGAGGGGCAAGTATGAAGTCTGTTGGGGATGAGAGAGCTTGGGAAGTGAGTCAGTTGTTGTTCGCTGATGATACAGCGCTGGTGGCTGATTCATGTGAGAAACTGCAGAAGCTGGTGACTGAGTTTGGTAAGGTGTGTGAAAGAAGAAAGTTAAGAGTAAATGTGAATAAGAGCAAGGTAATTAGGTAGAGTAGGGTTGAGGGTCAATTCAATTGGGAGGTAAGTTTGAATGGAGAAAAACTGGAGGAAGTAAAGTGTTTTAGATATCTGGGAGTGGGTCTGGCAGTGGATGGAACCATGGAAGCGGAAGTAGATCATAGGGTGGGGGAGGGGGCGAAAATCCTGGGAGCCTTGAAGAATATGTGCAAGTCGAGAACATTATCTCGGAAAGCAAAAATGGGTATGTTTGAAGGAATAGTGGTTCCAACAATGTTGTATGGTTGCGAGGCGTGGGCTATGGATAGAGTTGTGCGCAGGAGGATGGATGTGCTGGAAATGAGATGTTTGAGGACAATGTGTGGTGTGAAGTGGTTTGATCGAGTAAGTAACGTAAGGGTAAGAGAGATGTGTGGAAATAAAAAGAGCGTGGTTGAGAGAGCAGAAGAGGGTGTTTTGAAATGGTTTGGGCAAATGGAGCGAATGAGTGAGGAAAGATTGACCAATAGGATATATGTGTAGGAGGTGGAGGGAACGAGATGAGTGGGAGACCAAATTGGAGGTGGAAAGATAGAGTGAAAAAGATTTTTTATATGATCGGGGCCTGAACATGCAGGAGGGTGAAAGGAAGGCAAGGAATAGAGTGAATTGGATCGATGTGGTATACCGGGGTTGACGTGCTGTCAGTGGATTGAATTAGGGCATGTGAAGCGTCTGGGGTGAACCATGGAAAGCTGTGTAGGTATGTATATTTGCTTGTGTGGACGTATGTATATACATGTGTATGGTGGTGGGTTGGGCCATTTCTTTCGTCTGTTTCCTTGCGCTGCCTCGCAAACGCGGGACACAGCGACAAGGCAAAAAAAAAAAAAATATATATATACTTATATATATAAATATATATATATATATATATATATATATATATATATATATATATATATATATATATATATATATATATATATATATATATATATATATTCCCCCTGGAGATAGGGGATTAAGAATACTTCCCACGTATTCCCTGTGCGTCGTAGAAGGCGACTAAAAGGGGAGGGAGGGGGGGGCTGGAAATCCTCCCCTCTCATTTTCTTTTTTCTTTTTTTTTTAATTTTCCAAAAGAAGGAACAGAGGGGGCCAGGTGAGGATATTCCAAAAAAGGCCCAGTCCTCTGTTCTTAACGCTACCTCGCTAACGCGGGAAATGGCAAATAGTTTAAAAGAAAAAGAAAAGATATATATATATATATATATATATATATATATATATATATATATATATATATATATATATATATATATATATATATATATATATATATATATATATGCTTCTGTTTCCCATTTTAGAAAGTTAAAATACAAGGAGGGGAGGATTTCTGGCCCCCCGCTCCCGGGGTCGACGTGCTGTCAATGGATTGAATCAGGGCATGTGAAGCGTCTGGGGTAAACCATGGAAACTTCTGTGGGGCCTGGATGTGGAAAGGGAGCTATGGTTTCATGCATTATTACATGACAGCTAGAGACTGAGTGTGAACGAATGGGGCCTTTGTTGTCTCTTCTTAGCCCTACCTTGCACTTGTAAGGAGGAAGGGGGATGTTATTTCATGTGTGGCGAGGAGGCGATGGGAATAAATAAAGGCAGACAGTATGAAGTATGTACATGCGTATATATGTATATGTCTGTGTGTGTATATATATGTGTACATTGAGATGTATAGGTATGGATATTTGCGTGTGTGGACGTGTATGTATATACATGTGTATGGTGGTGGGTTGAGCCATTTCTTTCGTCTGTTTCCTCTAGCTGTCATGTAATAATACACCGAAAGCACAGCTCCCTTTCCACATCCAGGCCCCACACAACTCTCCATGGTTTACCCAAGACGCTTCACATGCCCTGGTTCAATCCATTGATATCACGTCGACCTCGGTATACTACATCGTTCCAATTTACTCTATTCCTTGCACGCCTTTCACCCTCCTCCATGTTCAGGCCCCGATCACTCAAAATCTTTTTCCCTCCATCTTTCCACATCCAATTTGGTTTCCCATTTCTCCTCGTTTCCTCCACCTCTGACACATATATCCTCTTGGTCAATCTTTCCTCACTCATTCTCTCCATGTGACCAAACCATTTCAAAACACCCTCTTCTGCTCTCTCAACCACACTCTTTTTATTACCACATATCTCTCTCACCCTATTATTACTTACTCGAGCAAACCACCTCACACCACATATTGTCCTCAAACATCTCATTTCCAGCACATCCACCCTCCTGCGCACAACTCTATCCATAGCCCACGCCTTGCAACCATACAACATTGTTGGAGCCACTATTCCATCAAACATACCCATTTTTGCTTTCCGAGAAAATGTTCGCGACTTCCACACATTCTTCAAGGCTCCCAGAATTCTCGCCCCCTCCCGCATCCTATGATTCACTTCCGCTTCCACGGTTCTATCCGCTGCCAAATCCACTACCAGATATCTAAAATACTTCACTTCATCCAGTTTTTCTCCATTCAAACTTACCTCCCAATTGACTTGACCCTCAACTCTACTGTACCTAATAACCTTGCTCTTATTCACATTCACTCTCAACTTTCTTCTTTCACACACTTTAACAAACTCTGTCACCAGCTTCTGCAGTTTCTCACATGAATCAGTCACCAGCCCTCTATCATCAGCGAACAACAACTGACTCACTTCCCAAGCTCTCTCATCCACAACAGACTGCATACTTGCCCCTCTTTCCAAAAAGTCTTACATTCACCTCCCTAACAACCCCATCTATAAGCAAATTAACTAACCATGGAGTCATCATGCACCCCAAACGCAAACCTACATTCAATGAGAACCAATCATTTTCTCTCTTCCCACACGTACACATGCCTTACATCCTCGATAAAAACTTTTCACTGCTTCTACGAACTTACCTCCCACACCATATATCCTTAATATATTCCACAGAGCATCTCTATCAACTCTATCATATGCCTTCTCAAGATCCATAAATGCTACATACAGATCCATTTGTTTTTCTAAGTATTTTTCACATGTATTCTTCAGAGGAAACACCTGATCCACACATCCTCTACCACTTCTGAAACCACACTGCTCTTCCCCAATCTGATGCTCTGTACATGCCTTCACCCTCTCAATCAATACCCTCCCATATAATTTACCAGGAATACTCAACAAACTTATACCTCTGTAATTTGAGCACTCACTCTTATCCCCTTTGCCTTTGTACAGTGGCAATATGCAAGCATTCTGTCAATCCTCAGGCACCTCACCATGAGTCATACATACATTATATAACCTTACCAACCAGTCAACAATACAGTCACCCTCTTTTTTAATAAATTCCACTGCAATACCATCCAAACCTGCTACCTTGCCGGTTTTCATCTTCCGCAAAGCTTTTACTACCTCTTCTCTGTTTCCAAAATCATTTTCCCTAACCCTCCCACTTTACACACCACCTCGACCAAAACACCCTATATCTGCCACTCTATCATCAAACACATTCAACAAAGCTTCAAAATACTCACTCCATCTCCTTCTCACATCACCACTACTTGCTATCACCTCCCTATTAGCCCCTTTCACTGAAGTTCCCATTTGTTCCCTTGTCTTACGCACTTTATTTACCTTCTTCCAAAACATCTTTTTACTCTCCTTAAAATTTAATGATACTCTCTCACCCAACTCTCATTTGCCCTCTTTTTCACCTCTTGCGTCTTTCTTTTGACCTCGTGCCTCTATCTTTTATACATCTCCCACTCATTTGCATTATTTCCATGCAAAAATCGTCTAAATGTCTCTCTCTTCCGTTTCACTAATAATCTTACTTCTTCATTCCAACATTCACTACCCTTTCTAATGTGCCCACCTCCCACGCTTCTCATGCCACAAGCATCTTTTGCTCAAGCCATCACTGCTTCCCTAAATACATCCCCCACTCCCCTTACGTCCTTTGTTCTCAACTTTTTCCATTCTGTATTCAGTCTCTCCTGGTACTTCCTCACACAAGTCTCCTTCCCAAGCTCATTTACTCTCACCACTCTCTTCACCCCAACATTTTCTCTTCTTTTCTGAAAACCTCTACAAATCTTCACCTTCGCCTCCACAAGATAATGATCCAGTTGCACTTCTCAGCACATTAACATCCGAAAGTCTCTCTTTCGCGCGGGTATCAATTAACACATAATTCAATAACGCTCTCTGGCCATCTCTCCTACTTACATATGTATACTTATGTATATCTCGCTTTTTAAACCAGATATTCCCAATCACCAGTCCTTTTTCAGCACATAAATCTACAAGCTCTTCACCATTTCCATTTACAACACTGAATACCCCATATATACCAATTATTCCCTCAACTGCCACATTACTCACCTTTGCATTCAAATCACCCATCACTATAACTCGGTCTTGTGCATCAAAGCCACTAACACACTCATTTAGCTGCTCCCAAAACACTTCCCTCTCATGATCTTTCTTCTCATGCCCAAGTGCATATGCACCAAGAGTCACCCATCTCTTTCCATCAGCTTTCAGTTTTACCCATATCAATCTAGAGTCTAATTTCTCACACTGTATCACATGCTCCCACCACTCCTGTTTCAGGAGTAGTGTTACTCCTTCCCTTGCTCTTGTCCTCTCACTAACCCCTGTCTCTACTCCCAAGACATTCCCAAACCACTCTTCCCCTTTATCCTTGAGCTTCGTCTCACTGAGAGCCAAAACATCCAGGTTCTTTTCGTCAAACATACTACCTATCTCTCCTTTTTTCTTATCTTGGTTACATCTACACACATTTAGACACCCCAATCTGAGCCTTCGAGGAGGATAAGCACTCCCCGCGTGACTCCTTCTTCTGTTTCCCCTTTAAGAAAGTTAAAATACATGGAGGGGAGGGTTTCTAGCCCCCCGCTCCCGTCCCCTTTAGTCGCCTTCTAGGACAGGTGAGAAATGCGTGGGAAGTATTCTTTCTCCCTTATCCCCACGGATATATATATATATATATATATATATATATATATATATATATATATATATATATATATATATATATATATATATATATATATATATATATATATATATAAATATATATATATATATATATATATATGTATATATATATATATATATATATATATATATATATATATATATATATATATATATATATATATATATATATATATATATATATATATATATATATATATATATATATATATATATGTATATATATTCTTATGAGTCCACGGGAAAATGAAACACGATACGTTCCCAAGTGCACTTTCGTGTAATAATCACATCATTAGGGGAGACACAAGAGAGAAACATAACAGTCAGTTGATATACTACGAAGAGACGAAGCTCGGACGCCATTTGGACTGATAAGAATATACTTGATCACGCGAAAAACTGTGATCCTTTCAAATATATATATATACATATATATATATATATATATATATATATATATATATATATATATATATATATATATATATATATATATATATATATATATATATATATATATATATATATATATATATATATATATATATATATATATATATCTTTCATACTATTTGCCATTTCCCGCATTAGCGAGGTAGCGTTGAGAACAGAGGACTGGGCCATTGAGGGAATATCCTCACCTGGGCCCCTTCTCTGTTCCCTCTTTTGGAAAATTAAAAAAAAAAAAGTGAGAGGGGAGGATTTCCAGCCCCCCGCTCCCTCCCCTTTTAGTCGCCTTCTACGACACGCAGGGAATACGTGGGAAGTATTCTTAATCCCCTATATATATATATATACATATATATTTATCTATTTTTTTATATTTTATTTATTTTGATTTGTCGCTGTCTCCCGCGTTTGCGAGGTAGCGCAAGGAAACAGACGAAAGAAATGGCCCAACCCACCCCCATACACGATATATATACATACACGTCCACACACGCAAATATACATACCTATACATCTCAATGTACACATATATATACACTCACAGACACATACATATATACCCATGCACACAATTCTCACTGTCTGCCTTTATTCATTCCCATCGACACCTCGCCACACATGGAATACCATCCCCCTCCCCCCTCATGTGTGCGAGGTAGCACTAGGAAAAGACAACAAAAGCCCCATTCGTTCACACTCAGTCTCTAGCTGTCATGCAATAATGCCCGAAACCACAGCTCCCTTTCCACATCCAGGCCCCACACAACTTTCCATGGTTTACCCCAGACGCTTCACATGCCCTGATTCAATCCACTGACAGCACGTCAACCCCGGTATACCACATCGATCCAATTCACTCTATTCCTTGCCTTCCTTTCACCCTCCTGCTTGTTCAGGCCCCGATCACACAAAATCTTTTTCACTCCATCTTTCCACCTCCAATTTGGTTTCCCACTTCTCGTTCCCTCCACCTCCGACACATATATCCTATTGGTCAATCTTTCCTCACTCATTCTCTCCATGTGCCCAAACCATTTCAAAACACCCTCTTCTGCTCTCTCAACCACGCTCTTTTTATTTCCACACATCTCTCTTACCCTTACGTTACTTACTCGATCAAACCACCTCACACCACACATTGTCCTCAAACATCTCATTTCCAGCACATCCATCCTCCTGCGCACCACTCTATCCATAGCCCACGCCTCGCAACCATACAACATTGTTGGAACCACTATTCCTTCAAACATACCCATTTTTGCTTTCCGAGATAATGTTCTCGACTTCCACACCTTCTTCAAGGCTCCCAGGATTTTCGCCCCCTCCCCCACCCTATGATCCACTTCCGCTTCCATGGTACCATCCGCTGCCAGATCTACTCCCAGATATCTAAAACACTTTACTTCCTCCAGTTTTTCTCCATTCAAACTTACCTCCCAATTACTTGACCCTCAACCCTACCGTACCTAATAACCTTGCTCTTATTCACATTTACTCTTAACTTTCTTCTTTCACACACTTTACCAAACTTAGTCACCAACTTCTGCAGTTTCTCACATGAATCAGCCACCAGCGCTGTATCATCAGCGAACAACAACTGACTCACTTCCCAAGCTCTCTCATCCACAATAGACTTCATACTTGCCCCTCTTTCCAAAACTCTTGCATTCACCTCCCTAACAACCCCATCCATAAACAAATGAAACAACCATTGAGACATCACAAACCCCTGCCGCAAACCTACATTCACTGAGAACCAATCACTTTCCTCTCTTCCTACACGTACACATGCCTTACATCCTCGATAAAAACTTTTCACTGCTTCTAACAACTTGCCTCCCACACCATATTTTCTTAATACCTTCCACAGAGCATCTCTATCAACTCTATCATATGCCTTCTCCAGATCCATAAAAGCTATATACAAATCTATTTGCTTTTCTAAGTATTTCTCACATATTTTCTTCAAAGCAATCACCTGATCCACACATCCTCTAACACTTCTGAAACCACACTTCTCTTCCCCAATCTGATGCTCTGTACATGCCTTCACCCTCTCAATCAATACCCTCCCATATAATTTACCAGGAATACTCAACAAACTTATACCTCTGTAATTTGAGCACTCACTCTTATCCCCTCTGCCTTTGTACAATGGCACTATGCACGCATTCCGCCAATCCTCAGGCGCCTCACCATGAGTCATACATACATTAAATAACCTTACCAACCAGTCAATAATACAGTCACCCCTTTTTTAATAAATTCCACTGCAATACCATCCAAACCTGCTGCCTTGCCGGCTTTCATCTTCCGCAAAGCTTTTACTACCTCTTCTCTATTTACCAAATCATTTTCCCCAACCCTCTCACTTTGCACACCACCTCGACCAAAACACCCTATATCTGCCACTCTATCATCAAACACATTCAACAAACCTTCAAAATACTCACTCCATCTCCTTCTCACATCACCACTACTTGTTATCACCTCCCCATTAGCCCCCTTCATTGAAGTTCCCATGTGCTCCCTTGTCTTATGCACGTTATTTACCTCCTTCCAGAACATCTTTTTATTTTCCCTAAGATTTATATATATATATATATATATATATATATATATATATATATATATATATATATATATATATATATATATATATATATATATATATATATATATATATATATATATATATATATATATATATATATATATATATGTGTGTGTGTGTGTGTGTGTGTGTGTGTGTGTTTCCGTGCGTGTGTGTGTGTGTGTGTTTGTGTGACTCTGTGCGTGTGTGTATGTGCACATATACAGGAGTGTATGCATACATATACAAAGATGAAAGATGGCACAACACGAGTGTAAAACTCTCTTCCCGTAGCACGCATGTAGTCATCCATTTATTTCTTACCCACCACATTATTTTATCCGACCACATCATCTTGTCCGACAACATTATCTTACCCGACCACATCATCTTACTCGAGCACATCATCTTGTCCGACCTTATGATCTTACACGAGCACATCGTCTTACCCGACCACTTTATCATACCCGACCACCTCATCTTACACGACCACATCATCTTACCCGACCACATTATCTTAACTGCCCACATCATCTTACCCAAGCACATTATCTTGTCCGACCACATCATCTTACCCGACCACATCATTCTTACCCGACCACATTATCTTGTCCGACAACATTATCTTACCCGACCACGTCATCTTAACCGACCACATCATCTTACCAGACCACATCATCTTGTCCGACCACATCATCTTACCCGACCACATCATCTTACCTAACCACATTATCTTGTCCAACCACATCATCTTACCCGGCCACATCATCTTACCTGACTACATCATCTTACCCGATCACGTTATCTCATCTGACCGCATCATCTTGCCCGACCACATCATCTTGTCCGACCACATCATCTTGCCCGACCACATCATCTTGTCCGACCACATCATCTTGTCCGACTACATCATCTAACTCAACCACTTACGTCATTATACAACCACGAAATCATGTTCTTCCCAAATATCTTTATATGCAGCTCGACATACAGTGGGCAAACACGCTGATGAGCAACCATTATGATGGGAAACCATACTGATGGGCACCCATATTGATGGGCAGTACTCTGATGGTGAACGAAACAAGTGGACAATCTAACTGACGAGCAACCAGACAGATGGGAAGGCAGACAGATGGAAGAGCAGACAGATATGCAGACAGACAGACGGGAGGGCAGGCTGATAGGCAGGCAGGGAGACGGGCAGCTTCACACAGATTCCAGCAACCACATCCGCGCCACAAACAGCGCTGTCCTGATTTGTCAAGATTTATACGGGGCTTCCACCTCCCAGGCGCATCTTGTACAAGTGTGGAGGGATCGGCGGGAGTAGGAGTGTCATGGGCTTGGCGGAAACATCTCTTTGTTTATATCATTTCTGTTTGGTGAGCTAAGAAATGAAATGAAATATGAAATGGAATGTTACCACAGTTAGCATACAAGAATATCAATTAAATGTTCCCGTAAAAAACAGCCGACCAGATGAAAATTGAATAACTGATATGAAATGAGCGAAGTGGCTTTATAGGAAAACGAATTTGGTAGAGTGTGACAATAAGTGAAAATAATTATAAGGCAAAACTACCAGCAGCCAAGAAGTTTCAACCTTTTCTCCTCTGATGATGATTTGAGTCAACATGGCCGTGGAGGAACGGGGTGAGCGTAACCGAGAACTGCAGTATTGATTACACCAGGCAAATAGTTAGCCATAAACCAAGACAAAAGCACTAGATCATCCAGTAGTCAGGGTCTGTTACTGAAGTAAGCATACACTACCAAGCATGGCCAAAACTTATGCCTGTGTAGTGATGGCTAAATAGAAATGGATTTATGCAAATAGAAACATCAAGATTTGTTAATTGTGGCCAGGTTTTTAACAAGAAGACTATGGGATGAGGGTTAAATGGGTCTTACAAAAAACAGAGATCACAAGGCTGATAAAATCAGCAGGAGTCATTGAGCAACAGGATCAGAACTAATTGCAGTTGGAGGAGGGATAAAAGTAACTGGAAGAGCTAATTCGAATACACCAAGGGTGTTATAAGATGAGAAAGGAACTCAGGAAATTAAAGAATATAGTCAATAGTATTGAACACAAATTCGCATCAACTGAGGAAATTCAGGAGGTACATCAACAGATTAAATAAAGTATAATGACTAAAGAGCTAACATGGTTCGAAGGGTCTATTCTACGTAGATGTCCAAGAGGCTCATGAGCAAGTGGAAATACCCATAACATAGAGCAAAGAAACGATTGATAATATTAGGCAAGAAGGGATGGGGGGCAGACACTGCTTCTGGGGCTGGTCTCCTGTAGTCCTAGTCATCCATATACTTCTAATTATCTTTTCCAGTGTCATACAGAGCACATTCATCAGAGAGGTTGGTCTTAGTTTTTGATTCTTTGCTCAACGTCTCCTCCCGCTAACCTTCCTTAATGACAGATGTAACATTTGCCGTTTTCCCCACTCTTGACACTTTTCTTTTCCTCAGTAACATTTTGAACAATATTTCCAGCAGTATATCTAACGCAGATACACACATCTTCGACATAACCTGTATGGTTAAATTTCATCTCAGCCAAGACCCCATATGTCTCTTGGTGCTTGATGTTGCTATTTTAGAAGACCTACTCCTCATTCCTTCTTATTGATGTTGGGTCTGTTGTGTCTTTCAGTGAGAAAGCCGTTTTAAACTGTTGTTTACTTTTTTTCATCATCCCTTACAACTTTGCAGAGGAGAAATTACCTGATAGACGGCATGGTTTGAGGAAGAGGTGAGTGAGAGGATTGATTAAAGAGAGTGAGTTCTTTTTCAGACGAAAGAGAAAGTTAGGAGGATCGTTTATATATTGAACTGCCAGAAAGCATTTGACGCAATACCACACGGGAGGCTGATTAAGGGGATAGATCTCCAGTCAGGAATATATGAGAGACTATCTCTACAGAGAGACTATGTTAGAGGAATGGAACAAAAGATGAATGTCACAGAAGTTTTCTCAAATTAGGATGAGATCAACACTAGAGTAGCACAGGGTTCTGCTCTGAGACCATTACTCTCATTGATAAATGTGAATGAGTTACCAGGAAGTATGGACTCCTACCTGAAGATGTTTGCTGATGACGCAAACGTTATGAAGATCATGGAAAGTGAGGAGAACTGCATCAACTTACAAGGGATACTTGACAGTCTCCGAAGTCGGTCTGATTTATAATCGATGAAATTCAACCGGGGTATATGCAAAGTAATGAGGAAGGGACACAGTGAAAGAAGGCTTCAACATGATTATCATCTAGCAGGAGGTAAGCCACAAAAATCTAAGTGTGAGAGGGACTGAAAGCTTGCAGTATTCTTAACGTGTAACCAAAGTTTCACATTTGAGAAATAGTAAAGGAGACAAGCTGCCCGTTAGCAAATGTTGGAAAAATATTCAAGTATATGGATAAGATTTTTTTTCAGCAAGCTGTTTATATCCAGACATGATACCAGAATTAAGAAAGCTGACTTTCAGTTAGAGGCATCAGATTATCCATGCTGACTATGGAAAAAAAAAGTTTGAGGGATGACCTGATCACACCTTCTAGGATTTTGAATCGGCTTGATGAAGTCTAGAGTGAATTTTTTTTTTCTCGAATAACTTAGTAATAGAACAACCAGACGACATAACCCAAAACTTAGAAACATTTTTTTTTTTTTTTAGAAAGGGTGAAGAAATGTACTGCTAAAGTATATGTGGTGGATAGATAGAATTAACCATGACATTATAGATGCGGACAACATACACAAGTTTAGGAAGTTGTGTGATAGTGGAGATGGTTGAAGGGATGTTCATACAAATATGTAATTACAGATGAGGAGGGAGACAGACGGGCAGGCAGACAGATGGGAAGGCAGACAGATGGACTAGCAGGTTGATGGACAGGAAAACAGACGGACAGGCAAACAAGCGGGTAACCAGACTGATTGTAACACACATAAATTGCAGGCCGGCCGATAGACGGGAAAGCAGACAGATGGGAAGGCAGACAGATGAAGTATCTTATCACACCAGCCAGACAGATTGGTCGGGAGAGAGATGGCCAGGTAGACAGATGGTAAGCCAGTCAGGTGGACATTCAGACAGGTGGGTAATCAGGCGTTATATAACTAGCCAGATGGATGAAGAGCCAAGAAAAACTTGAGGAGAAAATAACCATCAAAGAAATCCATTGATACAAAGATGCAGATGTACGTACGGCTGTGAGACAGATGGGGGACCATGCACACATGCAGAAAAGAAATGTTCTCAAACAGACATGAAATTTCATTGATATAGAATATACAGACAGACACACATAAAAAACTGTCGAGATCTGAAGACAGAAAGTGGTTGAAACTCACAGCAGAACGCTATCAAGCATCATCTCCACCGCCAGCGGTTCAAACATTAGCTGATCGACCCGAGCCTCAGTGGTTGCCATGGAGACGGAATATCTAGATCAAAATCTGAGTGAAGCTCTTGCTGTCCCTCCTCCGTGTCGTCCATAGCTCCCATACTTCGGAGGAATTAATTCATTCACAGACTTCAGACTCCTGGACCTCAGACGTGGGAGTCCGCTTGTTAGGTGTTTCATTGTCAGACTCATCAACAGATTTTCAAGGAATCAAGAAGGTGATGACCACGACCCAAAGTGCCGGGGATGAAATGTGAGTATGGCAGGTGAAGCTGATTCATAATGTTGAGCTTCCTCCCACTCCATTAATGTGTCAGCTGGCTCCTCATCTGGGTCACCTTTGCTGAGGAGCTAGCTCGGGGTCCTACTTGCTCTTCCGCGCAATCTGTGTCTGGTCTCTCTGCACTGCTGACTCTGTGCACTTTGCTCTGCCGACTCTATTCTCTCTACTCTGCTGCCTCTGTTTTCTCTGCTCTACCACTTCTGTTCTCCCTACTTTGCTACCTCTATTGTTTCTACTCTACTACCTCTATTCTTTCTACTCTGCTGCCTCTATTCTGTCAACTCTGTTGCCTCTGTGCTCTTTTCTTTGCTGCCCCTACTCTCTCTACTGATCTGCCTCTTCTCTCTCTACTCTATTGCCTCTTTTGTCTCTTCTCTGCTGCCTCTGTTCTCCCTACTGTGCTGCAACTTTTCTCTCTACTGTGCAGCCTCTATTCTCTCTACTCTGCTGCCTCTGTTCTCCCTACTCTGCTGCCTCTATTCTCTCTACTCTGCTGCCTCTGATGACACATGTATATAAGTGATTCGTCAGTTGCTCAGGGCTTCCTGTCAGATGTTTGTCAATGTCAATACAAAGAAATATGAAATTTACATATGTCCCACACCTGGTATTGATCCCAGGCGCAGGGGCAGGACAAGGCTATACCACATCTGTTATTGATGTCACTTATTGATTCAGGACAAGTCCTATGTCACACCTGGTGTCCAGAGCAGGTGTTGGGTCAGGACAAGGCAATACCACATCGAGTGTTGATGCCAAGTATTCAGTCAGGATAAGGATATACCACACTTGTTGTTGATAACAGATTCTGGGTCAAGATAAGGCTATACCACACCTTGTGCCACACCCAGTGCTATTGACAGGCTCTGGGTCAGGACAAGGATACACCACAACTGGTTTTGCTGGTAGGTGTTGGGTTAAGACAAGGCTATACCCACCCCTGGTTCTGAAGGGAGTAATGGGTCATGATAAAACTATACCACACACATCCGTCACATGTATGAAGAAGCGAATAACTGTAAGCAAGAGAATTAGCCAAACGACCTTATGAAGAATAATAGGGCTGGACAGTCATCCTGCCGATCCTTCGACTATTTCCTTCTTGAGACTTTACCTTCAGTATGTTTGGATCAGACCATGACCACAGTGGAGTTTACCTTCAGTATGTTTGGATCAGACCATGACCACAGGGGAGTTTACCTTCAGTATGTTTGGATCAGACCATGACCACAGGGGAGTTTACCTTCAGTATGTTTGGATCAGACCATGACCACAGGGAGTTTACCTTCAGTATGTTTGGATCAGACCATGACCACAGGGGAGTTTACCTTCAGTATGTTTGGATCAGACCATTACCACAGGGGAGTTTACCTCCGGTATGTTTGGATCAGACCATGACCACAGGGGAGTTTACCTTCAGTATGTTTGGATCAGACCATTACCACAGGGGAGTTTACCTCCGGTATGTTTGGATCAGACCATGACCACAGGGGAGTTTACCTCCAGTATGTTTGGATCAGACCATGATCACAGGGGACTTTACCTTCAGTATGTTTGGATCAGACCATTACCACAGGGGAGTTTACCTCCGGTATGTTTGGATCAGACCATGACCACAGGGGAGTTTACCTTCAGTATGTTTGGATCAGACCATGACCACAGGGGAGTTTACCTCCGGTATGTTTGGATCAGACCATGACCACAGGGGAGTTTACCTCCGGTATGTTTGGATCAGACCATGACCACAGGGGAGTTTACCTTCAGTATGTTTGGATCAGACCATGACCACAGGGGAGTTTACCTTCAGTATGTTTGGATCAAACCATGACCACAGGGGAGTTTACCTCCGGTATGTTTCGATCAGACCATGACCACAGGGGAGTTTACCTTCAGTATGTTTGGATCAGACCATTACCACAGGGGAGTTTACCTCCGGTATGTTTGGATCAGACCATGACCACAGGGGAGTTTACTTTCAGTATTTTTGGATCAGACCATTACCACAGGGGAGTTTACCTCCGGTATGTTTGGATCAGACCACGACCACAGGGGAGTTTACCTCCTGTATGTTTGGATCAGACCATTACCACAGGGGAGTTTACCTCCGGTATGTTTGGATCAGACCATGACCACAGGGGAGTTTACCTTCAGTATGTTTGGATTAGACCATGACCACAGGGGAGTTTACCTTCAGTATGTTTGGATCAGACCATGACCACAGGGGAGTTTACCTTCAGTATGTTTGGATCAGACCATGAACACAGGGGAGTTTACCTCCTGTATGTTTGGATCAGACCATTACCACAGGGGAGTTTACCTCCGGTATGTTTGGATCAGACCATGACCACAGGGGAGTTTACCTTCAGTATGTTTGGATCAGACCATGAACACAGGGGAGTTTACCTCCGGTATGTTTGGATCAGACCATGACAACAGGGGAGTTTACCTCCGGTATGTTTGGATCAGACCATGACCACAGGGGAGTTTACCTCCGGTATGTTTGGATCAGACCATGACCACAGGGGAGTTTACCTCCGGTATGTTTGGATCAGACCATGACCACAGGGGAGTTTACCTTCAGTATGTTTGGATGAGACCATGACCACAGGGGAGTTTACCTCCGGTATGTTTGGATCAGACCATGACCACAGGGGAGTTTACCTCCGGTATGTTTGGATCAGACCATGAACACAGGGAAGTTTACATCCGGTATGTTTGGACCAGACCATGAACACAGGGGAGTTTACCTTCAGTATGTTTGGATCAGACCATGACCACAGGGGAGTTTACCTTCAGTATGTTAGGATCAGACCATGACCACAGGGGAGTTTACGTAGCTCTGGTATGTTTGGATCAGACCATGAACACAGGGGAGTTTACCTCCGGTATGTTTGGATCAGACCATGACCACAGGGAAGTTTACATTTACTATGTTTGGATCAGACCATGACCACAGGGGAGTTTACTTTCAGTATGTTTGCATCAGACCATGACCACAGGGGAGTTTACCTTCAGTATATTTGGAACAGACCATGACCACAGGGGAGTTTACTTCAGTATGTTTGGATCAGACCATGACCACAGGGGAGTTTACCTTCAGTATGTTTGGATCAGACCATGACCACAGGGGAGTTTACCTCTGGTATGTTTGGATTAGACCATGACCACATGGGAGTTTACCTCCGATATAACCAACACCTACCATAGGATGTTTACCTCAGTAATGTTTATATCAGACCAGTACCAACAACAGGAAAGTTTACCTTTTTTACGTTTACGTCAGACACTGCCTACCACAGGAAAGTTTACCTCCGATATGCTTACGTCAGACCAGCATCTATCACAGTCTGGTATATTTCACTAACCTTTCCATCAGACCAGCTCCAGCAACAGAACGATATACCTCAATAAAGTTTGCATTAGTCCAGCACCCACCACAATATGGTTTACCTCAGTAATGTTTGTATTAGAACAGTAGCTACCCAGTAAAGTTTACATTGGACCAACACTTACCTCATGATGTTTAACCTTAGAAAATTTTACATCAGATCAGCACCTACCACAGCATGGTTTACCTGAATAAAGTTTACATCAGACAAGCACCTACCAGAGGATGGTTTACCTCAAGAAAGTTTACATCAGACCAGCACCTACCACAGAATGGTTTACCTCAAGAAAGTTTACATCAGATATGCCCCTTCCCTATGATGGTTTACCTTCGAAAAGTTTACATCAATCCAGCACCTAACACAAGATGGTATACCTCAGAAAAGTTTGCAGCAGACCAACACCTACCACAGGATGGTTTATCTCAAGAAAGTTTACATCAGACCAACACTTACCACAAGATGGTTTAACTCAGAAACGTTTATATCAGTCCAGCACCGACCACAAGATGGTATACTTCAGGAAAGTTTACATCAGTGCAGCACCTGCCACGTGATGGTTTACCTTAGAAAGTTTACCTCAGACCAGCACCTACCAAATGATGGTTTACCTCAATAAGCTTTACATCAGACCAGCACCTATCACAAGATGGTTTACCTCAGAAAAGTTTACATCAGTCCAGTACCAACCACAAGATAGTATACCTCAGTAATTTTTGTATCAGACCAGCACCTATCTGAGAATGGGTTACCTGAATAAAGTTTACGCCATAGGGTGGTTTCTCAGAAAAGTTTACATCAGTCCAGCACCTGCCACAAGATGGTATACCCAAGATCAGCATATAACACAGGATGGTTTACTTCAGGAATGTTTGAATTAGACCAGCACATGGTTTACCTCTGTAATGTTTACATCAGACCAGGAACTACCAGAGGCCAGTCAAGCAGGAGGCAGTTCCTTGTTATCAGGTATTTATTTACTTTCTTTTACTTCACTGTGTCCTGATGGTTTACTGCTCTATTTTGGTCCATTGTTCACTTACTTCACTACTGCCTCTTGGATCATTAGCATCTGATGGATCAGTGTGGAAAGATGCTTCAAAATTGTCTGTTAGTTCGGTATTGACCGAATGTTTCAGTTTAGTGGTATATGTATGTTCATCGTTGTCTGTTGGTTTACTTTTGTCTCCCTGAAGGTTCACAGCGACAGTCTGGAGTTACTGAGGCAAAGACGTCCATACGTAACAAGAGAACTAAGTGTATTGTTGTGGGTAAATGTTGATTGGAAGCAATGACGATATGTGCATTTTGAGAATGTGATGATCTCTGTTAGTCTATCATTCTTTCCTTCTGTCTGTCTGTCTGTCCTTCTCTCTCTCTCTCTCTCTCTCTCTCTCTCTCTCTCTCTCTCTCTCTCTCTCTCTCTCTCTCTCTCTCTTGCATGTTTAAGGAGGAATCAGGTCAAGTTAGATGTTCTCCTCAACAACCCGACCCCGTCAGGGTGAAATGTTACCTCACTGAATAACTAATGTAGGCCGCCCCCGTGAGAGCTGCAACTGTTGTGGCAGAACAAATATCTCGCTCTGGTGAGCTAGCAGATGGCTGGCAATGTATTGTCCTAGAGAGAGAGAGAGAGAGAGAGAGAGAGAGAGAGAGAGAGAGAGAGAGAGAGAGAGAGAGAGAGAGAGAGAGAGAGAGAGAGTATGTGCACTGGAGTACATGGGAATGACTGAATACAGAGGACCCCCTTTCGCCTATTTTTGTATAATCAGTGTTTTTCTAACTTGATCTATTCCCCTTCCTGTTCTGAGTGGATGAGGTAGGGATAGAACAGTATGCAGGCTCTCTGCCCACCCTCCAGCGCCTCTGGTCACAACAGCCGGCAGGTAAAAATAACCGGAAAAAACCCATGCATTCTTTAGATTAGTTCACATGGAATCCAACAAGATAGAAGGAAAAGGAAAATCCTATTGTAAGACCTCGCTGCACTATCCCACCCTCTCCTGCGCCACGATATAGACTGAGAGTCTGAGAGGAGAAAAAGTAATTCATGAATATGTATCTCTCCTCTTTTTTCCCCCTTGTGATCATTCAATAGATACCTGAACCAAAGGAAAATCTGTCTACCCAGTTTTTGACTGTATCTATAGTCTTTAACGACGTTTAATGGTATTTCATTCTTGTGTTAAACATATCTATCTGCAGAGAACCTTTTTCCCGTCACTATTACATATTTCGATTCTAAATTTTAATCAGTTCGTCCTGGTGACGCTGTTTCCTTGTATTTCAAAAAGATCTTCATAGTTTGTATTCAAGAATCTACTAAAATTTTTGAAGGCTTGTATCAAATGTCGAGAAGCCAACGTTTCTTTGGAGAAAAAAAGATATACATAATGTCCTTCGCTTTTCTTGATACGACAGATTTACCTGGTCTGGAATTTGATCTGGAATTGTTTCATTCTTTTCCTCCACTTTTCTTTTGTAGTTCGGGAACCAGATATGGACTGCATATCCACGGTGTTGCTTTTAATTTTTTTTTCCAGTGTTGTGTAGTCGATGTTTCTTGCTATGAAGTGTAAGATCTGGTTTCTGTTTTGTAATCAATGTTGGACACTATTAAGTTACAGTGAGATTGTTACTCATGACAACTTTATTGACTTTAGTGGATATCTAAGCATTTGTGAATTGTCCTCAGTATTCTCATCTCTAGAGTGCATAACTTTATATATATATATATATATATATATATATATATATATATATATATATATATATATATATATATATATATATATATATATATATATATATATATATATTTTTTTTTTTTTTATACTGTTCGCCATTTCCCGCGATAGCGAGGTAGCGTTAAGAACAGAGGACTGGGCCTTTGAGTGAATACCCTCACCTGGCCCCCTTCTCTGTTCCTTCTTTTGGAAAAAAAAAAAAAAAAAAAAGAGAGGGGAGGATTTCCAGCCTCCCGCTCCCTTCCCTTTTAGTCGCCTTCTACGACACGCAGGGAATACGTGGGAAGTATTCTTTCTCCCCTATCCCCAGGGATATATATATATATATATATATATATATATATATATATATATATATATATATATATATATATATATATATATATATATATATATTCTTTCTTTTCTTTCAAACTATTCGCCATTTCCCGCATTAGCGAGGTAGCGTTAAGAACAGAGGCCTGGGCCTTTGAGGGAATACCCTCACCTGGCCCAATTCTCTGTTCCTTCTTTTGGAAAATTAGAAAAAATGAGAGGGGAGGATTTCCAGCCCCCCGCTCCCTCCCCTTTTAGTCGCCTTCTACGACACGCAGGGACTACGTGGGAAGTGTTCTTTCTCCCCTATCCCCAGGGAATACATATATATATATATATATATATATATATATATATATATATATATATATATATATATATATATATATATATATGGATCTGGAGAAGGCATATGATAGAGTTGATAGAGATGCTCTGTGGAAGGTATCAAGAATATATGGTGTGGGAGGCAAGTTGTTAGAAGCAGTGAAAAGTTTTTATCGAGGATGTAAGGCATGTGTACGTGTAGGAAGAGAGGAAAGTGATTAGTTCTCAGTGAATGTAGGTTTGCGGCAGGGATGTGTGATGTCTCCATGGTTGTTAAATTTGTTTATGGATGGGGTTGTTAGGGAGGTGAATGCAAGAGTTTTGGAAAGAGGGGCAAGTATGAAGTCTGTTGGGGATGAGAGAGCTTGGGAAGTGAGTCAGTTGTTGTTCGCTGATGATACAGCGCTGGTGGCTGATTCATGTGAGAAACTGCAGAAGCTGGTGACTGAGTTTGGTAAAGTGTGTGAAAGAAGAAAGTTAAGAGTAAATGTGAATAAGAGCAAGGTTATTAGGTACAGTAGGGTTGAGGGTCAAGTCAATTGGGAGGTAAGTTTGAATGGAGAAAAACTGGAGGAAGTGAAGTGTTTTAGATATCTGGGAGTGGATCTGGCAGCGGATGGAACCATGGAAGCGGAAGTGGATCATAGGGTGGGGGAGGGGGCGAAAATTCTGGGAGCCTTGAAGAATGTGTGGAAGTCGAGAACATTATCTCGGAAAGCAAAAATGGGTATGTTTGAAGGAATAGTGGTTCCAACTATGTTGCATGGTTGCGAGGCGTGGGCTATGGATAGAGTTGTGCGCAGGAGGATGGATGTGCTGGAAATGATATGTTTGAGGACAATGTGTGTTGTGAGGTGGTTTGATCGAGTAAGTAACGTAAGGGTAAGAGAGATGTGTGGAAATAAAAAGAGCGTGGTTGAGAGAGCAGAAGAGGGTGTTTTGAAATGGTTTGGGAACATGGAGAGAATGAGTGAGGAAAGATTGACCAAGAGGATATATGTGTCGGAGGTGGCGGGAACGAGGAGAAGTGGGAGACCAAATTGGAGGTGGAAAGATGGAGTGAAAAAGATTTTGTGTGATCGGGGCCTGAATATGCAGGAGGGTGAAAGGAGGGCAAGGAATAGAGTGAATTGGATCGATGTGGTATACCGGGGTTGACGTGCTGTCAGTGGATTGAATCAGGGCATGTGAAGCGTCTGGGGTAAACCATGGAAAGCTGTGTAGGTATGTATATTTGCGTGTGTGGACGTATGTATATACATGTGTATGGGGGTGGTTTGGGCCATTTCTTTCGTCTGTTTCCTTGCGCTACCTCGCAAACGCGGGAGACAGCGGCAAAAAAAAAAAAAATTATATATATATATAAATATATATATATATATATATATATATATATATATATATATATATATATATATATATATATATATATATATTCTTTCTTTTTCTTTTAAACTATTCGCCATTTCCCGCGTTAGCGAGGTAGCGTTAGGAGCAGAGGACTGGGCCTTTTTTGGAATATCCTCACCTGGCCCCCTCTGTTCCTTCTTTTGGAAAATTAAAAAAAAAAACGAGAGGGGAGGATTTCCAGGCCCCCGCTCAGTCCCCTTTTAGTCGCCTTCTACGACACGCAGGGAATACGTGGGAAGTATTCTTAATTCCCTATCCCCAGGGATAACATATATACATATATATATATATATATATATATTTTTTTTTTTTCTTTCAAACTATTCACCATTTCCCGCATTAGCGAGGTAGTGATAAGAACAGATGACTGGGCCTTAGAGGGAATATCCTCACCTGGCCGCATTCTCTGTTCCTTGTTTTGGAAAATAAAGAAAATGAGAGGGGAGGATTTCCAGCCACCCGCTCCCTCCCTTTTTAGTCGCCTTCTACAACACGCAGGGAATACGTGGGAAGTATTCTTAGTCCTCTACCCCCATATATATATATATATATATATATATATATATATATATATATATATATATATATATATATATATATATATATATATATATATATATATATATATATATATATATATATATATATATATATATATATATATATATATATATATATATATATATATATATATATATATATATATATATATATATATATATATATATATATATATATGAAGTGGCAATCAGGTATGAAGAGGAAGAAGAAGAGAAAAAAAATATAATTACCCCTCTAAAAGCTCCTGCAGCTCACACCTGAATTACTTCCTGTAGCAGGTAAATGTAGATTCCTTTGAAGTTAAAATTTTTTATGAGACCATACTTCCACTGATACAGCTTTGCCAAAGGTGACCTCTCACTTGCATGGCAACCTCCTGTAGGCGGAACTCAGCAACACTTCTCTCTCTATAAATGTATAATTTTTTTTAAACTATTCACCATTTCCTGCGTTAGTGAGGAAGTGTTAAGAACAGAAGACTGAGCCTTTGAGGGAATATCCTCACTTGGCCCCATTCCTCTGTTCTTAGCGCTACCTCGCTAACGCGGGAAATGGCGAATACTTTAAAAAAAGAAAAAAAAAAAAATATATATATATATATATATTTATATATATTTATATATATATATATATATATATATATATATATATATATATATATATATATATATATATATATATATATATATATATATATATATATTTTTTTTTTTTTTTTTTTTTTTTTTTGCTTTGTCGCTGTCTTTCGCGTTTGCGAGGTAGCGCAAGGAAAAAGACGAAAGAAATGGCCCAACCCACCCCCATACACATGTATATACATACGTCCACACACGCAAATATACATACCTAAACAGCTTTCCATGGTTTACCCCAGACGCTTCACATGCCCTGATTCAATCCACTGACAGCACGTCAACCCCGGTATACCACAATGCTCCAATTCACTCCCACAATGCTCCAATTCACTCTATTCCTTGCCCTCCTTTCACCCTCCTGCATGTTCAGGCTCCGATCACACAAAATCTTTTTCACTCCATCTTTCCACCTCCAATTTGGTCTCCCTCTTCTCCTCGTTCCCTCCACCTCCGACACATATATCCTCTTGGTCAATCTTTCCTCACTCATTCTCTCCATGTGCCCAAACCATTTCAAAACACCCTCTTCTGCTCTCTCAACCACGCTCTTTTTATTTCCACACATCTCTCTTACCCTTACGTTACTTACTCGATCAAACCACCTCACAACACACATTGTCCTCAAACATCTCATTTTCAGCACATCCATCCTCCTGCGCACCACTCTATCCATAGCCCACGCGTCGCAACCATACAACATTGTTGGAACCACTATTCCTTCAAACATACACATTTTTGCTTTCCGAGATAATGTTCTCGACTTCCACACATTCTTCAAGGCTCCCAGAATTTTCGCCCCCTCCCCCACCCTATGATCCACTTCCGCTTCCAGGGTTCCATCCGCTGCCAGATCCATTCCCAGATATTTAAAACACTTCACTTCCTCCAGTTTTTCTCCATTAAAACTCACCTCCCAATTGACTTGACCCTCAACCCTACTGTACCTAATAACCTTGCTCTTATTCACAATTACTCTTAACTTTCTTCTTTCACACACTTTACCAAACTCAGTTACCAGCTTCTGCAGTTTCTCACATGAATCAGCCACCAGTGCTGTATCATCAGCGAACAACAACTGACTCACTTCCCAAGCTCTCTCATCCCCAACAGACTTCATACTTGCCCCTCTTTCCAAAACTCTTGCATTCACCTCCCTAACAACCCCATCCATAAACAAATTAAACAACCATGGAGACATCACACATCCCTGCCGCAAACCTACATTCACTGAGAACCAATCACTTTCCTCTCTTCCTACACGTACACATCCCTTACATCCTCGATAAAAACTTTTCACTGTTTCTAACAACTTGCCTCCCACACCATATATTCTTAATACCTTCCACAGAGCATCTCTATCAACTCTATCATATGCCTTCTCCAGATCCATAAATGCTACATACAAATCCATTTGCTTTTCTAAGTATTTCTCACATACATTCTTCAAAGCAAACACCTGATCCACACATCCTCTACCACTTCTGAAACCACACCTCTACATATATTCACCTTCGCCTCCACAAGATAATGATCAGACATCTCTCCAGTTGCACATCTCAGCCCATTAACATCCAAAAATCTCTCTTTCGCGCGCCTATTAATTAACACGTAATCCAATAACGCTCTCTGGCCATCTCTCCTACATGCATTCGTATACTTATGTATATCTCTCTTTTTAAACCAGGTATTCCCAATCATAAGTCCTTTTTCAGGACATAGATCTACAAGCTTTTCACCATTCCCATTCACAACACTGAACACCCCATGTACACCAATCATTCCCTCAACTGCCTCATTACTCACCTTTGCAATCAAATCACCCATCACTATAACCCGGTCTCGTGCATCAAAACTACTAACACACTCACTCAGCTGCTCCCAAAGCACTTGCCTCTCATGATCTTTCTTCTCATGCCCAGGTGCATATGCATCAATAATAACCCATCTCTCTCCATCCACTTTCA
>NC_092239.1:23213518-23248518 GCF_036320965.1 Panulirus ornatus
TATATATATATATATATATATGTATATATATAGTGACGGATTCGCGGTGAGGCAGCACTTCATTAAGTGTGAAATGTCACTCGTTTGAGCCACATTACTGTCTGTTCTTTATACCTCATTCACACAGTAGCTGCTGGCGGTCAGTCAACAAACACACAAAAACTCTCCGTCTACTTGTAACGTTTAACAACACGTAGCTCAGATGACTCTGTCTTCGAGACTTTAGATTTTCCTGCAGTGAATGATATATGCTAATCCTGCCTTTCGGCAAATCTCAAGAAAGTAAGTACTCTTCCCATCTTTCCTCCTACATTTACCTTTTCCTTTACTTACAAAGCTACTCCTTCTCACTTCTTTCCTTACCCACCTCACCTGCTTCACTTTTGCTTCAGTCCATTTTCCTACCATCCTTCCTTCCTATTCACTCCTGCCATTCATCTCTCCTAAGGCGTCCAAAAATCCCGTTCTTTTCTCACTTTATCTCCTCCTCCCTTCTCTGACCATTTTACTTCCTTCCTTCACTTTCCCTCGCTATTTCCTCTCCTCTCATCTTCCTTTCTCCCTTTTCTCATCCCATTCACAAATTTTTCTTCACTCGTTTCTCCTCTTATCCCTCTAAGACGCCTTAAGTTGTTAACTAGTCCGAGGCCAAATGGTAAATGTCTACCACTATTAAACATGACTCGAAAACACCCACTGGTCTGCTGGTGTTTATCCTCTGTGTGAACACACAATCTTATCCAATGTGACAACTTCCTCGGAAACAGATTACGGAGTGAACTTCGAACGGAAGTTGGCTGTATATATCAGCCGGTACACAACAAGTCTCTGCCGAGTCTCACTCACACCATAACACTGGAAATCTTAGCATATTATGTATTTCGATGTCATTATTTCCTTAAGTTAGTAGATTCTTTTGCGATGATATAGTTCTGAATTTCCTCTTCCTACATACTTACAAACTATTACGTGGATTTAAGATATTGATTTATTCATTAAACTATAATTCGTCATTAGACCTTCGCTATCTACAAAGAACAGAGTGACCACTCACTCATCATCCATTGAATATTATATCTTACTCTTAATTTCCCTCCTAGTATAAGCATCATTTTTCTTTGTAGATATTCGTAATATCACTGTCTTGCCATCTATTATTGGTTGTCCTTACCTCTCGTGTTCCCATCTTAATACATCTCTTTAATCCCCGTGTTTTTCTATCTACATCGATTTTCTCGAAGTCTTACTACCATTCATCTCACCATTCCTTTGGTACATCCTTCTACCATCCTTCCCCTGTTCAAGTCGAGAGAGAGAGAGAGAGAGAGAGAGAGAGAGAGAGAGAGAGAGAGAGAGAGAGAGAGAGAGAGAGAGAGAGAGAGAGAGAGAGAGAGAGAGAGAGAGAGAGAGAGAGAGAGAGAGAATACCTCTCCTCTATAACCTGGACCAGCATGTCAACCGTATCTGCAGCATTCCTATAACATGAAGATAGGTTAAGGCTCGACGAGCAATGGGTCTCCACCGTAGCACGGGGCTTTCTATCGCCCGGAAGACCAGGTCAAGCGATAGCATCTCGAACGTAAAAGCCTAAGTCCCGTTGCACAGGGGGTTTGTCCGCTCCCCTACATTCAGGAGATCATTCAACCTTCTTGTCACTCACAATCAGATGAGAATGAGACAGAGAAGCCGACTACGGTCGATCAAAGAGAGCGACGTTCCCGGTTGATGCCAAGATGAGAGCGATCAGTGCGCATCATAGCATATTGATCAACTCGATCAATACATTCATATATAAGATATATATATATGAGCGGATAGGCTATCATTCTTCGTTTGCTTCATTGGCGCTACCTTGCTGACGTGGGAAGCAGCGATTAAGTATGATATAGTCATAGTCTCTGGGAAAGGCATGAAGAGGGTAAAGAGTTCCAAAGCTTCGAGGTATGTTGAAAAGAAATAGTTATCACAACGGCCCAACCTTGAGTTGCCAACAACCAAACAACAATCATGAGATGCAGCAGCCTGCCGAGAATTGCGTGGCATAGCTGATGATGGGGGTACACAAGCAGCCAGGTCTCATGAGCAAAACCGAAAGTAAAACCTATAGAAGAGGGAAAGTGGACACACACTGCGGCGTAGGGCGAGCGGGTCGGGTTAGGAACTAACCGAAGAGAATTTATATGTTGAACCAACTTCGACTCATCTCTCTCAAGTAAGGATGTATAAACACACACACACACACACACACACACACACACACACATATATGTATATGTATGTGTATATATATATATATATATATATATATATATATATATATATATATATATATATATATATATATAAATGGTGTGAGATGGTTTGATCGAGTAAGTAATGATAGGGTAAGAGAGATGTGTGGTAACAAAAAGAGTGTGGTTGAGAGAGCAGAAGAGGATGTTTTGAAATGGTTTGGTCACATGGAGAAAATGAGTGAGGAAGGATTGACAAAGAGGATATATGTGTCAGAGGTGGAGGGAACGAGGAGAAGTGGGAGACCAAATTGGAGGTGGAAAGATGGAGTGAAAAAGATTTTGAGTGATCGGGATCTGAACATGCAGGAAGGTGAAAGGCGGGCAAGGAATAGAGTGAATTGTGATGATGTGGTATACCGGGGTCGACGTGCCGTCAATGGATTGAACCAGGGCATGTGAAGCGTCTGGGGTAAACCATGGAAAGTTCTGTGGGGCCTGGATTTGGAAAGGGAGCTGTGGTCTCGGTGTATTATTACATGGCAACTAGAAACTGAGCGTGAACGAATGTGGCCTTTGTTGTCTTTTCCCAGCGCTACCTCGCACACGTGAACGGGGAGGGGATTGTTATTTCATGTGTGGCGAGGTGGCGACGGGAATTGTCCATGTGATTGTCCAAAACATGTTTTGGACAATCACATGCTTACCAAATGGCGTCCTAGCTTCGTCTCTTCGATGTATATCAACTGACTGTTATATTTCTCTCTTGTGTCTCCCCTGATGATGTGATTATTACACGAAAGTGCACTAGGGAACTTTTCGTGTTTCATTTTCCCCGTGGACTCATAGGAATATATATATATATATACATATATATATATATATATATATATATATATATATATATATATATATATATATATATATATGTATATGTATATATATATATATATATATATATATATATATATATATATATATATATATATATGTATATATATATATATATATATATATATATATATATATATATATATATATATATATATATATATATATATATATATATATATATATATATATATACATATATATATATATATATATATATATATATATATATATATATATATATATATTTTTTTTTTTTTTTTTTTTTTTTTATACTTTGTCGCTGTCTCCCGCGTTTGCGAGGTAGCGCAAGGAAACAGACGAAAGAAATGGCCCAACCCCCCCCATACACATGTACATACACACGTCCACACACGCAAATATACATACCTACACAGCTTTCCATGGTTTACCCCAGACGCTTCACATGCCTTGATTCAATCCACTGACAGCACGTCAACCCCTGTATACCACATCGCTCCAATTCACTCTATTCCTTGCCCTCCTTTCACCCTCCTGCATGTTCAGGCCCCGATCACACAAAATCCTTTTCACTCCATCTTTCCACCTCCAATTTGGTCTCCCTCTTCTCCTCGTTCCCTCCACCTCCGACACATATATCCTCTTGGTCAATCTTTCCTCACTCATTCTCTCCATGTGCCCAAACCATTTCAAAACACCCTCTTCTGCTCTCTCAACCACGCTCTTTTTATTTCCACACATCTCTCTTACCCTTACGTTACTTACTCGATCAAACCACCTCACACCACACATTGTCCTCAAACATCTCATTTCCAGCACATCCATCCTCCTACGCACAACTCTATCCATAGCCCACGCCTCGCAACCATACAACATTGTTGGAACTACTATTCCTTCAAACATACCCATTTTTGCTTTCCGGGATAATGTTCTCGACTTCCACACATTTTTCAAGGCTCCCAAAATTTTCGCCCCCTCCCCCACCCTATGATCCACTTCCGCTTCCATGGTTCCATCCGCTGACAGATCCACTCCCAGATATCTAAAACACTTCACTTCCTCCAGCCTCTCACCATTCAAACTCACCTCCCAATTGACTTGACCCTCAACCCTACTGTACCTAATAACCTTGCTCTTATTGACATTTACTCTTAACTTTCTTCTTCCACACACTTTACCAAACTCCGTCACCAGCTTCTGCAGTTTCTCACATGAATCCGCCACCAGCGCTGTATCATCAGCGAACAACAACTGACTCACTTCCCAAGCTCTCTCATCCCCAACAGACTTCATACTTGCCACTCTTTCCAAAACTCTTGCATTTACCTCCCTAACAACCCCATCCATAAACAAATTAAACAACCATGGAGACATCACACACCCCTGCGCAAACCTACATTCACTGAGAACCAATCACTTTCCTCTCTTCCTACACGTACACATGCCTTACATCCTCGATAAAAACTTTTCACTGCTTCTAACAACTTTCCTCCCACACCATATATTCTTAATACCTTCCACAGAGCATCTCTATCAACTCTATCATATGCCTTCTCCAGATCCATAAATGCTACATACAAATCCATTTGCTTTTCTAAGTATTTCTCACATACATTCTTCAAAGCAAACACCTGATCCACACATCCTCTACCACTTCTGAAACCACACTGCTCTTCCCCAATCTGATGCTCTGTACATGCCTTCACCCTCTCAATCAATACCCTCCCATATAATTTACCAGGAATACTCAACAAACTTATACCTCTGTAATTTGAGCACTCACTCTTATCCCCTTTGCCTTTGTACAATGGCACTATGCAAGCATTCCGCCAATCCTCAGGCACCTCACCATGAGTCATACATACATTAAATAACCTTACCAACCAGTCAACAATACAGTCACCCCTTTTTTTTTTATAAATTCCACTGCAATACCATCCAAACCTGCTGCCTTGCCGGCTTTCATCTTCCGCAAAGCTTTTACTACCTCTTCTCTGTTTACCAAATCATTTTCCCTAACCCTCTCACTTTGCACACCACCTCGACCCAAACACCCTATTATCTGCCACTCTGTCATCAGACACATTCAACAAACCTTCAAAATACTCATTCCATCTCCTCTCACATCACCACTACTTGTTATCACCTCCCCATTTACGCCCTTCACTGAAGTTCCCATTTGCTCCCTTGTCTTACGCACCCTATTTACCTCCTTCCAGAACATCTTTTTATTCTCCCTAAAATTTACTGATAGTCTCTCACCCCAACTCTCATTAGCCCTTTTTTTTTTACCTCTTGCACCTTTCTCTTGACCTCCTGTCTCTTTCTTTTATACTTCTCCACTCAATTGCATTTTTTCCCTGCAAAAATCGTCCAAATGCCTCTCTCTTCTCTTTCACTAATACTCTTACTTCTTCATCCCACACTCACTACCCTTTCTAAACAGCCCACCTCCCACTCTTCTCATGCCACAAGCATATAATATATATATATATATCCCTGGGGATAGGGGAGAAAGAATACTTCCCACGCATTCCTCATGTGTCGTAGAAGCGACTAAAGGGGACGGGAGCGGGGGCCAGAAACCTCCCCTCCTTGTATTTCAATTTTCTAAAAGGGGAAACAGAAGAATGAGTCACGCGAGGAGTGTCATCCTCCTCGAAGCTCAGATTGGGGTCTCTAAATGTGTGTGGATGTAACCAAGATGAGAAAAAAGGAGAGATAGGTAGTATGTTTGAGGAAAGGAACCTGGATGTTTTGGCTCTGAGTGAAACGAGCTAAGGTAAAGGGGAAGAGTGGTTTGGGAATGTCTTGGGAGTAAAGTCAGGGTATAGTGAGAGGACAAGAGCAAGGGAAGGAGTAGCACTACTCCTGAATCAGGAGTTGTGGGAGTATGTGATAGAGTGTAAGAAAGTAAATTTTAGATTGATGTGGGTAAAACTGAAAGTTGATGGAGAGAGATGGGTGATTATTGGTGCATATGCACCTGGGCATGAGAAGAAAGATCATGAGAGGCAAGTGTTTTGTGAGCAGCTGAATGAGTGTGTTAGTGGTTTTGATGCACAAGACCGGGTTATAGTGATGGGTGATTTGAATGCAAAGGTGAGTAATGTGGCAGTTGAGGGAATAATTGGCATACATGGGGTGTTCAGTGTTGTGAATGGAAATGGTGAAGAGCTTGTAGATTTATGTGCTGAAAAAGGACCGGTGATTGGGAATACCTGGTTTAAAAAAGCGAGATATACATAAGTATACGTATGTAAGTAGGAGAGATGGCCAGAGAGCGTTATTGGATTACGTGTTAATTGATAGACGCAGGAAAGAGAGACTTTTGGATGTTAATGTGCTGAGAGGTGCAACTGGAGGGATGTCTGATCATTATCTTGTGGAGGCGAAGGTGAAGATTTGTATGGGTTTTCAGAAAAGAAGAGAGAATGTTGAGGTGAAGAGAGTGGTGAGAGTAAGTGAGCTTGGGAAGGAGACTTGTGTAGGAAGTACCAGGTGAAACTGAGTACAGAATGGAAATAGGTGAGAACAAAGGAGGTAAGGGGAGCGGGGGAGGAATGGGATGTATTTAGGGAAGCAGTGATGGCTTGAGCAAAAGATGCTTGTGGCATGAGAAGCGTGGGAGGTGGGTTGATTAGAAAAGGTAGTGAGTGGTGGGATGAAGAAGTAAGATTATTAGTGAAAGAGAAGAGAGAGGCATTCGAACGATTTTTGCAGGGAAAAAATGCAAATGAGTGGGAGAGGTATAAAAGAAAGAGGCAGGAGGCCAAGAGAAAGGTGCAAGAGGTGAAAAAGAGGTCAAATGAGAGTTGGGGTGAGAGAGTATCATTACATTTCAGGGAGAATAAAAAGATGTTTTGGAAGGAGGTAAATAAAGTGCGTAAGACCAGGGAGCAAATGGGAACTTCAGTGAAGGGCGCAAATGGGGAGGTGATAACAAGTAGTGGTGATGTGAGAAGGAGATGGAGTGAGTATTTTGAAGGTTTGTTAAATGTGTTTGATGATAGAGTGGCAGATATAGGGTGTCTTGGTCGAGGTGGTGTGCAAAGTGAGAGGGTTACGGAAAATGATTTGGTAAATAGAGAAGAGGTAGTAAAAGCTTTACGGAAGATTAAAGCTGGCAAAGCAGCAGGTTTGGATGGTATTGCAGTGGAATTTATTAAAGAAGGGGGTGACTGTATTGTTGACTGGTTGGTAAGGTTACTTAATGTATTTATGAATCATAGTGAGGTGCCTGAGGATTGGCGGAATGTTTGCATAGTGCCATTGTACAAAGGCAAAGGGGATAAGAGTGAGTGATCAAATTACAGAGGTATAAGTTTGTTGAGTATTCCTGGTTAATTATATGGGAGGGTATTGATTGAGAGAGTGAAGGCATGTACAGAGCATCAGATTGGGGAAGAGCAGTGTGGTTTCAGAAGTGGTAGAGGATGTGTGGATCAGGTGTTTGCTTTTGAAGAATGTATGTGAGAAATACTTAGAAAAGCAAATGGATTTGTATGTAGCATTTTTGGATCTGGAGAAGGCATATGATAGAGTTGATAGAGATGCTCTGTGGAAGGTTTTAAGAATATATGGTGTGGGAGGCAAGTTGTTAGAAGCAGTGAAAAGTTTTTATCGAGGATGTAAGGCATGTGTACGTGTAGGAAGAGAGGAAAGTGATTGGTTCTCAGTGAATGTAGGTTTGCGGCAGGGGTGTGTGATGTCTCCATGGTTGTTTAATTTGTTTATGGATGGGGTTGTTAGGGAGGTGAATGCAAGAGTTTTGGAAAGAGGGGCAAGTATGAAGTCTTTTGGGGATGAGAGAGCTTGGGAAGTGAGTCAGTTGTTGTTCGCTGATGATACAGCGCTGGTGGCTGATTCATGTAAGAAACTGCTGAAGCTGGTGACTGAGTTTGGTAAAGTGTGTGAAAGAAGAAAGTTAAGGTAAATATGAATAAGAGCAAGGTTATTAGGTACAGTAGGGTTGAGGGTCAAGTCAATTGGGATGTAAGTTTGAATGGAGATATACTGGAAGAAGTAAAGTGTTTTAGATATCTGGGAGTGGATCTGGCAGCGGATGGAACCATGGAAGCGGAAGTGAATCATAGGGTGGGGGAGGGGGCGAAAATCCTGGGAGCCTTGAAGAATGTTTGGAAGTCGAGAACATTATCTCGGAAAGCAAAAATGGGTATGTTTGAAGGAATAGTGGTTCCAACAGTGTTGTATGGTTGCGAGGCGTGGGCTATGGATAGAGTTGTGCGCAGGAGGATGGATGTGCTGGAAATGAGATGTTTGAGGACAATATGTGGTGTGAGGTGGTTTGATCGAGTAAGTAATGATAGGGTAAGAGAGATGTGTGGAAATAAAAAGAGTGTGGTTGAGAGAGCAGAAGAGGTGTTTCGAAATGGTTTGATCACATGGAGAAAATGAGTGAGGAAGGATTGACAAAGAGGATATATGTGTCAGAGGTGGAGGGAACGAGGAGAAGTGGGAGACCAAATTGGAGGTGGAAAGATGGAGTGAAAAAGATTTTGAGTGATGGGGATCTGAACATGCAGGAGGGTGAAAGGCGGGCAAGGAATAGAGTGAATTGGGATGATGTGGTATACCGGGGTCGACGTGCTGTCAATGGATTGAACCAGGGCATGTGAAGCGTCTGGGGTAAACCATGGAAAGTTCTGTGGGGCCTGGATTTGGAAAGGGAGCTGTGGTCTCGGTGTATTATTACATGGCAACTAGAAACTGAGCGTGAACGAATGTGGCCTTTGTTGTCTTTTCCCAGCGCTACCTCGCACACGTGAACGGGGAGGGGATTGTTATTTCATGTGTGGCGAGGTGGCGACGGGAATTGTCCATGTGATTGTCCAAAACATGTTTTGGACAATCACATGCTTACCAAATGGCGTCCTAGCTTCGTCTCTTCGATGTATATCAACTGACTGTTATATTTCTCTCTTGTGTCTCCCCTGATGATGTGATTATTACACGAAAGTGCACTAGGGAACTTTTTCGTGTTTCATTTTCCCCGTGGACTCATAGGAATATATATATATATATACATATATATATATATATATATATATATATATATATATATATATATATATATATATATATATGTATATGTATATATATATATATATATATATATATATATATATATATATATATATATATATATATGTATATATATATATATATATATATATATATATATATATATATATATATATATATATATATATATATATATATATATATATATATATATATATATATACATATATATATATATATATATATATATATATATATATATATATATATATATATTTTTTTTTTTTTTTTTTTTTTTTTTATACTTTGTCGCTGTCTCCCGCGTTTGCGAGGTAGCGCAAGGAAACAGACGAAAGAAATGGCCCAACCCCCCCATACACATGTACATACACACGTCCACACACGCAAATATACATACCTACACAGCTTTCCATGGTTTACCCCAGACGCTTCACATGCCTTGATTCAATCCACTGACAGCACGTCAACCCCTGTATACCACATCGCTCCAATTCACTCTATTCCTTGCCCTCCTTTCACCCTCCTGCATGTTCAGGCCCCGATCACACAAAATCCTTTTCACTCCATCTTTCCACCTCCAATTTGGTCTCCCTCTTCTCCTCGTTCCCTCCACCTCCGACACATATATCCTCTTGGTCAATCTTTCCTCACTCATTCTCTCCATGTGCCCAAACCATTTCAAAACACCCTCTTCTGCTCTCTCAACCACGCTCTTTTTATTTCCACACATCTCTCTTACCCTTACGTTACTTACTCGATCAAACCACCTCACACCACACATTGTCCTCAAACATCTCATTTCCAGCACATCCATCCTCCTACGCACAACTCTATCCATAGCCCACGCCTCGCAACCATACAACATTGTTGGAACTACTATTCCTTCAAACATACCCATTTTTGCTTTCCGGGATAATGTTCTCGACTTCCACACATTTTTCAAGGCTCCCAAAATTTTCGCCCCCTCCCCCACCCTATGATCCACTTCCGCTTCCATGGTTCCATCCGCTGACAGATCCACTCCCAGATATCTAAAACACTTCACTTCCTCCAGCCTCTCACCATTCAAACTCACCTCCCAATTGACTTGACCCTCAACCCTACTGTACCTAATAACCTTGCTCTTATTGACATTTACTCTTAACTTTCTTCTTCCACACACTTTACCAAACTCCGTCACCAGCTTCTGCAGTTTCTCACATGAATCCGCCACCAGCGCTGTATCATCAGCGAACAACAACTGACTCACTTCCCAAGCTCTCTCATCCCCAACAGACTTCATACTTGCCACTCTTTCCAAAACTCTTGCATTTACCTCCCTAACAACCCCATCCATAAACAAATTAAACAACCATGGAGACATCACACACCCCTGCCGCAAACCTACATTCACTGAGAACCAATCACTTTCCTCTCTTCCTACACGTACACATGCCTTACATCCTCGATAAAAACTTTTCACTGCTTCTAACAACTTTCCTCCCACACCATATATTCTTAATACCTTCCACAGAGCATCTCTATCAACTCTATCATATGCCTTCTCCAGATCCATAAATGCTACATACAAATCCATTTGCTTTTCTAAGTATTTCTCACATACATTCTTCAAAGCAAACACCTGATCCACACATCCTCTACCACTTCTGAAACCACACTGCTCTTCCCCAATCTGATGCTCTGTACATGCCTTCACCCTCTCAATCAATACCCTCCCATATAATTTACCAGGAATACTCAACAAACTTATACCTCTGTAATTTGAGCACTCACTCTTATCCCCTTTGCCTTTGTACAATGGCACTATGCAAGCATTCCGCCAATCCTCAGGCACCTCACCATGAGTCATACATACATTAAATAACCTTACCAACCAGTCAACAATACAGTCACCCCCTTTTTTTATAAATTCCACTGCAATACCATCCAAACCTGCTGCCTTGCCGGCTTTCATCTTCCGCAAAGCTTTTACTACCTCTTCTCTGTTTACCAAATCATTTTCCCTAACCCTCTCACTTTGCACACCACCTCGACCCAAACACCCTATATCTGCCACTCTGTCATCAGACACATTCAACAAACCTTCAAAATACTCATTCCATCTCCTTCTCACATCACCACTACTTGTTATCACCTCCCCATTTACGCCCTTCACTGAAGTTCCCATTTGCTCCCTTGTCTTACGCACCCTATTTACCTCCTTCCAGAACATCTTTTTATTCTCCCTAAAATTTACTGATAGTCTCTCACCCCAACTCTCATTAGCCCTTTTTTTCACCTCTTGCACCTTTCTCTTGACCTCCTGTCTCTTTCTTTTATACTTCTCCCACTCAATTGCATTTTTTCCCTGCAAAAATCGTCCAAATGCCTCTCTCTTCTCTTTCACTAATACTCTTACTTCTTCATCCCACCACTCACTACCCTTTCTAAACAGCCCACCTCCCACTCTTCTCATGCCACAAGCATATATATATATATATATATATATCCCTGGGGATAGGGGAGAAAGAATACTTCCCACGCATTCCTCATGTGTCGTAGAAGGCGACTAAAGGGGACGGGAGCGGGGGGCCAGAAACCCTCCCCTCCTTGTATTTCAATTTTCTAAAAGGGGAAACAGAAGAATGAGTCACGCGAGGAGTGCTCATCCTCCTCGAAGGCTCAGATTGGGGTCTCTAAATGTGTGTGGATGTAACCAAGATGAGAAAAAAGGAGAGATAGGTAGTATGTTTGAGGAAAGGAACCTGGATGTTTTGGCTCTGAGTGAAACGAAGCTAAAGGGTAAAGGGGAAGAGTGGTTTGGGAATGTCTTGGGAGTAAAGTCAGGGGTTAGTGAGAGGACAAGAGCAAGGGAAGGAGTAGCACTACTCCTGAATCAGGAGTTGTGGGAGTATGTGATAGAGTGTAAGAAAGTAAATTTTAGATTGATGTGGGTAAAACTGAAAGTTGATGGAGAGAGATGGGTGATTATTGGTGCATATGCACCTGGGCATGAGAAGAAAGATCATGAGAGGCAAGTGTTTTGTGAGCAGCTGAATGAGTGTGTTAGTGGTTTTGATGCACAAGACCGGGTTATAGTGATGGGTGATTTGAATGCAAAGGTGAGTAATGTGGCAGTTGAGGGAATAATTGGCATACATGGGGTGTTCAGTGTTGTGAATGGAAATGGTGAAGAGCTTGTAGATTTATGTGCTGAAAAAGGACCGGTGATTGGGAATACCTGGTTTAAAAAGCGAGATATACATAAGTATACGTATGTAAGTAGGAGAGATGGCCAGAGAGCGTTATTGGATTACGTGTTAATTGATAGACGCAGGAAAGAGAGACTTTTGGATGTTAATGTGCTGAGAGGTGCAACTGGAGGGATGTCTGATCATTATCTTGTGGAGGCGAAGGTGAAGATTTGTATGGGTTTTCAGAAAAGAAGAGAGAATGTTGAGGTGAAGAGAGTGGTGAGAGTAAGTGAGCTTGGGAAGGAGACTTGTGTAAGGAAGTACCAGGTGAAACTGAGTACAGAATGGAAATAGGTGAGAACAAAGGAGGTAAGGGGAGCGGGGGAGGAATGGGATGTATTTAGGGAAGCAGTGATGGCTTGAGCAAAAGATGCTTGTGGCATGAGAAGCGTGGGAGGTGGGTTGATTAGAAAAGGTAGTGAGTGGTGGGATGAAGAAGTAAGATTATTAGTGAAAGAGAAGAGAGAGGCATTCGAACGATTTTTGCAGGGAAAAAATGCAAATGAGTGGGAGAGGTATAAAAGAAAGAGGCAGGAGGCCAAGAGAAAGGTGCAAGAGGTGAAAAAGAGGTCAAATGAGAGTTGGGGTGAGAGAGTATCATTACATTTCAGGGAGAATAAAAAGATGTTTTGGAAGGAGGTAAATAAAGTGCGTAAGACCAGGGAGCAAATGGGAACTTCAGTGAAGGGCGCAAATGGGGAGGTGATAACAAGTAGTGGTGATGTGAGAAGGAGATGGAGTGAGTATTTTGAAGGTTTGTTAAATGTGTTTGATGATAGAGTGGCAGATATAGGGTGTCTTGGTCGAGGTGGTGTGCAAAGCGAGAGGGTTACGGAAAATGATTTGGTAAATAGAGAAGAGGTAGTAAAAGCTTTACGGAAGATTAAAGCTGGCAAAGCAGCAGGTTTGGATGGTATTGCAGTGGAATTTATTAAAGAAGGGGGTGACTGTATTGTTGACTGGTTGGTAAGGTTACTTAATGTATTTATGATTCATAGTGAGGTGCCTGAGGATTGGCGGAATGTTTGCATAGTGCCATTGTACAAAGGCAAAGGGGATAAGAGTGAGTGATCAAATTACAGAGGTATAAGTTTTTTGAGTATTCCTGGTTAATTATATGGGAGGGTATTGATTGAGAGGGTGAAGGCATGTATAGAGCATCAGATTGGGGAAGAGCAGTGTGGTTTCAGAAGTGGTAGAGGATGTGTGGATCAGGTGTTTGTTTTGAAGAATGTATGTGAGAAATACTTAGAAAAGCAAATAGATTTGTATGTAGCATTTATGGATCTGGAGAAGGCATATGACAGAGTTGATAGAGATGCTCTGTGGAAGGTTTTAAGAATATATGGTGTGTGGGGCAAGTTGTTAGAAGCAGTGAAAAGTTTTTATCGAGGATGTAAGGCATGTGTACGTGTAGGAAGAGAGGAAAGTGATTGGTTCTTAGTGAATGTAGGTTTGCGGTAGGGGTGTGTGATGTCTTCATGGTTGTTTAATTTGTTTATGGATGGGGTTGTTAGGGAGGTGAATGCAAAAGTTTTGGAAAGAGGGACAAGTATGCAGTCTTTTGTGGATGAGAGAGCTTGGGAAGTGAGTCAGTTGTTGTTCGCTGATGATACAGCGCTGGTGGCTGATTCATGTAAGAAACTGCTGAAGCTGGTGACTGATTTTGGTAAAGTGTGTGAAAGAAGAAAGTTAAGGGTAAATATGAATAAGAGCAAGGTTATTAGGTACAGTAGGGTTGAGGGTCAAGTCAATTGGGATGTAAGTTTGAATGGAGATATACTGGAAGAAGTAAAGTGTTTTAGATATCTGGGAGTGGATCTGGCAGCGGATGGAACCATGGAAGCGGAAGTGAATCATAGGGTGGGGGAGGGGGCGAAAATCCTGGGAGCCTTGAAGAATGTTTGGAAGTCGAGAACATTATCTCGGAAAGCAAAAATGGGTATGTTTGAAGGAATAGTGGTTCCAACAGTGTTGTATGGTTGCGAGGCGTGGGCTATGGATAGAGTTGTGCGCAGGAGGGTGGATGTGCTGGAAATGAGATGTTTGAGGACAATATGTGGTGTGAGGTGGTTTGATCGAGTAAGTAATGTGAGGGTGAGAGAGATGTGTGGAAATAAAAAGAGTGTGGTTGAGAGAGCAGAAGAGGGTGTTTTGAAATGGTTTGGTCACATGGAGAGAATGAGTGGGGAAAGATTGACCAAGAGGATGTATGTGTCAGATGTGGAGGGAACGAGGAGAAGTGGGAGACCAAATTGGAGGCGGAAAGATGAAGTGAAAAAGATTTTGAGTGATCGGGGCCTGAACATGCAGGAGGGTGAAAGGCGTGCAAGGAATAGAGTGAATTGGAACGATGTGGTATACCGGGGTCGACGTGCTGTCAATGGATTGAACCAGGGCATGTGAAGCGTCTGGGGTAAACCATGGAAAGTGTGTGGGGCCTGGATGTGGAAAGGGAGCTGTGGTTTCGGTGCATTATTACATAACAGCTAGAGACTGAGTGTGAACGAATGTGGCCTTTGGTGTCTTTCCTAGCGCTACCTCGCACACATGAGGAGGGATGGGATTGTTATTCCATGTGTGGCAAGGTGGCAATGGGAATAAATAGAGGCACACAGTATGAATTATGCACATGTATATATATGTATATGTCTGTGTGTGTATATATTTGAGTACATTGAGATGTATAGGTATGTATATTTGCGTGTGTGGACGTGCATGTATATACATGTGTATATGGGCGGGTTGGGCCATTCTTTCGTCTGTTTCCTTGCGCTACCTCGCTAACGCGGGAGACAGCGACAAAGCAAAGTAAAAAATAATAAATAATGCATATATATATATATATATATATATATATATATATACAGATATGGGTAAGATTTACCAGTTTTGAGTCTTTAGGCACCTTGACTACCACAAGTGATTTGTTACCTGTTTAAGCTATGGGGAATTCCATTTGCCATGTAACTCGCTAAAATTTCAGAGCTAAGTCACTAGGTTCAGCCGTTTTGTTTGGGTTAATTTAGTTTGTATAATCTTTTCCTTTCCTTCTCTTCATAACTTATATTCCGTTACCTTTGATATCTCAGCAGACCTTCACCACCACTACAATGTCACAAACATATTCACCACCACCAACACAGTATCACTAACATATCACCAAAATATCACCACTACTACCACCGCCATATCACCACCAAATCATTACCACCACCACCACCACCACCATATCACCACCATATAACCACTACCACCTCATATCACCCCCACCACAACCATATCACCACCACCACCACCACCACCTACATATCACCACCACCACCACCACCACCACCACCACCACCTACATATCACCATCACCACCACCACCACCACCTACATATCACCATCACCACCACCACCACCACCTACATATCACCACCACCACCACCACCACCTACATATCACCATCACCACCACCACCACCACCTACATATCACCATCACCACCACCACCACCACCTACATATCACCACCACCACCACCACCACCACCTACATATCACCACCACCACCGTCACCTACATATCACCACCACCACCACCACCTACATATCACCACCACCACCACCACCACCACCTACATATCACCACCACCACCACCACCACCACCACCACCTACATATCACCACCACCACCACCACCACCACCACCACCTACATATCACCACCACCACCACCACCACCACCACCACCTACATATCACCATCACCACCACCACCACCACCACCACCACCACCACAACCTACATATCACCACCACCACCATCACCACCACCACCACCTACATATCACCATCACCACCACCACCACCACCACCACCACCTACATATCACCATCACCACCACCACCACCACCACCACTTACATATCACCACCACCACCACCACCACCACCACCACCTACATATCACCACCACCACCACCACCACCACCACCACCTACATATCACCATCACCACCACCACCACCACCACCACCTACATATCACCACCACCACCACCACCACCACCACCACCACCTACATATCACCACCACCACCACCACCACCACCTACATATCACCACCACCACCACCACCACCACCTACATATCACCATCACCACCACCACCACCACCACCACCTACATATCACCACCACCACCACCACATCACCACCAACACAATACCACCTCCACTACCATATCAACACCACTATATCACCACCACCACCACCACCATATCACCACCAACACCACCACCATATCACCCCACTACCACCAACACCACCGCCGCATCACCACCACAGCTATATCATCAACATATCACCACCACCACCACTATATCACCAACAACACTACCCTCTCACCATCATCTGCACCTTATAACTACCATATCACCACCACCATCACCACTATATCACCACCACCGCAACCATATCACCATCACCATATCACCACCATCACCACCACCACCACCATATCACCACTACCATATTACCACCACCAACAAGATATCACCACCACCACCATATCATCACCTCCACCACCACCACCATATCACCACCACAACCATATCACCACCACCACCACCACCACCACCACCTACATATCACCATCACCACCACCACCACCACCACCACCTACATATCACCACCACCACCACCACCACCACCACCACCACCTACATATCACCACCACCACCACCACCACCACCTACATATCACCATCACCACCACCACCACCACCACCACCTACATATCACCATCACCACCACCACCACCACCTACATATCACCACCACCACCACCACCACCACCTACATATCACCACCACCACCACCACCACCACCTACATATCACCATCACCACCACCACCACCACCACCACCTACATATCACCATCACCACCACCACCACCACCTACATATCACCATCACCACCACCACCACCACCACCTACATATCACCACCACCACCACCACCACCACCTACATATCACCATCACCACCACCAACACCACCAGTGCTCAGCTCAACTTTTAAATGTATAAAATTCATGTTTACATTTCCGACAGCCATTTCCTGTGGCCAGCTGTTGACTCCCGGTCATTCATAATGTACGTAGACTCGTGGTGCCGTCAGCACTGCCCCACCATAACTACTGCCTCCATGATAACTAAACTTGGTGTTAGTGTTGCACTAACTGCCTCCATGATAACTAAACTTGGTGTTAGTGTTGCACTAAGATAACTGCTGCCTCCATGATAACTAAACTTGGTGGTAGTGTTGCACTAAGATAACTGCTGCCTCCATGATAACTAAACTTGGTGTTAGTGTTGCACCAAGATAACTGCTGCCTCTTTGATAACTAAACTTGGTGTTAGTGTTGCACTAAGATAACTGCTGCCTCCTTGATAACTAAACTTGGTGTTAGTGTTGCACTAAGATAACTACTGCCACCATGATAACTAAACTTGGTGTTAGTGTTGCACTAAGATAACTGCTGCCTCCATGATAACTAAACTTGGTGTTAGTGTTGCACCAAGATAACTGCTGCCTCCTTGATAACTAAACTTGGTGTTAGTGTTGCACCAAGATAACTGCTGCCTCCTTGATAACTAAACTTGGTGTTAGTGTTGCACTAAGATAACTGCTGCCTCCATGATAACTAAACTTGGCGTTAGTGTTGAACTAAGATAACTGCTGCCTCCTTGATAACTAAACTTGGTGTTAGTGTTGCACCAAGATAACTGCCGTCTCCATGATAACTAAACTTGGTGTTAATGTTGCACCAAGATAACTGCCGTCTCCATGATAATTAAACTTGATGTTATTGTTGCACCAAGATAACTGCTGCCTACATGATAACTAAACTTGGTGGTAGTGTTACACCAGGATAACTGCTGCCTCCATGATAACTAAACTTGGTGGTAGTGTTGCACCAAGATAACTGCTGCCACCATGATAACTAAACTTGGCGTTAGTGTTGCACCAAGATAACTGCTGCCTCCATGATAACTAAACTTGGTGTTAGTGTTGCACCAAGATAACTGCTGCCACCATGATAACTAAACTTGGTGGTAGTGTTGCACCAAGATAACTGCTGCCTCCTTGATAACTAAACTTGGTGTTAGTGTTGCACCAAGATAACTGCTGCCTCCATGATAACTAAACTTGGTGTTAGTATTGCACCAAGATAACTGCTGCCTCCATGATAACTAAACTTGGTGGTAGTGTTGCACCAAGATAACTGCTGCCTCCATGATAACTAAACTTGGTGGTGGTGTTGCACCAAGATAACTGCTGCCTCTATGATAACTAAACTTGGTGGTAGTGTTGCACCAAGATAACTGCTGCCTCCATGATAACTAAACTTGGTGGTAGTGTTGCACCAAGATAAATGCTGCCTCCATGATAACTAAACTTGGTGGTAGAGTTGCACTAAGATAACTGCTGCCTCCATGATAACTAAACTTGGTATTAGTATTGCACCAAGATAACTGCTGCCTCCATGATAACTAAACTTGGTGGTAGTGTTGCACCAAGATAACTGCTGCCTCCATGATAACTAAACTTGGTGTTAGTGTTGCACCAAGATAACTGCCGTCTCCATGATAACTAAACTTGGTGTTAGTGTTGCACCAAGATAACTGCCGTCTCCATGATAACTTAACTTGATGTTACTGTTGCACCAAGATAACTGCTGCCTCCATGATAACTAAACTTGGTGGTAGTATTTCACCAAGATAACTGCAGCCTCCATGATGACTAAACTTGATGTTACTGTTGCACCAAGATAACTGCTGCCTCCATGATAACTAAACTTGGTGTTAGTATTGCACCAAGATAACTGCTGCCTCCATGATAACTAAACTTGGTGGTAGTGTTGCACCAAGATAACTGCTGCCTCCATGATAACTAAACTTGGTTTTAGTGTTGCACCAAGATAACTGCCGTCTCCATGATAACTAAACTTGGTGTTAGTGTTGCACCAAGATAACTGCCGTCTCCATGATAACTTAACTTGATGTTACTGTTGCACCAAGATAACTGCTGCCTCCATGATAACTAAACTTGGTGGTAGTATTTCACCAAGATAACTGCAGCCTCCATGATAACTAAACTTGATGTTACTGTTGCACCAAGATAACTGCTGCCTACATGATAACTAAACTTGGTGGTAGTGTTACACCAGGATAACTGCTGCCTCCATGATAACTAAACTTGGTGGTAGTGTTGCACCAAGATAACTGCTGCCTCCATGATAACTAAACTTGGTGTTAGTGTTGCACCAAGATAACTGCTGCCACCATGATAATTAATCTTGGTGTTAGTGTCAGCGTTGCATAAGGATAACTAGTACAGGCCATTCAATGTTGTCTTCCGTCTTAGGAATTTTGATTTAGATATATGGATGTCGCGGGCGGAACGACGGTGAACACAAAGGACTGACTGTGAGTGACAAGTTCGAGGCTGTGCGTGATTTCATGGACGGGCAAGATGGTGCGGACTGGACTGTGGCCACCATAAATGGACGAGAGACAAACGCCACAAAGAGCGGGGCTGCCGACGGTCTTATGAGCTCCTGGACGGATGGCTGGACAGACAGGGAACGTTCTAGATAGACAGAGGGAGTGTGTCTGTCGAGGGTTGTATGGACAGACTAAGTGTGCCAGAGACGCATGGACTGTGGCTCTAGCTGGAGAGATGTACATAGTTTAAACACGCCTTCAGACAGACGGGTTGAAGGACACACACACACACACACACACACACACACACACACACACACACACACTAAAATGGGAAACAGAAGAAGGAGTCACGCGGGGAGTGCTCATCCTCCGCGAAGCATCAGATTGGGGTGTCTAAATGTGTGTGGATGTAACCAAGATGTGAAAAAAGGAGAGATAGGTAGTATGTTTGAGGAAAGGAACCTGGATGTTTTGGCTCTGAGTGAAACGAAGCTCAAGGGTAGAGGGGAAGAGTGGTTTGGGAAGGTCTTGGGAGTAAAGTCAGGGGTTAGTGAGAAGACAAGAGCAAGGGAAGGAGTAGCAATACTCCTGAAACAGGAGTTGTGGGAGTATGTGATAGAATGTAAGAAAGTAAATTCTCGATTAATATGGGTAAAACTGAAAGTTGATGGAGAGAGATGGGTGATTATTGGTGCATATGCACCTGGGCATGAGAAGAAAGATCATGAGAGGCAAGTGTTTTGGGAGCAGCTGAATGAGTGAGTTAGTGGTTTTGATGCACGAGACCGGGTTATAGTGATGGGTGATTTGAATGCAAAGGTGAGTAATGTGGCAGTTGAGGGAATAATTGGTATACATGGGGTGTTCAGTGTTGTAAATGGAAATGGTGAAGAGCTTGTAGATTTATGTGCTGAAAAAGGACTGATGATTGGGAATACCTGGTTTAAAAAGCGAGATATACATAAGTATACTTATGTAAGCAGGAGAGATGGCCAGAGAGCGTTATTGGATTACGTGTTAATTGACAGGCGCGAGAAAGAGAGACTTTTGGATGTTAATGTGCTGAGAGGTGCAACTGGAGGGATGTGTGATCATTATCTTGTGGAGGCTAAGGTGAAGATTTGTATGGGTTTTCAGAAAATCAGAGTGAATGTTGGGGTGAAGAGGGTGGTGAGAGTAAGTGAGCTTGGGAAGGAGACTTGTATGAGGAAGTACCAGGAGAGACTGAGTACAGAATGGAAAAAGGTGAGAACAATGGAAGTAAGGGGAGTGGGGGAGGAATGGGATGTATTTAGGGAATCAGTGATGGCTTGCGCAAAAGATGCTTGTTTCATGAGAAGAGTGGGAGATGGGTTGATTAGAAAGGGTAGTGAGTGGTGGGATGAAGAAGTAAGAGTATTAGTGAAAAAGAAGAGAGAGGCATTTGGACGATTTTTGCAGGGAAAAAATGCAATTGAGTGGGAGATGTATAAAAGAAAGAGACAGGAGGTCAAGAGAAAGGTGCAAGAGGTGAAAAAATGGGCAAATGAGAGTTGGGGTGAGAGAGTATCATTAAATTTTAGGGAGAATAAAAAGATGTTCTGGAAGGAGGTAAATAAAGTGCGTAAGACAAGGGAGCAAATGGGAACTTCAGTGAAGGGCGCTAATGGGGAGGTGATAACAAGTAGTGGTGATGTGAGAAGGAGATGGAGTGAGTATTTTGATGGTTTGTTGAATGTGTTTGATGATAGAGTGGCAGATATAGGGTGTTTTGGTCGAGGTGGTGTGCAAAGTGAGAGGGTTAGGGAAAATGATTTGGTAAACAGAGAAGAGGTAGTAAAAGCTTTGCGGAAGATGAAAGCCGGCAAGGCAGCAGGTTTGGATGGTAGTGCAGTGGAATTTATTAAAAAAGGGGGTGACTGTATTGTGGACTGGTTGGTAAGGTTATTTAATGTATGTATGACTCATGGTGAGGTGCCTGAGGATTGGCGGAATGTTTGCATAGTGCCATTGTACAAAGGCAATGGGGATAAGAGTGAGTGCTCAAATTACAGAGGTATAAGTTTGTTGAGCATTCCTGGTAAATTATATGGGAGGGTATTGATTGAGAGGGTGAAGGCATGTACAGAGCATCAGATTGGGGAAGAGCAGTGTGGTTTCAGAAGTGGTAGAGGATGTGTGGATCAGGTGTTTGCTTTGAAGAATGTATGTGAGAAATACTTAGAAAAGCAAATGGATTTGTATGTAGCATTTATGGATCTGGAGAAGGCATATGATAGAGTTGATAGAGATGCTCTGTGGAGGGTATTAAGAATATATGGTGTGGGAGGCAAGTTGTTAGAAGCAGTGAAAAGTTTTTATCGAGGATGTAAGGCATGTGTACGTGTAGGAAGAGAGGAAAGTGATTGGTTCTCAGTGAATGTAGGTTTGCGGCAGGGGTGTGTGATGTCTCCATGGTTGTTTAATTTGTTTATGGATGGGGTTGTTAGGGAGGTGAATGCAAAAGTTTTGGAAAGAGGGGCAAGTATGAAGTCTGTTGGGGATGAGAGAGCTTGGGAAGTGAATCAGTTGTTGTTCGCTGATGATACAGCGCTGGTGGCTGATTCATGTGAGAAACTGCAGAAGTTGGTGACTGAGTTTGGTAAAGTGTGTGGAAGAAGAAAGTTAAGAGTAAATGTGAATAAGAGCAAGGTTATTAGGTACAGTAGGGTTGAGGGTCAAGTCAATTGGGAGGTGAGTTTGAATGGAGAAAAACTGGAGGAAGTAAAGTGTTTTAGATATCTGGGAGTGGATCTGGCAGCGGATGGAACCATGGAAGCGGAAGTGGATCATAGGATGGGGGAGGGGGCGAAAATTCTGGGGGCCTTGAAGAATGTGTGGAAGTCGAGAACATTATCTCGGAAAGCAAAAATGGGTATGTTTGAAGGAATAGTGGTTCCAACAATGTTGTATGGTTGCGAGGCGTGGGCTATGGATAGAGTGGTGCGCAGGAGGATGGATGTGCCGGAAATGAGATGTTTGAAGACAATGTGTGGTGTGAGGTGGTTTGATCGAGTGAGTAACGTAAGGGTAAGAGAGATGTGTGGAAATAAAAAGAGCGTGGTTGAGAGAGCAGAAGAGGGTGTTTTGAAATGGTTTGGGCACATGGAGAGAATGAGTGAGGAAAGATTGACCAAGAGGATATATGTGTCGGAGGTGGAGGGAACGAGGAGAAGAGGGAGACCAAATTGGAGGTGGAAAGATGGATTGAAAAAGATTTTGTGTGATCGGGGCCTGAACATGCAGGAGGGTGAAAGGAGGGCAAGGAATAGAGTGAATTGGAGCGATGTGGTATACCGGGGTTGACGTGCTGTCAGTGGATTGAATCAGGGCATGTGAAGCGTCTGGGGTAAACCATGGAAAGCTGTGTAGGTATGTATATTTGCGTGTGTGGACGTATGTATATACATGTGTATGGGGGTGGGTTTGGCCATTTCTTTCGTCTGTTTCCTTGCGCTACCTCGCAAACCCGGGAGACAGCGACAAAGCAAAAAAAAAAAAAAAGAAAAAGAAAATATATATATATATATATATATATATACATATATATACATATATATATATATATATATATATATATATATATATATATATATATATATATATATATATATATATATATATATATATATATATATGTATATATATGTATATATATATATATATATATATATATATATATATATATATATATATATATATATATATATATATATATATATATATATATATATATATATATATATATATATATATATATATATATATCTGCGACTTCGCGAGGGAGATAACAGATCATATGTTGCACAATTGTCTGGCAGATGAAGCTGCATATTGGTTTACACTGGTCCTCGGTCACTCTGAATCTTGTACAGCTGCCTGCCAGGAAAAGATGAATATTGGCTTACACTGGTCCCTGGCCTTGTAGAGGTGCCTGGCGGATGAATATTGTTTTGTGGACTTGATGACTGACTTTTCTTTTTGGTTCATCAGGTTTTGGATGATAATAACTCAACTTTTCACTTCAGGTTAAGACTTTTATCACGAGACGAAGCGAGGTACTCACACTGGACAAACTACGAGAGCCAAAGTATAATCTGGAAATCAAATCGGTTTTTGAGCTTCTCACCGGAGGTGAAGACAGTTACGACCTGCAAGTACTCCAGGTCAGGCAAGGGTTCGGTCTCTGCCAAGTATGAAGATTTCCACGGCTTTCAGAAGGTCAAGAAGAGGAAGGATAAAGAACATAAACCGTTTGTGAATATGGTAAGTGTGAGTGACGACAGAAAGGGCGTGGATGTATCAGCGTTGATGTTGATCGTAATGGTATAATCATAGCTAAACCCCAGCGGCAATACTGCTGAAGTTGTAACTAGTAGCAAGGCCAAGCGTCTTGCCCTGCATAGATCCGAGCGTAAGGATCATGGTAGCATCATAAAACCAGATTCATGAAAAGCCCGATCGTGATCACAAGTTGCAGCTCTCGAGTGGTCGATATATCATGGATAATAACTAGACTGGTAGACTGAGGTGTTAACTGTCTCCAGCTGTATAACATTAGAGTGGAAAGCGGAGGTGGTCCAGTGTATATCCTCAGTTAAATCTGAAGGATATAAAGAAAGGTTTAAAGGATGAAAATCTGCCATTTGAACGATTCATTAGACTCCATGAATTCGTAAATGGAAGGGTTAGGTTTTTATGTACATTTAAATTCCTCTTAGATAAAACTGCCTTATAATATGAATTCTATGAAATTAAAAACTTTCACCAAAACGCTTTGCGATGCTTCTCTGATTTAAAAACTTGGCCACTCAAGCGTAAACTGTCAACCAAATGTAAAGAAAAGCCGTAAATGTTCTGGGAATCATTCTGTATAAGGAATTACACAGAGGGAGAAGGAAGAGTCAAGTGTACACACTACTCAGGAACTCACCCATCCTACTGTAAGACATGTCCTGATGCTGTAATTGCCAAAGAAGTTGATAATGTGGCCAGACACATGGAAATCTCACATGCTGACTCAGATAAACTAGTTACGTCAGAAAATGATAAACCGAAGGTAAATCCCCTCAACATCAGGGTCACGAGGCTGCAAGTCCTGGAGATTATGGTAATGCTGATACGAGTTGACCTGTTAGTGTTAACCGTAGACCCATTGTTGATGCTGCTACCTATACTGGATTCGTTAGTGTTAATGTGGAAACTCAGGTGGCTATAAGGACTTCAACTGATCAGACTTATAGTAATGAACAAACTGTCACCGACGAAGAATGCACAACACACAACTAGTGAACAATGAACATCAGAGGAATTTACAATACTCCCATAAAAGCTTAAAGATATTAAAGATGAGAAAAGATGAATATCTGAAAACGTGAACTCAAAGAGTGAAGATAAACTCACACATGTGAAACGAAAGAAAATGAAGTTGAACCTTGAGGTACCACAGGTCCAGGGCTCATCAAGAGAGACTCAAGAAAGCCAGACCCAATTCAACATGACTAAGCAGCTCAGTGTAATAAAGTCGTAATTTAGGGGAAATTCGAAAGAAGACAAATGAAAGAAAGACATATGACCAATAAGGGAACCTGGTTAAAACTGCGAGGTAGAATTTCATTCAAGGGTTTGATTTCTTTAGACAGGAATGGAGGAGGAAGAAGGGTATGCATCTAACGTGGAAGAAAGTTAGACACGAAACAATTTTCAGTCAGTCTGTAAGATAATGGGAAACTGGAAGTTTCAGATGCAACATGTAATTCAGTGAAAAAAAAAGATAAGAATAATTCTATCTTACAACCCGCCCTTCTATCACAACCAAGAACAAATAGAAGACTATATATCTCACGTGAATAGGAAAATAATAATTTATAGAGTTTTTAACGCCAGACCTCACCGATGGCAAAATATTTCAATTAGATATAGCCAGTCGAAGTTGGCTAGCAGGACATCTCCCAGGAGAGCTTTTGAATGCGCATAGATTCCAATCCTTATTAAGATACGGCAAAGACTCCTCCCAACCAAATTCTTACGAACTCATGTTGATGTTTTTCAACAGTTGGAAAAGTTATCGAAAATATGGTTTATGGTAGACTATATTAGTATAATGAGACAAGTAGTATATCATCTCTTTATCAGACCGATTCTAAACAACAAAGATCAATCAGGTAGATTAATTAGACTGATACATTACATGAAGTGCTAATTGATATGGGCGAAATTTAGCATTACCCATTTATTTTGGTAGATCAAAGATTTTAGCAGAATATCCCATATAGAGATGCTGGCAAACTAAGTGTTTGAGGAAACGTGCTAGGGTGGTTATGAGGCTTTTTGCATTGTGAAATATTCCAAGTGCTATGTATGATAAGGAAAAAGGGGTCATTTTGGGAACATTGCTGCTCCCAACATTGATGGCAGACATACCCGTAACCAATACTGTAAAGTGTTTCGTATTTGCTGATGATATTTGCTTTTATGTAGTAGCCAGTGACAACAATATGGCTATACAACAAATGCAAGCGGTAATTGATCTCTTTCATCTTCGGGCGAGCAAATGGAACGGTAGATATCAATGAAGAAAAATCATTTTCCCAGAGAATTAGTTTCACACCTTCCTGTCCAACATTATGGTGACGATATCATTAAATATAAAAAGAAAATACCCATATGTTCAGGCTAGATGGTTAAGAGCCCTGCTCCCAACTGGAGGAAACACTAAGAGGAAATAAAAAGAGAAAAAGAAAAAGACTGACAATCGTGTGGATATTGTGAGAGATTCTTCATCGAATGTCTCGGTAGCCGATAGAAATCGCTAATAATTATCGATAAATCACTTACAAGAAGCGAGATACGCTATGGTGTCAGTAGCTTATGGGTCTTCTTGCAAAAGGCTGCTTCATATGATCGAGATGATACAAAACACACCTTTGAGGACAGCAACTGCAGCACTGAAAACCATTCCCGTGGTAGCATTAAGACGTGGGTATTTCATTAACAAGAATCGAGAAAATATACAAATGAATGTTATAACATAAAGTTCACCACTTGATGGAAGACAGCCCAATAGAAAACGATATTTTTCGCAAGAGAAATAGACTCTTGATTTGGAGTCCCTCGTTAAACAAAACAGCAGCCATTATAATGACGCGGGGAATAAGATTATAACTGAACCTTCCTGTGTTACGTAATGACCGCTCTGTTTTACTGTCACCAACACCACCTGGGACGGGTTTTGTGCCCTACGTATATACGTATATATCCCCCTTATCATCAGAACCAAAAATAGTTTACTAAAACATTCTAAAAGCAATATTTCAGATTATCCTCGAACAAAAATACCACAGCTTCATAAAAATATACACATTTGGATCTAAAACAGAAATAAGCTGGATTTCATATGTTGGTTCAGCTTTTCACGGTCCATCAACTGCTGTCCATATGGGCCGGAGACTTAATGGAATATGCTCTGTACCGGGAGCTTAACTGCCCCCAATTGGGACAGCACTAGAGTGGGCATCAAATACATCACAACAGACATCAATAATTTTTTGGTCTGATTCAATTACTGCATTGGAATCATTAGCTGCTTTGAAACCCTAAATATTCAACTTGAGTGTATAATTGTTCACGTGTAATTAGAAAGATATCTGAGGGAGAATTTAATCTTGATTTCCAGTGGACTCCAACACATTGCGACACTATAGGAAATGAGAGAGCAGATACACCTGCAAAAATATCTTACACTTTACAGGAAATACATGATATAACACCAACCCTTGCCCATTATAATGTTATCCACCAACCATTGCCCATAATGATATTATAACACCGACCCTTGCTCATTATAATATCATAAAACGGACATTTGTCCATTACAATGTTATAACATCTACCCTTGCCCATTATGATGTTATAACACCAACCCTTGTCCATTATAATGTTATAACACCAACCCTTGTCCATTATAATGTTATAACACCAACCCTTGTCCATTATAATGTTATAACATCGACCTTTCCCCATTATATTGTGATAACACCAACCCTTTGACATATGGACAGATAAAACGCATTTATTAGGAACCATGATAACTGGAAATTGTTATGGTAGGATTAAGGCTCAGGCATAGTGGAGGTAAGAGCACACATGTACCACATGGTGTGTGTGTGTGTGTGTGTGTGTGTGTGTGTGTGTACTCATTGTGGACTACGACATGAATGGAAAAGTGACAAATGTGGCTCACTGTTACATAACTGTGATAAAATTCTCATGGAAACCTGAATACTGGAGAGATTATATTCGTGGATGAAATAGCTACCATGCAACATGCCGGCCTGACAAAGCTTCCACTCTGAGATATGAATAACTCGGCGCAGCATCAGCTGAATATTTGAACCTGTTTGAAATATTCCTACTAACTGATTATATGATCGTCTCTCATCCTGGAAAAACTAACGCTGGTAGATAGCTATCATTACCAGGGTAGCTGTTATTACTGCCTGTAGTAACTACCGTACAATACTGTGTGGAGACGAGTGGTCTGTTTACCTCGACCTGTGGAAAGAAGCAGCCGGACTGGAGAACCTAATACAGTAAACAGACAGCCAGTGTCAGGGTGGAGAGCTAAAGAGCACTTCTGTCCGTCATTTCGATGGTCGACCTGACTTAGCTGCTTCCAGTTTTTTATCTAACATGTAGCTTTTCTATACATATGGCACGACATGTTTCGTGGAGACAATCCACCTCATCAGGTGCCAGCACTTAAAGTTGTTTAAATTCCAACATCACACTTGAGTCCTGCAGCCCACTATCCGCTTTGTCTGGCAGTAACCGTTGTAAGGGAGAGTAATTAAGGGGGCCACTTGGCGGGAGTTGACCTGTGTCATGAAAAACTTTTATTTATGTTTTCGTGTTTTGTCGATTCTCTCATAATGATTTGGTTAATGCTACGGAGGATGGTTTGGTCACATGGAGAGAATGAGCGAGGAAAGATTGACAAAGAGGATATATGTGTTAGAGGTAGAGGGAACGAGAAGTGGGAGACCAAATTGGAGGTGGAAGGATGGAGTGAAAAAGATTTTGAGTGATCGGGGCCTGAACATGCAGGAGGGTGAGAGGCGTGCATGGAATAGAGTGAATTGGAACGATGTGGTATACTGGGGTCGATGTACTGTCAGTGGATTGAACCAGAGCATGTGAAGCGTTTGCGGTAAACAACGGAAAGTTCTGTGGGGCCTCGATGTGGCAAAAAAAAAAAAAAGGAGCTGTGGTCTCGGTGCATTACACATGACAGCTAGAGACTGAGTGTGAACGAATGTGGCCTTTGCTGTCTTTTCCTAGTGCTACCTCGCACGCGCGCGGGGGGATGGGGTGGGGGAGGGGGGTGAGGTGGGGGGGATTCCATTTCATGTGTGGCTGGGTGGCGATTAGAATGTATATATATACACATGTATATATTACATATATACATGTGTATATATGTATATGTTTGTGTATGTATATGTATGTATACGTTGAAATGTGTGTATATGTGCGTGTGTGAGCTTTTACATGTGTATGTGGGTGGGTTAGGCCATACTTTCGTCTGTTTCCTTGCGCTGCCTCGCTACCGCAGGACACAATGACAAACTATGACAATGTTAATATTATATGTATATATATATATATATATATATATATATATATATATATATATATATATATATATATATATATATATATATATATATATAGATCGATAGATATATATTTATATATATATATATATATATATATATATATATATATATATATATATATATATATATATATATATATATATTATCCCTGGGGATAGGGGAGAAAGAATACTTCCCACGTATTCCCTGCGTGTCGTAGAAGGCGACTAAAAGGGGAGGGAGCGGGTGGCTGGAAATCCTCCCCTTTCTTGTTTTTTTTTTTTATTTTCCAAAAGAAGGAACAGAGAAGGGGGTCAGGTGAGGATATTCCCTCTAAGGCCCAGTTCTCTGTTCTTAACGCTACCTCGCTAACGCGGGAAATGGCAAATAGTATGAAAAAAAAAAGAAAAAAAAAAAAAAAAAAATATATATATATATATATATATATATATATATATATATATATATATATATATATATATATATGTATATATATATATATATATATATATATTTTTTTTTTTTTTTTGCTTTGTCGCTGTCTCCCGCGTTTGCGAGGTAGCTCAAGGAAACAGACGAAAGAAATGGCCCAACCCACCCCCATACACATGTATATACATACGTCCACACACGCAAATATACATACCTACACAGCTTTCCATGGTTTACCCCAGACGCTTCACATGCCTTGATTCAATCCACTGACAGCACGTCAACCCCGGTATACCACATCGCTCCAATTCACTCTATTCCTTGCCCTCCTTTCACCGTTAGCAGGACACTCGACTGTTGGCTTTGGCATCTCGTTGCTTATATGTTTGTATGTGCTTAGTGACCCAAGAAGACGACCTTAGTGACTTTAATACAGCAGCCGGTGGCTTCCAAGGCCTTCCTTTAGTAGGTCAACGTGAAGTATGGGAGGATCGTCCTGTGCCAAGAAGAGGTATGTGCGCTCCCTGCTGTGTGTGTGGGCATCGTAGAGCCGAGGTTGACAGGTAACATGTGTGGGTATGTGTGTGGCTCTGATGTCGGGGGGCGGAACTGCCTCCTTCTAGCACGGAGGGAGGGGAAGGAAGGTTGGTTTCTACCCTTGAGTGGCGCTGCAGACTGAAGAGAAACCGTCGGCCTCGACGCTTGGTGTGGTTCTCTCCCGCCCGATGGGGAACTTCGCTCCCCATGTGGTTCTCCAGCCTGGTAATGGATTGCGTGACCGTACCCAGAGCAGACACTCCAGATTTATAAGACCTGTTTACGACATACGTGGGTACTCTACGACATCGATCTAGTGGGGAAACTGCGTATCCAGCCCTTTGATGGTCTCTGGTTCGATTCCCCGCCACATCCACACTTCCTGGAGAGTCTGTTCCAGTTACGAAGACTTCTATTGTTGATCGCCCAGACGTTATTTACAATGATAAGCTTCGTCCGCTCTGTGGGATCGGATCTCTAGGACGTGAGTCAGAGGATCATCTCGTCCCCATCACATCATTCAGAGCGATACCAGTTTGCATCAGCCTTCACTCCTGCCTGCAGTAGCATGCTTTCTGACATGTCTCATGAGCTCCTCTTCGCCAACGGAACTACCTTGGCCCACCAGTGATGCTACTACGTTTGTGAATCAAGAACCATTGCAACACAAACCTCGCCAGGTGGTAGAGTGTCCCGCAGTGTATCGACAGACTTCCCCAGAACTTTTTTTAAAGGGGAAGTAAATGTTTATAGTTGTGTTACTGGAGTGATAGTTTTCATACATGGTGCTTTGACAAGAAAATAGTGAAATTGGAAAAAAATGTAGCTTAGACATTGAAGCTTATTGATACAGTGGTTAAATTGATGAGAACTACTATTGACGTTTGTGTAAATAAATTAAACATTTCCTTTTTCCATAGCCAGAGGTTGAACCATTATGTGACATTCATTTTTTCTTTTCATTTCAAGCTAGAAGTTTCAGTTTTCTAAATTGTTTCTTATATTTTTCACATGTATATATATGTATGTGTGTGTGTGTCTATGTGTGTGTGTGTGTGTGTATGTGTGTGTATGTGTATATATATATGTATATTATCCCTGGGGATAGGGGTGAAAGAATACTTCCCACGCATTCCTCGCGTGTCGTAGAAAGCGACTAGAGGAGACGGGAGCGGGGGGCCAGAAATCCTCCCCTCCTTGTATTTTTTTTTTTTTTAACTTTCTAAAATGGGAAACAGAATATATATATATATATATATATATATATATATATATATATATATATATATATATATATATATATATATATATATATATATATATATATATATATATATATCATCCCTGGGGATAGGGAAGAAAGAATACTTCCCACGTATTCCCTGTGTGTCGTAGAATGCGACTAAAAGGGAAGGGAGCGGGCAGCTGGCAATCCTCCCATCTCGTTTTTTTTTTTTTAATTTTCCAAAAGAAGGAACAGAGAAAGGGGCTAGGTGAGGATATTCCCTCAAAGGCCCAGTCCTTTGTTCTTGACGCTACCTTGCTAACGCGGGAAATGGCGAACAGTATGGAAATATTGGAAAGGATCACAATTTTGCGCGTCATCAAGTATATTCCTATGAGTCCACGGGGAAAATGAAACACGTTAAGTTCCCAAGTGCACTTTCGTGTAATAATCACATCATCAGGGGAGATACAAGAAATGTAACAGTCAGTTGATATAGAACGAAGAGACGCAGCTAGGACGTCATTTGGTAAACAAGTGATTGTCCAAGACAGACAACGAGCGTATCATAAACTTGTTATGTGGACAAGAAGGTGAATTGTTTACAAATTTTATACACAATAAAGTTATCCAATTTCTATAGACCTTCACTAATATCAAGGTTATAATTCTTTGTGTATTTGATGATGGAATCTTCTATTTTCTATGCATATATATATATATATATATATATATATATATATATATATATATATATATATATATATATATATATATATATATATAGCGGAAGTGGATCATAGGGTGGGGGAGGGGGCGAAAATTCTGGGAGCCTTGAAGAATGTGTGGAAGTCGAGAACATTATCTCGGAAAGCAAAAATGGGTATGTTTGAAGGAATAGTGGTTCCAGCAATGTTGTATGGTTGCGAGGCGTGGGCTATGGATGGAGTTGTGCGCAGGAGGATGGATGTGCTGGAAATGAGATGTTTGAGGACAATGTGTGGTGTGAGGTGGTTTGATCGAGTAAGTAACGTAAGGGTAAGAGAGATGTGTGGAAATAAAAAGAGCGTGGTTGAGAAAGCAGAAGAGGGTGTTTTGAAATGGTTTGGGCACATGGAGAGAATGAGTGAGGAAAGATTGACCAAGAGGATATATGTGTCGGAGGTGGAGAGAACGAGGAGAAGAGGGAGACCAAATTGGAGGTGGAAAGATGGAATGAAAAAGATTTTGTGTGATCGGGGCCTGAACATGCAGGAGGGTGAAAGGAGGGCAAAAAATAGAGTGAATTGGAGCGATGTGGTATACCGGGGTTGACGTGCTGTCAGTGGATTGAATCGGGGCATGTGAAGCGTCTGGGGTAAACCATGGAAAGCTGTGTAGGTATGTATATTTGCGTGTGTGGACGTATGTATATACATGTGTATGGGGGTGAGTTGGGCCATTTCTTTCGTCTGTTTCCTTGCGCTACCTCGCAAACGCGGGAGACAGCGACAAAGCAAAAAAAAAAAAAAAAGAAAAAAAAAAAATATATATATATATATATATATATATATATATATATATATATATATATATATATATATATATATATATATATATATATATATACATATATATATATTCATTTTATTTATTTTGCTTTGTCGCTGTCTCCCGCGTTAGCGAGGTAGCGCAAGGAAACAGACGGAAGAATGGCCCAACCCGCCCACATATACATCTATATACATACACGTCCACACACGCAAATATACATACCTATACATCTCAATGTACACATATATATAAATACACAGACATATACATACATAAACAGGTACATAATTCATACTGTCTGCCTTTATTTGTTCTCATCGCCACCTCGCCACACATGGAATAACAACCCCCTCACCCCTCATGTGTGCGAGGTAGCGCTAGGAAAAGACACCAAAGGCCCCATTCGTTCACACTCAGTCTCTAGCTGTCATGTAATAATGCACCGAAACAACTCCCTTCCCACATCCAGGCCCCACACAACTTTCCATGGTTTACCCCAGACGCTTCACATGCCCTGGTTCAATCCATTGACAGCACGTCGACCCCGGTATACTACATCGTTCCAATTCACTCTATTCCTTGCACGCCTTTCACACTTCTGCATGTTCAGGCCCCGATCTCTCAAAATCTTTTTCATTCCATCTTCCCACCTCCAATTTGGTCTCCCACCTCTCCTCGTTCCCTCCACCTCCGACACATATATCCTCTTGGTCAATCTTTCCTCACTCATTCTCTCCATGTGACCAAACCATTTCAAAACACCCTCTTCTGCTCTCTCAACCACACTCTTTTTATTTCCACACATCTCTCTTACCCTTACATTACTTACTCGATCAAACCACCTCACACCACATATTGTCCTCAAACATCTCATTTCCAGCACACCCACCCTCCTGCGCACAACTCTATCCATAGCCCACGCCTCGCAACCATACAACATTGTTGGAACCACTATTCCTTCAAACATACCCATTTTTGCTTTCCGAGATAATGTTCTCGACTTCCACACATTCTTCAATGCTCCCAGGATTTTCGCCCCCCTCCCCCACCCTATGATTCACTTCCGCTTACATGGTTCCATCCGCTGCCAGATCTACTCCCAGATATTCAAAACTACTTCCTCCAGCTTTTCTCCATTCAAACTTACCTCCCAATTGACTTGACCCTCAACCCTACTGTACCTAATAACCTTGCTCTTATTCACATTTACTCTTAACTTTCTTCTTTCACACACTTTACCAAACTCAGTCACCAGCTTCAGCAGTTCCTTACATGAATCAGCCACCAGCGCTGTATCATCAGCGAACAACAACTGACTCACATCCCAAGCTCTCTCATCCAGAACAGACTTCATACTTGCCCCTCTTTATAAAAAGGTCTTGCATTCACCTCCCTAACAACCCCATCCATAAACAAATTAAACAACCATGGAGACATTACACACCCCTGCCACAAACCTACATTCAGTAAGAATCAATCACTTTCCTCTCTTCCTACACGTACACATGCCTTACATCCTCGATAAAAACTTTTCACTGCTTCTAACAACTTGCCTCCCACACCATATATTCTTAATTCCTTCCACAGAGCATCTCTATCAACTCTATCATATGCCTTCTCCAGATCCATAAATGCTACATACAAATCCATTTGTTTTTCTAAGTATTTCTCACATACATTCTTCAAAGGAAACACCTGATCCACACATCCTC
>NC_092239.1:23253518-23260891 GCF_036320965.1 Panulirus ornatus
TATGGTATACCGTGGTCGACATGCTGTCAATGGATTGAACCAGGGCATGTGAAGCGTCTGGGGTAAACCATGGAAAGTATTGTGGGGCCTGGATGTGGAAAGGGAGCTGTGGTTTCGGTGAATTATTACATGACAGCTAGAGACTGAGTGTGAACGAATGGGGCCTTTGTTGTCTTCCTAGCACTACCTCGCACACCTGAGGGGGGAGGGGATTGTTATTACATGTGTGGCGGGGTGGCGATGGGAATGAATAAAGGCAGACAGTATGAATTATGTACATGTGTGTATATGTATATGTCTGTGTGTGCAAATATATGTATACTTTGAGATTATAGATGTGCATATTTGCGTGTGTGGACGTGTATGTATATAAATGTGTATGTGGATGGGTTGGGCCATTTCTTTCGTCTGTTTCCTTGCGCTACCTCGCTAACGCGGGAGACAGCGACAAAGCAAAATAAATAGAATAGATAAATAATAGATATATATATATATATATATATATATATATATATATATATATATATATATATATATATATATATATATATATATATATCGACCCTAGCCTATCGACCAAACCCGAGGAATTGATGAACAGCTGGGTTGACTGGGGACCGAGAGCCACAACCAGGATTCCAACTTATGCGCTCCACCCTAGGTGGTCTGTGAATACGTCACGGTAAGCAATACTAACCGTTCCACCACGGGACTGTTGAAATCTACTATCATAACCTCTTTACTGCATGTTATAGTTTTCATCGTATAGCATCTTATCGTCGTTTTCTTTTTGCTTATGAGGTATGTAAATAACTCCGAGACGTAGTTACTTTTGAACTCGATAATAATGTTAATGTAAAGAGAGTCTCCTTTGATTATCTTAATAGCACTTAGATTTAATATCATCAATGTAGATCAAAACTCCGCCACCTACCCTGTATAAGCGATCTTTCGTAAATAATTTGTATCCGGATATTGCTAACTCGGCGATTAGGTGTTTACTCTCATAGTTTACCTACATTTCTGAGATTCCAATAATGTTTGTTTTTTCAGTAACTGCATAGGATATAAGTTCATCGCGTTTCGTAATGATGATCCGGGCATTTGTTTATTTATTTATATATATTTATTATACTTTGTCGCTGTCTCCCGCGTTTGCGAGGTAGCGCAAGGAAACAGACGAAAGAAATGGCCCAACCCCCCCCCCCCCCATACACATGTATATACATACGTCCACACACGCAAATATGGTTTACCCCAGACGCTTCACATGCCCTGCTTCAATCCACTGACAGCACGTCAACCCCGGTATACCACACCGCTCCAATTCACTCTATTCCTTGCCCTCCTTTCACCCTCCTGCATGTTCAGGCCCCGATCACACAAAATCTTTTTCACTCCATCTTTCCACCTCCAATTTGGTCTCCCTCTTCTCCTTGTTCCCTCCACCTCCGACACATATATCCTCTTGGTCAATCTTTCCTCACTCATTCTCTCCATGTGCCCAAACCACTTCAAAACACCCTCTTCTGCTCTCTCAACCACGCTCTTTTTATTTCCACACATCTCTCTTACCCTTACGTTACTCACTCGATCAAACAACCTCACACCACACATTGTCCTCAAACATCTCATTTCCAGCACATCCATCCTCCTGCGCACAACTCTATCCATAGCCCACGCCTCGCAACCATACAACATTGTTGGAACCACTATTCCTTCAAACATACCCATTTTTGCTTTCCGAGATAATGTTCTCGACTTCCACACATTCTTCAAGGCCCCCAGGATTTTCGCCCCCTCCCCCACCCTATGATCCACTTCCGCTTCCATGGTTCCATCCGCTGCCAGATCCGCTCACAGATATCTAAAACACTTCACTTCCTCCAGTTTTTCTCCATTTAAACTCACCTCCCAATTGACTTGACCCTCAACCCTACTGTACCTAATAACCTTGCTCTTATTCACATTTACTCTTAACTTTCTTCTTCCACACACTTTTCTAAACTCAGTCACCAGCTTCTGCAGTTTCTCACATGAATCAGCCACCAACGCTGTATCATCAGCGAACAACAACTGACTCACTTCCCAAGCTCTCTCATCCCCAACAGACTTCATACTTGCCCCTCTTTCCAAAACTCTTGCATTTACCTCCCTAACAACCCCATCCATAAACAAATTAAACAACCATGGAGACATCATACACCCCTGCCGCAAACCTACATTCACTGAGAACCAATCACTTTCCTCTCTTCCTACACGTACACATGCCTTACATCCTCGATAAAAACTTTTCACTGCCTCTAACAACTTGCCTCCCACACCATATATTCTTAATACCTTCCACAGAGCATCTCTATCAACTCTATCATATGCCTTCTCCAGATCCATAAATGCTACATACAAATCCATTTGCTTTTCTAAGTATTTCTCACATACATTCTTCAAAGCAAACACCTGATCCACACATCCTCTACCACTTTGAAACCACACTGCTCTTCCCCAATCTGATGCTCTGTACATGCCTTCACCCTCTCAATCAATACCCTCCCATATAATTTACCAGGAATACTCAACAAACTTATACCTCTGTAATTTGAGCACTCACTCTTATCCCCTTTGCCTTTGTACAATGGCACTATGCACGCATTCCGCCAATCCTCAGGCACCTCACCATGAGTCATACATACATTAAATAACCTTACCAACCAGTCAACAATACAGTCACCCCCTTTTTTAATAAATTCCACTGCAATACCATCCAAACCCGCTGCCTTGCCGGCTTTCATCTTCCGCAAAGCTTTCACTACCTCTTCTCTATTTACCAAATCATTTTCCCTAACCCTCTCACTTTGCACACCACCTCGACCAAAACACCCTATATCTGCCACTCTATCATCAAACACATTCAACAAACCTTCAAAATACTCACTCCATCTCCTTCTCACATCACCACTACTTGTTATCACCTCCCCACTTGCGCCCTTCACCGAAGTTCCCATTTGCTCCCTTGTCTTACGCACTTTATTTACCTCCTTCCAGAACATCTTTTTATTCTCCCTAAAATTTAATGATACTCTCTCACCCCAACTCTCATTTGCCCTTTTTTTTCACCTCTTGCACCTTTCTCTTGACCTCCTGTCTCTTTCTTTTATACATCTCCCACTCAATTGCATTTTTTCCTTGCAAAAATCGTCCAAATGCCTCTCTCTTCTCTTTCACTAATACTCTTACTTCTTCATCCCACCACTCACTACCCTTTCTAATCAACCCACCTCCCACTCATCTCATGCCACAAGCATCTTTTGCGCAATCCATCACTGATTCCCTAAATACATCCCATTCCTCCCCCACTCCCCTTACTTCCATTGTTCTTACCTTTTTCCATTCTGTACTCAGTCTCTCCTGGTACTTCCTCACACAGGTCTCCTTCTCAAGCTCACTTACTCTCACCACCCTCTTCACCCCAACATTCACTCTTCTTTTCTGAAAACCCATACAAATCTTCACCTTAGCCTCCACAAGATAATGATCAGACATCCCACCAGTTGCACCTCTCAGCACATTAACATCCAAAAGTCTCTCTTTCGCACGTCTGTCAATTAACACGTAATCCAATAACGCTCTCTGCCCATCTCCCCTACTTACATAAGTATACTTATGTATATCTCGCTTTTTAAACCAGGTATTCCCAATCATCAGTCCTTTTTCAGCACATAAATCTACAAGCTCTTCACCATTTCCATTTACAACACTGAACACCCCATGTATACCAATTATTCCCTCAACTGCCACATTACTCACCTTTGCATTCAAATCACCCATCACTATAACCCGGTCTCGTGCATCAAAACCACTAACACACTCATTCAGCTGCTCCCAAAACACTTGCCTCTCTTGATCTTTCTTCTCATGCCCAGGTGCATATGCACCAATAATCACCCACCTCTCTCCATCAACTTTCAGTTTTACCCATATTAATCGAGAATTTACTTTCTTACACTCTATCACATACTCCCACAACTCCTGTTTCAGGAGTATTGCCACTCCTTCCCTTGCTCTTGTCCTCTCACTAACCCCTGACTTTACTCCCCAAACATTCCCAAACCACTCTTCCCCTTTACCCTTGAGCTTCGTTTCACTCAGAGCCAAAACATCCAGGTTCCTTTCCTCAAACATACTACCTATCTCTCCTTTTTTCACATCTTGGTTACATCCACACACATTTAGGCACCCCACTCTGAGCCTTCGAGGAGGATGAGCACTCCCCGCGTGACTCCTTCTTCTGTTTCCCATTTTAGAAAGTTAATACAAGTAGGGGAGGATTTCTGGCCCCCCGCTCCCGTCCCCTCTAGTCGCTTTCTACGACACGCGAGGAATACGTGGGAAGTATTCTTTCACCCCTATCCCCAGGGATAATATACATATATATATACACATACACACACACACACACACATACACATACATACGCACATATACACACACACACACATACATATATATTCATATGAGAAATGTAAGAAACAATTTAGAAAACTGGAACTTCTAGCTTGAAATGAATGAAAAAGGAGAATGTCACATGGTTCAACCTCTGGCTATGGAAAAAAGGAAATGTATAATTTATTTACACAAACGTCAATAGCAGTTCTCATCAATTTAACCACTGTATCAATAAGCTTCAATGTCTAAGCTACATTTTTCTCCAATTTCACTATTTTCCTTCACATTTTCAATTGTGTCTGAAGGTTCTACTTCAAGAGTGATTGTTTTTCCAGTAAGGGTCTTCACATCTTGGTTACATCCACACACATCCAGGCACCCCACTCTGAGCCTTCGAGGAGGGTGCTTTACTTGTGGTGCTGACTTCCCTCTTTTAATTTGATCGCCGTTTCCCGCGTAGTTCACTTTCTGTAGATGATGTGTATGTCTTGGTAGGAATGTAGATGCAGCTGTAGAGGATGTACACGCCACTGTAGAGGATGCACGTGTCACTGTAGAGGATGCACGTGCCACGGTGGCTCTGCTCTGCTCAGTGTCTTATCCATGGTGAGGCACTGGGGATCCAGAGGTCGAGTCATTGTACAGGTCCTCCTCCAGTGGGATGAGAAGTGGGAACACAACGTTGATGGCCATCTTCACGTCTTCTCCTCACATGCTTATTCCTTTGTTCACAATTTGTATCTCGGGAAGAAAACGACTTGTCAGTATCTACTGTTCCTTACGCTGCCACTGTTCACTGAATGTCACTGGTCTTTATCGTTACGTAACTCGGGGTAATGACTGCTGGTCTTAAAAGTCACTGTAGCGTTTTTCTAATGATACCAGACTCGCCTCAGTCATACCGTTAGATCACTACCCTGCATCACTGGTAGGCTCAAGCAGTACTGTTGCTTCACACTCTGATCTTTGCTGAGGCTCAAGGTGGTGTTGGTTCACTCTCAGGGAGCTGTGCTTCCTCAAGTGTTGCTCTCTCTCTCTTGTACTCTCCTCCTTAGTGTCTTTCAGAGCCAGCTGCTGAACCTCGAGTACTGACAGGCGAAGACATCAAGCATTTTTCCTGGGCCTCCCTCACGGTCGGCTATCATCGACCAGCTGCCAACATTTCACCGACCGTTTATATTAAACTTATTTTCCTTGGAGTTGATTTCTGGATTGAATTTGCCTTTTTTTTTTTTACTGTCAGTATACGTGTTTGTATTATCACTGTTAATGTCTGCGTGTGCAGCAGCGGGACAGAGACGGTTCTCCATTTGTTTTGGGTTCGCCACCTTACACTGACCCTCCCCACACTAAACCCTGCCAGTTACCTGGGAGTTGACCTGTAGCTGTGCTAACCCGCTACTTATACCGCCTGAGTTGTCCTCAACTGACACTACTGGACCTTTCTTTGTTAAATCCTCTGCCTGTGAGGTTATTGCTACTCCCGAGGACCCCTACCGTCAAGGTCCCCTCCATCCTCTATCGCTACCATTATAGTGGTCAAGCTGGACGTCTTTTTCCTCAGATCCCCCCAGCACCGACCCACCACCCACAGCCACCCCCTCACCGTCCCTCACTCTCCTAGTTCCTTCTTTAGCTCGACCGTGATTTGCCCTCCTGAATAGTTTATCTATCGAGAAAAATGGGTCTAATATTCTCATCTAATACTCTGCCAGGCGAGCTTTCCGTATTCCACTTAAGTGAAGACCATCCCTAGCTTACAGAGGTCTATTATGACTAAAATGGTCCCACAGGTCTATTCTAAACACGCTATCCTCCTCCCTACACAGAGCTTCGATTCTTGTTTATCCCCAGCATTCTACTGAGGGCACAGGAATCGACGTCATACCATGGCAGCAATCCCGATGTTATGAGTTTCTTACCACTTTCTTTAAACTTGCTAAGAAGTTCCCTATACTTCGCCACTATTTCTTCCGATCTCCCATTGTCAGCATTGTTCGTCCCTGCCTGAACGACAAATATCACATCCTTGGGATTGTTTGAGACTATGTCGTCAGACTTTCTAGAACGTGTTCGATCTTAACACCTGGGTAACACAAGTTCTTCCTACTTCAATCTTCGCACACAACTCCTGGTTCTGATGTCTGACTATAAAGTCCCCGACCAGGATGATGCGACGATCATCGTGTACTTCATCATGTAGTACGCTACACCTGTTGTGAGTGGGGAGTTCGTTGCTAATAGGCGACAAGTTTTCCTTGCAGGTTGGCAGGTGGAAGTATTTTTCAACTTCATTTCCACTGTTGCTCTCCTACTTTCTAAGCTATTTACCCCAAATAATACACACCTGTGTCCGTTTCCTATATCGCAACCGCTTTCGTCGCCAAGACCCCAGCTTCCTCTTCCCATCCTTTCATCCTAAATCTACTTCCTCTCTTCCTAGTATATTAATTTACGTGCTGGTGTAGAAAATGTTCCTGTATACACTCGAAGACTCGAAGAACTTGTGTATCCATGGCTCTCTATCATAATCCAGCTTCCCGAAGGTCTATCCTTCATAGCTGAAATCTTCCATTTTATTACTAACCATTTCGGACAGATAGTGTCTGTTTTATGCTTCCGGTAACATCCTGAAATGTTCCTTCACTGTTATCGTTGTATATTTTACTGGTTCGTTATAATTTCCGTGTGTGATCTTGGCTGCAACAATGAGAAGGAAAGCATGTTGGGTAGACTAGATACACCTTTTTCCTTTATTATGTAAATAAACGTATCAAAATAATGAATTGGTATATTAGAATTAGGTAACCATTCGGCTGAAAAAAATATAGTTAAGATTGGATAATATAAGAGTGTGTCATATGAGATTAGTTCATTCATCACAAACCAGCATAAAAAACAAGGGGGCATAATATTTTTTACGGATGAAA
>NC_092239.1:23260991-23318491 GCF_036320965.1 Panulirus ornatus
GTTAGTTGTTGTTCGCTGATGATACAGTTCTGGTGGCTGATTCACATGAGAAACTGCAGAAGCTGGTGATTGAGTTTGATGAGGTGTGTGTAAGAAGAAAGTTGAGAGTAAATATGAATAAGAGCAAGGTTATTAGGTAGAGTAGGGTTAAGGGTCGTGTCAATTGGGAGGTAAGTTTGAATGGAGAAAAACTGGAGGAAGTGAAGTGTTTTAGATATCTGTGAGTGGATCTGGCAGCGGATGGAACCATGGAAGCGGAAGTGAATCATAGGTTGAGGGAGGGGCGAAAATCCTGAGAGCCTTGAAGAATGTGTGGAAGTCGAGAACATTGTCTCGGAAAGCAAAAATGGGTATATTTGAAGGAATAGTTGTTCCAACAATGTTGTATGGTTGCGAGGCGTGGGCTATGGATAGAGTTGTGTGCAGGAGGGTGGATGTGCTGGAAATGAGATGTTTGAGGACAATATGTGGTGTGAGGTGGTTTGATCGAGTAAATAATGATAGGGTAAGAGAGATATGTGGTAATAAAAAGAGTGTGGTTGAGCGAGCAGAGGAGTGTGTTTTGAAATGGTTTGGTGACATGGAGGGAATGAGTGAGGAAAGATTGACCAAGGGGATATATGTGTCCGAGGTGGAGGGAACGAGGAGAAGTGGGAGACCAAATTGGAGGTGGAAAGATGGTGTAAAAAAAGATTTTGAGTGATCGGGGCCTGAACATATAGGAGGGTGAAAGGCGTGCAAGGAATAGAGTGAATTGGAACGATATGGTATACCGTGGTCGACGTGCTGTCAATGGATTGAACCAGGGCATGTGAAGCGTCTGGGGTAAACCATGGAAAGTATTGTGGGGCCTGGATGTGGAAAGGGAGCTGTGGTTTCGGTGCATTATTACATGACAGCTAGAGACTGAGTGTGAACGAATTGTCTTCCTAGCACTACCTCGCACACCTGAGGGGGGAGGGGATTGTTATTACATGTGTGGCGGGGTGGCGATGGGAATGAATAAAGGCAGACAGTATGAATTATGTACATGTGTGTATATGTATATGTCTGCGTGTGCAAATATATGTATACTTTGAGATTATAGATGTGCATATTTGCGTGTGTGGACGTGTATGTATATAAATGTGTATGTGGATGGGTTGGGCCATTTCTTTCGTCTGTTTCCTTGCGCTACCTCGCTAACGCGGGAGACAGCGACAAAGCAAAATAAATAGAATAGATAAATAATAAGTATATATATATATATATATATATATATATATATATATATATATATATATATATATATATATATATATATATATATATCGACCCTAGCCTATCGACCAAACCCGAGGAATTGATGAACAGCTTGGTTGACTGGGGACCGAGAGCCACAACCAGGATTCCAACTTATGCGCTCCACCCTAGGTGGTCTGTGAATACGTCACGGTAAGCAATACTAACCGTTCCACCACGGGACTGTTGAAATCTACTATCATAACCTCTTTACTGCATGTTATAGTTTTCATCGTATAGCATCTTATCGTCGTTTTCTTTTTGCTTATGAGGTATGTAAATAACTCCGAGACGTAGTTACTTTTGAACTCGATAATAATGTTAATGTAAAGAGAGTCTCCTTTGATTATCTTAATAGCACTTAGATTTAATATCATCAATGTAGATCAAAACTCCGCCACCTACCCTGTATAAGCGATCTTTCGTAAATAATTTGTATCCGGATATTGCTAACTCGGCGATTAGGTGTTTACTCTCATAGTTTACCTACATTTCTGAGATTCCAATAATGTTTGTTTTTTCAGTAACTGCATAGGATATAAGTTCATCGCGTTTCGTAATGATGATCCGGGCATTTGTTTATATTAAACTTATTTTCCTTGGAGTTGATTTCTGGATTGAATTTGCCTTTTTTTTTTTTTACTGTCAGTATACGTGTTTGTATTATCACTGTTAATGTCTGCGTGTGCAGCAGCGGGACAGAGACGGTTCTCCATTTGTTTTGGGTTCGCCACCTTACACTGACCCTCCCCGCCCTAAACCCTGCCAGTTACCTGGGAGTTGACCTGTAGCTGTGCTAACCCGCTACTTATACCGCCTGAGTTGTCCTCAACTGACACTACTGGACCTTTCTTTGTTAAATCCTCTGCCTGTGAGGTTATTGCTACTCCCGGGGACCCCTACCGTCAAGGTCTCCTCCATCCTCTACCGCTACCATTATAGTGGTCAAGCTGGACGTCTTTTTCCTCAGATCCCCCCAGCACCGACCCACCACCCACAGCCACCCCCTCACCGTCCCTCACTCTCCTAGTTCCTTCTTTAGCTCGACCGTGATTTGCCCTCCTGAATAGTTTATCTATCGAGAAAAATGGGTCTAATATTCTCATCTAATACTCTGCCAGGCGAGCTTTCCGTATTCCACTTAAGTGAAGACCATCCCTAGCTTACAGAGGTCTATTATGACTAAAATGGTCCCACAGGTCTATTCTAAACACGCAATCCTCCTCCCTACACAGAGCTTCGATTCTTGTTTATCCCCAGCATTCTACTGAGGGCACAGGAATCGACGTCATACCATGGCAGCAATCCCGATGTTATAAGTTTCTTACCACTTTCTTTAAACTTGCTAAGAAGTTCCCTATACTTCGCTACTATTTCTTCCGATCTCCCATTATCAGCATTGTTCGTCCCTACCTGAACGACAAATATCACATCCTTGGGATTGTTTGAGACTATGTCGTCAGACTTTCTAGAACGTGTTCGTTCTTAACACCTGGGTAACACAAGTTCTTCCTACTTCAACCTTCGCACACAACTCCTGGTTCTGATGTCTGACTATAAAGTCCCCGACCAGGATGATGCGACGATCATCGTGTACTTCATCATGTAGTACGCTACACCTGTTGTGAGTGGGGAGTTCGTTGCTAATAGGCGACAAGTTTTCCTTGCAGGTTGGCAGGTGGAAGTATTTTTCAACTTCATTTCCACTGTTGCTCTCCTACTTTCTAAGCTATTTACCCCAAATAATACACACCTGTGTCTGTTTCCTATATCGCAACCGCTTTCGTCGCCAAGACCCCCAGCTTCCTCTTCCCATCCTTTCATCCTAAATCTACTTCCTCTCTTCCTAGTATATTAATTTACGTGCTGGTGTAGAAAATGTTCCTGTATACACTCGAAGACTCGAAGAACTTGCGTATTCATGACTCTCTATCATAATCCAGCTTCCCGAAGTCTATCCTTCCATAACTGAAATCTTCCATTATCATTACTTAACCATTTCGACAGAAAGTGTCTGTTTTACTGCTTCCTGTAACATCCTGAATGTTTCTTCACTGTTATCGTTGTATATTTCTACTGGTTCGTTAAATTTCTGTGTGTGATCTTGGCTGCAACAATGAGAAGGAAAGCATGTTGGGTAGACTAGACACCTTTCCTTTATATGTAAATAAACGTATCAAAATAATGAATTGTCTATTGAATCTAGGTAACCATTCGGCTGAAAAAATATAGTTAAGATTGGATAATATAAGAGGGTGTCATATGAAGATTAGTTCATTCATCACAAAACAGCATAAAAACAAGGTAGGGCAGAATATTTTTACGATGAACACACAAGTCTTTATATCTACATATTAAAGGAGATTATACAGCATTTTCTATTCAGTGGCGATTGGCTGAACACAGAATGATGAATAGTTACATATTGGTTGAAGTGAAGTAGTGTGTGCATGACAGATTATTATGTATTTAGTGGTAAACATTAAGTGATAGATCACGCTGGTTGAGTTACAGTAATTTTTTTTTTTTTTTTTTTTTTTTTTATACTTTGTCGCTGTCTCCCGCGTTTGCGAGGTAGCGCAAGGAAACAGACGAAAGAAATGGCCCAACCCCCCCCCCCCATACACATGTACATACACACGTCCACACACGCAAATATACATACCTACACAGCTTTCCATGGTTTACCCCAGACGCTTCACATGCCTTGATTCAATCCACTGACAGCACGTCAACCCCTGTATACCACATCGCTCCAATTCACTCTATTCCTTGCCCTCCTTTCACCCTCCTGCATGTTCAGGCCCCGATCACACAAAATCTTTTTCACTCCATCTTTCCACCTCCAATTTGGTCTCCCTCTTCTCCTCGTTCCCTCCACCTCCGACACATATATCCTCTTGGTCAATCTTTCCTCACTCATTCTCTCCATGTGCCCAAACCATTTCAAAACACCCTCTTCTGCTCTCTCAACCACGCTCTTTTTATTTCCACACATCTCTCTTACCCTTACGTTACTTACTCGATCAAACCACCTCACACCACACATTGTCCTCAAACATCTCATTTCCAGCACATCCATCCTCCTGCGCACAACTCTATCCATAGCCCACGCCTCGCAACCATACAACATTGTTGGAACCACTATTCCTTCAAACATACCCATTTTTGCTTTCCGAGATAATGTTCTCGACTTCCACACATTTTTCAAGGCTCCCAAAATTTTCGCCCCCTCCCCCACCCTATGATCCACTTCCGCTTCCATGGTTCCATCCGCTGACAGATCCACTCCCAGATATCTAAAACACTTCACTTCCTCCAGTTTTTCTCCATTCAAACTCACCTCCCAATTGACTTGACCCTCAACCCTACTGTACCTAATAACCTTGCTCTTATTCACATTTACTCTTAACTTTCTTCTTCCACACACTTTACCAAACTCAGTCACCAGCTTCTGCAGTTTCTCACATGAATCAGCCACCAGCGCTGTATCATCAGCGAACAACAACTGACTCACTTCCCAAGCTCTCTCATCCCCAACAGACTTCATACTTGCCCCTCTTTCCAGGACTCTTGCATTTACCTCCCTAACAACCCCATCCATAAACAAATTAAACAACCATGGAGACATCACACACCCCTGCCGCAAACCTACATTCACTGAGAACCAATCACTTTCCTCTCTTCCTACACGTACACATGCCTTACATCCTCGATAAAAACTTTTCACTGCTTCTAACAACTTGCCTCCCACACCATATATTCTTAATACCTTCCACAGAGCATCTCTATCAACTCTATCATATGCCTTCTCCAGATCCATAAATGCTACATACAAATCCATTTGTTTTTCTAAGTATTTCTCACATACATTCTTCAAAGCAAACACCTGATCCACACATCCTCTACCACTTCTGAAACCGCACTGCTCTTCCCCAATCTGATGCTCTGTACATGCCTTCACCCTCTCAATCAATACCCTCCCATATAATTTACCAGGAATACTCAACAAACTTATACCTCTGTAATTTGAGCACTCACTCTTAACCCCTTTGCCTTTGTACAATGGCACTATGCACGCATTCCGCCAATCCTCAGGCACCTCACCATGAGTCATACATACATTAAATAACCTTACCAACCAGTCAACAATACAGTCACCCCCTTTTTTAATAAATTCCACTGCAATACCATCCAAACCTGCTGCCTTGCCGGCTTTCATCTTCCGCAAAGCTTTTACTACCTCTTCTCTGTTTACCAAATCATTTTCCCTAACCCTCTCACTTTGCACACCACCTCGACCAAAACACCCTATATCTGCCACTCTGTCATCAGACACATTCAACAAACCTTCAAAATACTCATTCCATCTCCTTCTCACATCACCACTACTTGTTATCACCTCCCCATTTACGCCCTTCACTGAAGTTCCCATTTGCTCCCTTGTCTTACGCACCCTATTTACCTCCTTCCAGAACATCTTTTTATTCTCCCTAAAATTTACTGATAGTCTCTCACCCCAACTCTCATTTGCCCTTTTTTTCACCTCTTGCACATTTCTCTTGACCTCCTGTCTCTTTCTTTTATACTTCTCCCACTCAATTGCATTTTTTCCCTGCAAAAATCGTCCAAATGCCTCTCTCTTCTCTTTCACTAATACTCTTACTTCTTCATCCCACCACTCACTACCCTTTCTAAACAGCCCACCTCCCACTCTTCTCATGCCACAAGCATCTTTTGCGCAGTCCATCACTGATTCCCTAAATACATCCCATTCCTCCCCCACTCCCCTTACTTCCATTGTTCTCACCTTTTTCCATTCTGTACACAGTCTCTCCTGGTACTTCCCCACACAGGTCTCCTTCCCAAGCTCACTTACTCTCACCACCTTCTTCACCCCAACATTCAACAGTAATATAGTAGTTTAATCTCACCTAACTAAGAGAAAACGAAGTTGTCCGTTAGCTTTGATGTGCTCTTGTTCCTGAACGGCTCTTGAGTGTGTCTGGTACCTGGTGACGGACGTCGGTCAGTGGAGGACGGGGGTAGGAGGAGGCCTCGGTGGCACTTGGTAAGGACCGTGTAACATGTGTGTCACTGCATCATCGCATCACAGCAGTCGGAGTATCACTGTAATAAGGGCACCACTGCCGTTAAGTGCGTCACATCATTAAAGCATCAAAATGCTTTACTTTACCAGCACAACTCATGCACCAGTACAACACAATGTTAAATCTAACTCTAAAATCATAACATAGGGAGTCATATAACGGCTCAACGAGTCAGTATAACAGAGCAACATGATGAGTTATCACAGTGCTATAACTCTGAGCTGTGAGTCCCTCCGTCACCAGTAGTGAGTTAGTGCAGTGCTATAACTTGGTGAGTCGTGAACTACCTTCACCAGTGACGTAGAAGGTTGCCTCCTCAGCCCAGCCTGGTGAGTCACTGCACCAAAATGATAGTACAACTTCACCTCCAGGATGATTGTCATTTTAAGGTATTCTATGATTTTTATCTATTTCATTTTATTCTTTTTTCTTTTTTTTTTCCTGGGGGCGGAGGGGGGGGGGGGTGTACCCCTCGGGCGCAGGTGGCAAGTTGAAGGAAACAAAAAAGCCGGTCGTTTTACGATGCCCTGCTTAACTGCCCTTTGACTTAGTTCGTGAAAGGCTTTTATTATTCATGACTTGCTGGAACGATCCCCAGGTCTCGAGCTGGGTAATGGCTGCACGCCTTCTTGAAGGAAACATTCCTTTTTTTTCTCTCTCAGTCTCTGCTTTGAGGAACATTTAACTTAAGGTAAAATGTCAGATCATGAAATATGTGTAATGACTCACAAAAGAAATGTCGTACTCGAGGGGTTACCAGATGCAAGAGAGAGTAGAACTTTCGTGTGTTAAGAAAGTATGCACATCTAGTGTACAGTATGAGGGTACAGAAGGCGCTGCACACCATGTTGAAAGTCTTTGAATCGTTTCTATTCTAAGACAACAAACTGAACCAATTCATCCTTTCTCATCTCACATATCATAAAGTAAATCATGTAGTTGGTCGGTCGTAGGATAAGATACATTCCCCCTAAACCTTTACCCAATACATTGAGGTCAATAGATATTCATCATTATCTATTGAGATGAGACTGAAGTTTGAACACTGTTGTGTTGATAACTATTAGACTAAGCCTAGCAATGGTATGGAAAGCTGATGGTGTACAATACTGGCAATTGTGTACAATCCTGGTAATGGTATACAACATTAGTAATATTGTACAATAATGTGAATGGTATACAACATTATCGATGGTGCAGAACAATAGGGATAGTGTACAAGTGGTGACGGTGCATAACACTACTGAAGGTGTACAACAATAAGGATAATGTACAAGTGGCGATAGTGAGCAATGGTGATAATGTACAACACTGGTGATGGTGTACAACACTGACGATGGTATACAACACTGGTGATAGCAAACGACGAAGTTTAAGGTATACAACATTATTGAAGATTTAGAACAATGGTAATGGTGTACAAACAGATGTACAACACTGGTGATGGTGTACAACACTGTAAGGTTGAGGTGATACGTAGGAGATTGGTCTTCTTCGTTTGTGGTACTCAATGAAGATCAGGCGGCCTTTGTAGATCTATTACAAATATATGTACATCCATCTGTAGTACTCTGGGCTATAGTCTTATGACACACTGTGACACAGTAGTGAACAGTGTGACGATGCTGGCCAGTGTGTCCCCTCAGGTCACACTGGCAGGGGTTATATTGGAGTCCGTCAACACCCATTCAACAACGTGTTCAAATAACAGGTCAGCTCTTACGTGTTCAAACATCTTGATTAACAGTAGCCCGTGGGAACAGTGAGCCCGTGGCAACATGCATCTAACTCTATGTAACTCACAGTAAGATGATACTAACAAATAGCTCATGAAAAATGAATGGTAGTGTGCCTGAGTCTTACATTTTGCTCGGCCACAACCTGGCTCAAGCTCCTGCCAACCATAAGTTATGGCTAGACATGAAATAACACTGAATATAAGAGTGCAAAAAAAGAATAAGCAATTATAGTTATTTACAAGAGTTATTCTTGTATCATTTAGTATGCTTGAGAAGAAGGACAGCACAGTGTAGAATTATCAGAGCAATCATAAATTCACATAGGTAAGAAAAGCAAAATGATATATAAAGATAAATATATATATACAGATAAAACTACAAAAATAAAAGTTTCAAACAACTTACTGAATACATATTAGAGCAATCATAAATTGACATATGTAAGGAAAGCAAAATGATATATATAGATATTATGTATGGTATAAAAATCAGTAAACAAATGAAATTACAAAAATAAAAGATTCAAACAACTTATTGAATACATATCATTCTAGAGTCAAAGTTCTCCTTAAATAAGAAAATGCTACTGCAACTACCATTTGAATATCCAGTGAGGGTCAAGAGAATTCTATATTAGACACCCTATGTCGTAGACGACATACTATGAATAACAATATGAGTGCAATAGACAATGACATAATTGAAATTCCAGAAATATGAGAAGTGTACTTAAAAAGAACAAAAGCCAGAACATCTATTGAAGAATCTAAATCGTCCTGAATCTCAGATGGAAGATGTTGGATCCTTACTTAGATGGAAGATGTTGGATCTTTACTTCATCGATGATTGATAAGTTGATATTTGGGGGATTCGTTCTATATTCGGGATAATTCTATCAATTTGTCCTCAGTAATGATCATGAGTGCCGAACAATTTGAAACTGGAACTGATAAGAGGAACTGGTAAGAGTATATTGTTGTCCTAACTGAATATGTCCCAGAAACAAACAAGATTTGGGATGATTAGGTGGACAATGAATAAGAACATTTTGTGGGTCTGGGGAAAACAGCAAGCGATAATGGTCCATACTCTCAATCCAAGGCTCATCAGCAACAATTTCCTAAAAGGAACAAGAATGAAGAACATTTTGTTGATGCAAGAAAAGTAGTTTGTACTCACATGAATTTTTTTTTGTAAATCATGAAAAGCCATGGTGGGGGGGGGGGGGTAAATCAAATTGTCACAACATCATGTTTTCCCTTCTCGGACCTCACATGTATTATTAACCAAGCAATGACACATCGATTAATTGAATAATGAATATATAGAATATCTTGATCTACCCCATACACATCTGTTATATGCACTAATCATGACAAATATGCAAAGTACTCTAAACTTATCAAAACAATATACTGGAGACTAAATACTAATACTAATGAGATGGTTGAGCCTGTTTTTTGGCCAAAAGTTTATCAATACGAAGGGAAACTTTAGCAACAGCACAACGAAGATCATGATCAAGTGTTTTGAGGTTTGATCTATTTTGATTTAATCCCCAACAGCACTGATAATGTTGTCTTACAAAGCCATGTTACTGACAAAGCCATGTTGACACACAAAGCCATGTTACTGACAAAGCCATGTTGACTCACAAAGCCATGTTGACCCACAAAGCCATGTTGACCCACAAAGCCATGTTGACACACAAAGCCATGTTGAACAACAAAGCCATGTTGACTCACAAAGCCATGTTAACGCACAAAGCCACGTTGACTCACAAAGCCATGTTGACCCACAAAGCCATGTTACTGACAAAGCCATTTTGACTCACAAAGTCATGTTGACCCACAAAGCCATGTTACTGACAAAGCCATGTTGACTCACAAAGCCATGTTGACTCACAAAGCCATGTTGACCCAAAAGCCATGTTGACCCACAAAGCCATGTTGACACACAAAACCATGTTGACCCACAAAGCCATGTTGACTCACAAAGCCATGCTGACCCACAAAGCCATGTTACTGACAAAGCCATGTTGACTCACAAAGCCATGTTGACCCACAAAGCCATGTTGACTCACAAAGCCATGTTGACTCACAAAGCCATGTTGACCCACAAAGCCATGTTGACTCACAAAGCCATGTTGACTCACAAAGCCATGTTGACTCACAAAGCCATGTTGACTCACAAGGCCATGTTGACTCACAAAGCCATGTTGACTCACAAAGCCATGTTGACTCACAAAGCCATGTTGACTCACAAAGCCATGTTGACTCACAAGGCCATGTTGACTCACAAAGCCATGTTGACTCACAAAGCCATGTTGACCCACAAAGCCATGTTGACTCACAAAGCCATGTTGACTCACAAAGCCATGTTGACTCACAAAGCCATGTTGACTCACAAAGCCATGTAGACTCACAAAGCCATGTTGACTCACAAAGCCATGTTGATGGGAATAACATCAGTCCTCGAATGGCAGGTTCAGCAACCCGTTTGTATGGGTCTCGCATCCGAAACCAAACAATCGCACAAATTGTTCTCAGAATATAGTACATCACGTGCAAAATATACTACATCACGTGGAGAACATACTACATCACGTGCAAAATATACTACATCACGTGGAGAACATACTACATCACGTGCAGAATATACTGCATCACGTGGAAAATATACTACATCACGTGCAAAATATACTACATCACGTGGAGAATATATTACATCACGTGCAGAATATACTACATCACGTGCAAAATATACTACATCACGTGAAGAATATACTACATCACGTGCAGAATATACTACACCACGTGCAAAATATACTACATCACGTGCAGAATATACTATATCACGTGCAGAATATACTACATCACGTGCAGAATATACTTCATCACGTGCAGAATATACATCACGTGCAGAATATACTACATCACGCGGAGAATTTACTTCATCACGTGCAGAATATACTACATCAAGTGGAGAATGCATTTCATCACGTGCAGAATATACTACATCACGTGGAGAATATACTACATCACGTGCAGAATATACTACATCACGTGGAGAATATACTTCATCACGTGCAGAATGTACATCACGTGTAGAGTATTTCACATCACGTGCAGAATATACTACATCATGTACAGAATATACTATATCATGTGGAGAATATAACTCATCACGTGCAGAATGTACATCACGTGTAGAATATTTCACATCACGTGCAGAATATACTACATCACGTGGACAATATACTTCACGTGCAGAATATACATCATGTGCAGAATATATTACATCACCTGCAGACTACACTACATCACGTACAGAATATACTGCATCACGTGCAGAATATACTGCATCACGTGCAGAATATACTGCATCACGTGCAGAATATACTGCATCACGTGCAGAATATACTGCATCACGTGCAGAATATACTGCATCACGTGCAGAATATACTACATCACGTGCAGAATATACTGCATCACGTGCAGAATATACTGCATCACGTGCAGAATATACTGCATCACGTGCAGACTATACTACATCACGTGCAGAATATACTGCATCACGTGCAGAATATACTACATCACGTGCAGAATATACTGCATCACGTGCAGAATATACTACATCACGTGCAGAATATACTGCATCACGTGCAGAATATACTGCATCACGTGCAGAATATACTGCATCACGTGCAGACTATACTACATCACGTGCAGAATATACTGCATCACGTGCAGAATATACTACATCACGTGCAGAATATACTGCATCACGTGCAGAATATACTGCATCACGTGCAGAATATACTGCATCACGTGCAGAATATACTACATCACGTGGAGGATCATCATGATGCTGGAGGTCGGTCGACCAGCTCCTCGTGCACACTTGCCCAGGTGCGTGGCACTGGCCGTGAGAGCATTGCGAAGGTACTACACCAGTTCATCTTGACCAAAGTGTGGGTCATGTCCACCAAGTTCCTCCTCCAGCTTCATAAGATGCTCAGTGGTTAATTCTCTGAACATGTCAGTCTTAGGTGGTGGATTGTGATGTAGAAATTCTGTCCCAGTACTAAACATAGCCACGGTATCAATAAGCTGAATATTTCCTCTCCACAAGGCAAAATTTTTGCCAGATATGCTCTGAGCTTAAGCACAAATTCACAAACTGTGGCATCCCTTCCTTGAAGACTTTAGTTTAGCATATCTAGAACATTAAAGATATCAATGACAAGATAAGCAAGATTAAGAAGGGAAAAAATGACCCTTCAAGGAATTGACAAAATCTTCATGTCTGTTACAATGTTGAAAAATAATTTCAGCACTTCTCTTCGAAGAGAGAGCCAGGGAGAGCCTGGGCACATTAGCATGGACCAGAAGTACACAGTGGGCAGCACCAAAATCTTCACACACCATTTCAATAACGGTCATAATACACTGGATAGCTCACCAGGCAGGAGTCTCCAGCATGCCAAAGCAAACCGCTGGATCATGCAATGCATAAATGTCACATGAGGAGCTCCTTCCATGACACGACCTCTGAGGCAAGACCTTCGTCCTAACATCGCTGGTGACCCATCACTTGTGCAGCCTTTCAGATTTTCCCAATTTGAATCGTTGTTTGAAAAATGAATCTACCAATTCAAAGATATCATCTGCTTTAAGTGTTGCTTTTAGTGCTGTATTCATCAATAACTCTTCCTTAACACTTTCATATCCTACATACGGAGCAAATACAACTAACTGAACACACAATTTGTCACATCTGTGGACACATCGAATTGAATCGCAAACCCAGATTCTGGCCAGTCACTTGCTGCCAAATATCTACTGACATTTCTTCTGTTCGTCGTTGAACTGTAGTGTTAGGCAGGGAGAGTGAAGAGTGAAGTTTTCTGCAGTTTCGTCACCAACAAGAACACAACGTGACATCTATTTTCCTGTTCGAAGGACAAAATCTTCTCCAATGGTATGAGCTTTCTCTTGCTTGGCAATTATAAGTGAAACCTCACAGGATACCTTCGCTGCTGCACTGGTTTGTTGGAAAATACTGGCACTTGGAGCCAGTTGTAGCTTCTGGAACACTGCTTCTTTACGTTTGATCAAGTCAAGGTCTTTGAATTTCGGATGATCTTTCTCCAGATGGAGTGAGGAGGCTTTGTTGACAAAGTAGACAATGTGGACTATCGATACCTTTGTTTACTATGGATGTAAATCCTAAATGTAAGTCTCTGATTATTTCCGTTTTTTGCCCATGCTGTAATTAAGGGTAGAAAGAAAACAAAGTTTATGATAAATAACAAATGCAAGAAATGTAAAGAAAATGAATATCCTTAATAGATAACAAATGTATTTGAGTGATTGAGTGAGTAGTTGTGTTTATGTGTACGTGAGAAGTTCGACCTAGAGAGTGGCGAGTTGTGTCTGGTGGTTGTCTGGATGAATTACGCTAAGTGGCAACCACTCGGCTCCCGGGTGTTGGCGACCGCAGCCCGACTTAACGAGAATCATAATTGAAGAAATCATTTTTTCATAGCATGTAATGAATGTTGTTGAGATGTAAGCGAGTGATTAAATTTTCAAACCTAAACTTAAATATTTGAAGGTAATTTGGACAAATAGAAAATAGAATGAAAATATTTTCAATCTATTCCGTATTTTTATTCTCTATTCCCGCAGAAAGATAGTCCAGTATATAAAAATGATTAATTTATTTTATTCTGAAGTGTTACCTGCATATATGTAACGTTGTAACACGAAATAAAGAGGAAGGAGAGCTTGTTTAATTGGCTACTCTTTTTATCAGCTGATTTGTAACGAGGGTTTTCTATGTTGTTTATGTTCTACATTACTGATCACTACATTACACTGTAGTACAGCAGTGTACACTATGTTTATACCCTCAGACCCCTATGTATGTAACCAAGGTTGGACACCCCTGATATAGACCCATGTAGCAGCAGCTGATTGAGTATTTCGCAGGCAAACACATTGTACAACATCGTATATAGTGGAAGACGAACGTACGATCGAGAGTATTAAAAGAGGGAGAGAAGTCAGGCAAAGGAGTCATGTGAACCTCGCCCACCGGATGCTGAGCTATTTACCTCCGACGATTGTGCCCGAGAGGCACACTCGCTCAGGTGGAGAATGAGGGAGGAGCTGAGATGGGAGGTCCTGCTGGAGGGCTTGGGAGGAGGGAGGCGTGGAGGGAGGCGCGGAGGGAGGCTCTCCTCAGCTTTAACTCTCTTCATCATGACGGAACGACCCTTCAGCGCGTCGGCAAATTCCTTGAATACGGCAGTATAGCGATCATACCCAAAAGTCCTGCCGTCGCTTTCAAGAGTCGTACCGTCATGCTCAAAGGTCGTACAGTTGTGTTCCGTAGTCGTGCCGTCATGCTCAAGGGTCGTACCTCCTGCTCCAGAGGCGTACTATCATGCTCATGGGTCGCGCCGTCGTGCGCCAGTAATCGTACCGTCATCCTCAAGAGTGGCGCCGTCGTGCGCCAGAGGCGTACCGTCGTGCTCAAGGGTCACACCGTCGTGTTCAAGGATGGTATCATAGCTACCAATGGCCCTATCATCGTGCTCAGGGGTTGGTTCGTGGTTGTGGGATATTCTACCGTTCTAAAGGGTCATATCTCAGTGCTGAGGGGCTTTAAAACATGTTTGGGTCAAGCGGCACAACGTATCAACTTCATACAGGGAAGGATGCATGAGCACTCCAGGGAGGGAAGGGTGAATGAAAATATGAGGGAGGGAAGGATGCATTAGAACGTGAGGGAAGGGAGGGTACATTGGAACATCAGGGGAGGAAGGGTACATTAGAACATCAGGGAGGGAAAGGTGCATGAAAACATGAGGGAGGAAAGGGTACATTAGAACGTGAGGGAGGGAAGGGTACATTAGAACGTGAGGGAGGGAGGGGTACATTAGAACATCAGGGAGGGAAGGGTACATTAGACCATCAGGAGGGGAGGGTACATTGGAACATCCGAGGGGAAGGGTACATTAGAACATCAGGGGGGAAGGGTACATTAGAACATCCGGGGGAAGGGTACATTTGAACATCAGGGAGGGAAAGGTACATTAGAATGCTAAGGAGGGAAGGGTACATTAAATTTTCAGGTAGAGGAGGGTACATTAAAACATCAGGGAGGGAAGGGTACATCAAAACGTCAGGAAGGGAAGGTACATTGGAGCATCAAGGAGGGTAGGGTACTTTAGAACACCAGGGAGGGAAGGATACAACAAAACATTGGGGAGGGTACATTAGAACATCAGTGAGGGAAAGGTACGTCAAAACATCAGGGAGGGAAGGGTACATTAGAACATCATTGAGGGAAAGGTACGTCAAAACATCAGGGAGGGAAGGGTACATTAGAACATCATTGAGGGAAAGGTACGTCAAAACATCAGGGAGGGAAGGGTACATTAGAACATCATTGAGGGAAAGGTACGTCAAAACATCAGGGAGGGAAGGGTACATTAGAACATCAGTGAGGAAGGGCACGTCAAAACATCAAGGAGGGAAGGGTACATTAGAACATCAGGGAGGGAAGGTTACATTAGGATATCAGGGAGGGAAGGGCACGTCAAAACATCAAGGAGGGAAGGGTACATTAGAACATCAGGGAGGGAAGGTTACATTAGAACATCAGGGAGGGAAGGGCACGTCAAAACATCAGGGAGGGAAGGTTACATTAGAACATCAGGGAGGGAGGCGTGGTGATGGGTGGGGTATATGGTATCGTCAAGATTGTTGGTTTTGGTGCTCACATTGCGAGATACAGTTGTTTGTATACACAGTAAGACGGTCAGGTCGACAGCAACTGCTGACCAGGATAATCGATAGTTAGTTTAACAGAGGAAAATGATCAAGTTAACAGATCGATACAACACCTTTTCATCAGGTAGGGAGGTATCAAGGTACGCCAACAAAGAAAATGGGCTAAGTAAAGAAAGAAATAGATAAGGTCAAGTAAGAAAGCATATCAATAAGACAAAGAGAAATGTGAGAAGTGAGGTGATGTGGGACGAGTTGAACTGAGAGTGATTTCAGTCTAGGTTCACAGAGGAACAAGAATTCAAGTCGACAGGTAAGCAATATATGAGGTGTGATTTGAGACACCAGGTCAGGTCTACAGTGAGACGATGTATAAAGGTCACCAGAGTTCGTACATAAAGTCGAGGGTAAAACGGATCACATCGAAATAAAACATAAGAAGTATGTAAAGTCATATACGTAAAAAAAGAGAGAGAGAGAGAGAGAGAGAGAGAGAGAGAGAGAGAGAGAGAGAGAGAGAGAGAGAGAGAGAGAGAGAGAGAGAGAGAGAGAGACTGTATAATCAGCATAACCAGAGCCACTTCAGTGGTTTCCATCGTATTAATAGACTGGGGAGTTGGGTGGTTTGGAGGGCTTTAGGATTGGTGTTATGTTGGCAAACTTCCAAATGACAGAGATTCTGTTGTGTAGCTAAGGTGGTTCGAGATGGCTGTCAGTGCTTGTAACTTCGGCTGTTTCATTCGGATGATTTTCTATAAATGAATTGGTAATAACCTGGAGGGCTTGGACCATATAATGTGAAGTCTTTAGTCAAGTGTTATACATACGGCTTTACCCTGCGTTGGTGGACGGATGTAGCGAAGTCTGTGTCTCTCACGGCCCCGTAAGTCCTTCCTCAACCACACTGTTCCACCCGCACTGTCTCACTTGCACTACCCCGCCCAGACTAACTAACTTGATCGCCGAGTTAGCAATACCCGGATACAAACTGTTTACGAAAGATGGCTTATACAGGGTAGGTGGCGGAGTTTTGATCGACGTTAACAACAATCTAAGTGCTATTAAGATAAGCAAAGTAGACACACACGACTCTCTCTATATTGACATTACCGACAAGTTCAAAAGTAAATTACGTCTCGAAGTTATTCACAGACATCACAAGCAAAAAGAAGACGACGATAAGATGCTATACAATGAATTTAAAACTATAGTAAACAGTAAAGAGGTTATAGTAGTAGGTAACTTCATCAATCCAAACATGAACTAGATTTAACAGGTGAACGAGAAGGAACGAGGTTAACGGAACTGATTGAAAACGCTTTTCTAGAACAGTTAATCAAGAAACCAACTAGAGGTCAAAAAATTGTTGATCTTGTCCTCACCAGTGACACAAACTTAATCAACTCTTGCGAAGTAGGCGAGAGTTTGTCAAACAGCGATCACAGTTTGATTAGATTAGAGATGAATTTTGATTATGAAACAAATGACAACAAACTCTTGATCCCAGATTAGAGGAGAGCAAATTTTGAAAACATTAGAAAAGAAATTCGAGTTACCAGTTGGACAAAATTTCTTGACGTTCACACAGTAGAAGGAATGTGGAATAATTCTAAAAACACATTACTCGAGATTGGAAATATATATATTCCACGAATTACGAAGAGAACCTGCAATATTTCAAAACCATCATGGATGATTAGGAGAATAGAGGGCCTAATTCGCCAAAAGAAGAAAATATAGAAATTCAAATCAATGGGAACCGACGAAAATCGTCGGGAATTAATCAAAATCCAAAGAGAGTATAAGAAGGTCATAAGAGAAAGTAAACGCGACGAAGAAAAAATAATATCTTTCAAACTTAAGAATAATCGTAAGGAATTCTTCAAATATATAAGACAAAGGAAGACAGTAAAAGGAGGAATTGGACCATTACTAAACGAACATGACACACTAACAACTGACGACAAGGAAATGGCTACCATACTAGATTAATCTTTTAACTCTGCATTCACAATTGAAGAAACATCTCGAATACCACAACCAGTGAAAATGTTTCAAGGATCTGATAAAGAAGAGTTGAAGGTTAGAGAAATAATTAGCTCTGAAGTACTTGAATACCTGGACCAATCAAATCCTAACAAATGCAGCGGCCCAGATAACTTAGCTCCAAGATTTTTAAAGGCAGCCTGGAGACGGCTGATATTCAACAAATCTCTATCGTATGGTCAGGTGCCAAGTGACTGGACACTAACAAATCTTATCCCTACTTACCCCTTTAACACCACACCTCAACTTTCAGCTTCAACAGAACTGACCAACCCCATTCGCCGCTGTCAGGACTGTGAGAGGCAGGAGACAAAGTGTGCCTTGAACTACCGCCCAATTAACCTTGCATCAGTGTTAGGTAAAATGATGGAATAAATAATAAGAGATAAAACTGTCATGTTTCTAGAAGATTACACAATTACATCGGACAATCAACGGTTTCCGCAATAGCAGATCCTGCCTGACGAATCTGCTGGAATTTTTCAAGGTTATTTATCAGAATTGGGACGAAAAATTACCGTCTGATGCAGGATATTTAGATTGCCAAAAGGCATCCGATAAAGTACCTCACAAGAGACTTTTGCATACACTCAAAGTACACGAAATCGGTGAAGAACTCTGTACATAGATCAGAGACTGGCTTACCGGAAGAAAGTAGCGTGTAGTATTAAACGGCGAAGCCTCAGATTGCCTAGACGTAACGAGTGGTGTGCCACAGGGGTCGGTCCTAGGCCCATTTCTTTTCATAGTATACATTAATGACCTAGAACTCTGTCTTCTGTCTAAGATCCAAATCTGCTGACGATACTAAACTAGGAGGTAGAGCTGTAAACAGAATGGACTGCGGAATGATTCAAAGAAACCTTAACTTACTAACAGAGTGCTCAGTCAGATGGCAAATGAAGTGTAATGTAGACAAGTGTAAAGTTATGCACTTTGGAGACAAGAATATACGATACGTCTACAAGCTATTCGGAAACTCTTCAAAGTAAATGAAGAAAAGGACCTTGGAGTTGTCATTAGCAACAATGTGAAATACACTAAGCAGTGTCCAGCAGCAAATAAAAAAAGGTAACCAAATGGGATTCATAGCCAGGAACATAGTTTGTGAAACACCAAAAACAATTCTGTCACTTTATAATTCTCTAGTAAGACCGCACTTTGAATATCTTGTCCAGTTTTGGTCCCTAAACTGTAAAAAGACGAGGAAGAATTAGAGCAAGTACAAAGACGCGCGACAAAATGGATCCCAACCTCTAGAAATCTGGCATGCGAAGAGAGGCTAAAACGATTGGATCTCTTCTCCCTTAAAAAACGTAGACTTTGCGGGAGCTCAGTCCAAGTATTCGAAATTCTGAACAAGTTTTATAATGTAAATCACGAGCATCTTTTCGAAATACAAGAAAATACGGTTACCAGGAAAGTGGAATAAAACTCAAAGCTAAAAGATGTAGTACGGACGTGGGGAAAAAGCTTCTTTTCCTATAGGTGTGTTGAACACTAGAATACGTTACCGTCAGCCGTAGTGAGTGCTAAAACTATAAATACCTTCAAAAGTCGTTTAAACAAATATATTATAAATTCAGGTATACTTTGAGAAAAACGCCAGAAATAAACGTACAAACGACAGCGGTAACGGGGACTGTGGAGGGCTAATTTGAAGCAGCGGGTAGTCGGTGATAGTTTAAAAAAGTACTGAGCGGAATTATTTTGGTCAAGCTATTTTTTTTTCAGACAACCCAGTCGTGGGCCAATCAGGCCTCCTGTTGTGTGTCTTTCTCACGTAAACTCATGTAAACTCATGTAAATTACCTCTACCTCACCTGCAGTCCCGCTCATATTGTCTTACCTGGCCTACACCGCCCACACTGCCTTATCCAGTATTTCTCTACCCATAATACTGCCCCACACACACTGCCCCACCCACACTGCCCCACTCATACAGCTTTACCCCTAAAGTCCCTCCCATGCCCCGCTCATACTGCCTCACCCACTTTGCCTAGTCCATATCGCCTCACCCGCAATACCCAGTCCACAATGTCCCACGCATATTGCCCCACCCACACTGTCTCACCCACTCTACCCCACTCAGACTGCTCCATCTACATTTCCTTACCCACACTGTCTCGTTCACACTGTCTCACCCACTCTACCCCACTCAGACTGCTCCATCTACATTTCCTTACCCACACTGTCTCGTTCACACTGTCTCACCCACACTACCCCACTCACATAGCCTCGCTTGAAATCAATTTTCCGTACTGCTTGACCACAGACCCGTGCTTAACGTTTGATCATTAAGATATGACCCTTTAGTCCGAGAGTATAGCCCGTATCCACAGCAGCGCAAACCTTAAAAATGACACCATAAGCCTTGAGCACGATGGTAGGGCCCTTAAACACGACAGTGCGACCCTTGAGCACGACGGTACAATCCAACAGTGCTATGCAGCTTTGTGTAGCAGTGTTAAGCTGTAAGTACGATTCCTTGGTATCCATACCAAGGTCTTCGTCATGGTAGCAACGTGTATATATCAGCAATCTTTGTATTACGATTCTAAGCTTTACGTGAGAATATCAAGATCTTTATCTCAGTGTGTCTAGACTACCTCAGACAGGAACCTCCGTTAACCTCCCCTTCCCTCAGCTAGCAGCTGAGGCTCAGACACTCAAACCTCTGATATTAATTTTGTTATTATGCATATTTTACATATACTGCCTTTTATTCATCACATCCGGACAACGATATCCCGAACGTCACTGTAATTCGACACTGATTCATGAAAAGCTTGCTGGTCTCGTCCACTCACTCTGGCCGCCGGAGCACTGCCACTCAGTTCCTGGAAGCGTCTGTATCATCTGGAGCACTACGGGGAGGGAGTCATGGCCTCCTGGGTCACATCTCGTCTCTCCACTTGGTATCACCTAGGAAGTCGTGAGCATATCACCCATCGCTATATGTGTCTACCTATTAAACAAACTCCGGTTCGTAGGTTTTTTGATAAAAATATATATGCCATGTTTAATCTCCAGCCACCATACAAGTACTTTATGTGTCAAACGTTATCCTAAAATGAAAGAAATATATTGTTTTGCATGTTGCGTCTTTCTAAGGGTCCTGGTTGCTCTAGACCTGTTTAGTTTTTGACAGACTTACAGCGAGAAGCTGAGTTCATATATCCTTTACAGAGCTTCAGTTGTGTATAAGGATGCTGGCCTGTAACAGTGAGAATTTGTAAATGAAAAGTAAACACTCGTCCTTACTGCAAGGAAGGTGTAAGAATGCTTGTGTTGAATAGCATGTGTACACCACGTGGTTCACTTATGATGAGAGAGAGAGAGAGAGAGAGAGAGAGAGAGAGAGAGAGAGAGAGAGAGAGAGAGAGAGAGAGAGAGAGAGAGAGAGAGAGAGAGAGAGAGAGAGAGAGAGAGAGAGAGAGAGAGAGAGTTACTAGATACACAGACCACACAGACCCAAAGTCCAAGAAAGGTGGTCTGGTCTTAACACTACTTAAAAAAAGAGAATGCAGCCCCATTAAAAACAGCAGAGGATAGAGACAACAAGCAAGGCTCTCTCCCCGCTCCCCACTCCTTCCGGCAACACTCCGGACGGAAAATAGGTAGAAAAAGATAACTTGCAGGATTAATATGTCTCAAGGAAATCTTTATAGGAAAGTCATAAGGTTTTAGAATGAACTTGACTATGTCATACATCCCATCACCAACGATTTGCATCTCTTCACTTTTTGTTATAAAGACAATACTAAGATAAACTTGAGCCCCAGCCTCTCAACTTACCATGTCTATATTATTCCTGATGTTGAAGAATGATGACAAAGGTAAATCGATGTTGCTATGCTACCGCAGCATGACCTGGGAGAGATCAGTGATTGAGAAGACTGCATAGTATACTATTACGTTTTAATGATTTATTAAATGAATTATTCTGTACCGCAAAGTAACAAGTGATGATCAAGCCCAATTTTGAAGATGTTAAGTGTTGCTTTGAACAACATGTTATGGGAGCTTATTCCATTCATCAATGTTATCGGTGGTAAAGAAATATTTCGTACAGTCCTGCTTAACTCGGTGACCTCTAAGTTTCAGTCCATAATCTGTAGCTGGTTGTGCTGGAGTTACTGTAAAAAGATTTCAATATCGACTTTGCTGAAAGTTTATGTACTTTAGAACATTCCATTAATTTGCCTCGGAGACGCCTCTTGCTTTGGGAGAACCAGTTTAATCAGTCCTCAAAAGATCCGTTACTTAAGGAAGGAGTCAATGTAGCTGCTCTTCGCTGCACTACTTCCAATTTAAGAATATCCTTACCTAAATGGGGGCCCAAAACTGCACTGCATATTCGAGATGGGGTCTAACTAGACTTAGGGATAGTGGCAATATCACATCCTTGCTTTCGTAGGTAAAGTTTCTGTTTATGAATCCTGACAGCCTATTTGCTTTCTTGGCAGCCTCATTACAATGTTGGGAGATTTGAAGTTATTGGATACAGTGACCCCTAGATCTCTCACATTAGGGATGTCCTATATCTTGTGGCCCGTCAATTCATAATCGAATTTTTTGTAGATGTTTCATATTAGTAACAGATGATATTTATTGACGTTAAACGGCATTTCCCATTTTCTAGACCATTCAGCGATTCTATTTAGATCTTGTATCTGAACCTATTTTCTTCAGTTGATTTGGCATTACCGATCTTTGCATCATCTGATAAAAAGTATAAGCCCAAGTATGGATCCCTGAGGAACTCCATCAGTAACGGGTGACCATGTTGATGATTCATCATTCATTACAACACTCTGCATCCTATCACGTAACCAGGCTTCTATCCAACTTGTTGTGGAACCAGCATTCCCCAATTTAACATGGGGGGGGGGGGATTTGTTAAATGCTTTCTGGAAGTCCAGAAATATAATATCTATTGGTTTTGTCTTGTCGTGAGTTTTAAGTAATTCATGATATAATTCAAGGAGGTATGTAAGGCATGATCTGTGTCTTCTAAAACCACGCTGTGTATTACTGATTAGACTGCATTGTGCCAGGTAGGCAAAGATTTTATATCTAATAATCGACTCTAGAAGTTTACATATAATTGATGCGAGGCTAATCGGGCAGTAACTGTCATGCAGTTCACAGCTCATTTGATATAGGGCTGACCTCTGCCAGTCTCCAGTCCTGCGGGACTATCCTATCCTGGAGAGATTTCCTGAAAATATAAGTTAATGGTTTGCCAGTTACTTGATTGACGTTTTCAATTACTCTGTGTTAGTACTTTTCTAAATGTGGTGGTAAATTCGGGTATCGTGTGAGCACCATTTATCACTTTCAAAATTCGTGTTACAACTTTCTAGTGTGAAGATAGAACTAAGAATCTTATTTAGGGTTATTTCTATGCTTTTATCATCCATAATGGGTTCCCAATCTTCGTTTACTAAGGGTCATATCCCACTCCTTTTATGCTTCTCATTTAGTCTCTCTGTCACTAGATTTTGCAATTCTCATTTCGTACTACCTTTTGGCTTTACTGATAAGTCTTTTCACGTCTCTTCTAACTGTTTTATATTCCGTTGAAATATTGGGGTCATTATCTGTTTTGTTAAGCTTGTAGAATTTATTTCTGCGCCGTATAGCTCTTGCAATATCTGAGAGTACCATTCAGGCTTGTAGCTTTTACTGTTCTTGTCGTGCATGAGGATGAATGTATTTGTTCATGCATAAACTGACGGTTAAATCTGGCCGCTAATTCCTCATGGACGTGAACCAACAACCGTGAGAACAACCTATCAAAATCCGCCCTGTAAAGTTGGGGGTAATAACAACGGCTCCAGGGGAGTCGGTTTTGATACTTAGGTCGAGTCTAACCATGTTATGGTCACAAGTGCCCGGATGATCTCCAACACTGGTATGAGTTGCAAAGAACTCCTGGGATGCAAGAACTGAATCAAGTATATTGAATTCCCTCGTCGAATTGATCACAATTTGGTAGTGAACATTGTCTTCGACAGTTGATTTCTAGCAGTTTAAAATCCTCAAGAATGATCGAGTCCTTATACTGTATTGCTCGTTGTAAACTCTCGTGCATGGCAATGTCAATATCTGCTGGCTGACGAGAATGTCTATATATTACGTTTATATAAAGTTTGGAAGAGTCTGTGCTAATTTGAATACACATGTGTTCAAGAGCGGCAGAAGTTGTAGTATGAACTTCAATGGGGTTTAGGAAGATCTCATATACTGTGCTGTTCAGCTTCCTCGACTGTCTCTGTCCTTTACAAATGATATGTCGTCTGGTAGAGTGAACTTGCTTACTAGATCGCTGTTTTTAATGTCCAGAACTGCTTCTGTTAAGCCATTTATGTCAGCGTGCTTCAGCTATTATATTTCGGGCAAATCATATATTCATGTGAGGACCATTTCATCTTTTTGAGTGATTTCTGTACGAAACTGCTCGTATGAACTGTTGAGAGAGTATTGATCACTCGACCATTAATCACTGAACAACAGAGGTCAGAAAAGTTCACATGTAGTACTGCATATTGCAGGGAGGACCTCGGAACGTGGGAGATTAGCCTCCTTGGTCGGCTGGAGAACCAGGTATCGTACAGCAGCCAAGACTCAGACTGCCTGAACTGATGAATCTCTTGTACCGGGCTCGCCGCTTTCCACAGAAGCTTCATTTCTAAAGAGGTCTAATATATCAGCATGCTGAGAGACCGTGAGAATATGCCCAGCCTCTCTGCTCGCCTGCATTCAGCGCTACGCCATTCACGACTTGCTTTGATGTTACATGCTTATAGTTGGGAGTCCTCGTTCACTGTGAAATGTTATCCCTGTGATTCAGCTGGGCGGAGCGCATGTCCACCGGACGAAGGTTGAGCCACGACAATCATCATTCAGGAGGATGTTTGGCTTGTGGCATCACCGCCAGCGCTGGACACCTTCAGCACTGGCACGATTCTCTATGGTCATCCAGTGTCACTGAATGAAGAAATGAATATACATATGGCTTTTCCTTTACATGAGAGAGAGAGAGAGAGAGAGAGAGAGAGAGAGAGAGAGAGAGAGAGAGAGAGAGAGAGAGAGAGAGAGAGAGAGAGAGAGAGAGAGAGAGAGAGAGAGAGAGAGAGAGAGAGAGAGAGAGAGAGAGAGAGTAAATTGATACCAGTAGACCAACTGGCTTGAGAAAAGAGTGTCTGCCGAGGGCGGTGGGGTTGTGTGTTTAATGTTCCATGTTTAATGTTCCATGAGATCTCAAGTGTTGGTGAAAGATCTAAGGAAACAAAACCAGAATATGACTAACAAAGAGGAACTTAAACAAATGAGTAAAGTAAAGCTAATCCAAGGAGGTAAGACTGGTGGGTAACACAGCACCACCTGAACAATATACGTTACTAGTTATATACAGAATCATGTAAGTGACCTTATATGTGGCCCTTTTCAACAGTGGCGGCTGCATGTACAGTGCATTGCCTGGTGTTCAGTGATGATAACAACAAACAGACTGAAAATAGCCATAGAGGCTACTTATGAATCACGAAGTCTATTGGTTAAGCATCTGGAATGCTATCAGACAGCTTGATATAGATTTCAACTCACCCGGTTCATATAGAAATATTTTCCCATATCATGTATTAACCTGTAGGCTGAGGTCTCCTGTCACTCGTTACAGGATCCTTGTGTACCTCAGACATTACATAACACTGTTACAGATTTTTTGAGTACATGTGACTAGAAAGACTTCCTTTGTGTTGATCAAATGGTCTGGGTTCCTTTAATCCTTTCTTATGTATCTTGTTACTTTGTTCTGTTAAACTTTTGCCAGATATCTGGGTTCTCTCAAGTCTGTCTTTGTGCCCCTGATAATATGGAGACCAAAACTGTAATACAGGATCATTATGACTTCTCATGATAGATAATGGAATCTTTTTTCCAGTGAATCATAATATTCTTTTTGTTATTGATATGACAGCTATACTTGGTATGCTGTCAATATTCACAGTCTCATAACTCAGTTTATGCCACCAGTCTATTATAATTATGCTGCAGAATTATCTCCACACATCGTTTCTAACACGTTTCTTGCTTTCATCTCATGTTATGGACTGTGCCGGTTCTATCCTTGCATCTTTCGAATAACTGTTCATCATCTACGTCTTCTACGTCTTGAATCTTATAGCTTGTGATCAAGTCAGCCCTTGCTCTTCACTCTTCCATTGTGGACAAATTCAAGTCTTCTGTCCTTTCTCTGTGATTCAGCTCTCTTGATTACTTTGTTTGATGCCCTCCTCTGGACCTTTTCTATCGATTATTTATACTCGGTCAGAGCGACGACCAAACTTGAGAAGAATACTTTAGTTCAAGTTTAACACAGAATGTTTGCTGAATAACTGTTTGTGCAGGTACTCGAATGCAATTTCAATATTTACCGTCATACAATTATTCTCCTTTACTCTTCCAAGCTGGAACCCTGGCAACAGGTTAGGGACGACGTCAACTCTCAAGCCTCTCTCACACACATGTTCATGTGCTTACATTCCAATAGATGATATTCCTATCGAGAAGTTTTCTTTCTCTGTAGCCCATCCTCATTAATCTACGTTGACCAACTCTGAAGCTTGTTTAGGCTCCTCCTCGCTTTTGATTCCTCTCGCGCGCGACCTTGTCATCATCCACAAACATATTCAGATAAGATTCCCATCTTTTAGGCAAGTCCTACACATTGATCATGAAGAGTAGTGGTCCTCGAGTAGACACCTGCGGCACGACACTGGTGGCGTCAACTCATTTTGAGACGCGTTTTTTTGTGATCCGGCATCATATGCTCTCTGGCAGTCCGGATACTGTGCTCACTTTGTCGTAGATCTCTAAGAGACCAGTTACGCATGACCTCCTCTCCCTCATCCCGTGCTGATGTCGTCTTGTTAGGAAGTTTATCCTCACAAGATGTCATCCATTTGTTTTCTGAATATCGTTATTAGTACCTTAAGACCACAATTCTCAGAGAGACCGATTTAACGCTTTCTTCTGATCTCCAGTCTTATAGACAATTATGAAGTTTATTGTCTTTTATTCCTTTGGCACTTTACCTATCATAAGGGATATTCTGAACTAACATTTCAAGTGGTCTGTTAAGTGCACCTGGACAAATCTTAATCACTTCCAGAGGAATATGATCGCCTTCATGATCCTTATATAGGTAAGGCCCTTTAGGATTATGTTTGTCTTTTCAGGATATTTCAGTGTTTCCCATCTTCTTGCACATTCCATTTCACGGATACTGGGCCTGTTCAGCAGCTGGAGCTATTGATAACTCGCTATTCAGCTGCTCACATATTTCTATAATTCTTCACTCTTCTTCCCTTAGCCCGATTAGCTGCTCTTTAATCAAATTGATTCCAGATAAATTCATGATCTGTTTGGATTACCTCCTGTCATATCTACATCATTTTTTCCCAATGATTCCCTGTTCCTTCTTTCTTATCATACAATACTTCTCTCCTACTCTCCTATACCTCACAAATACTGGCTGGCTGGGCCTATATCTTCGTCACAGAACATCGCTAATCTCCTTCGCTTTTCGACGTCTTTTATTGAGCTACTGCTTTTTATCTTCCCGCTGCATCTGAGGTAAGAGGTACTTCCTTCATAGCAAATTTTACAGAACTCCCCACCACAAACGCCCTGGTTTCCTAGCTTTTTTTTTTTATATTTTACCCCATATAAATTGTTGAACTCAGTGTAGTTTCTATGGTCATATCTTCTCTGATTCTGCTCTCATTTTTGCTCTTTTTATCCTCGCATTTACCACACAATGAAATTCAGGCATTCCATGATTACTTTCCCCAACAGGTGTATCATATGTGACCTGTCAAGTTTCCATGTCAGTTTGTGAGAGGACAGCATCTTGTATCACCTTCTCTGATGCTAGTGTCCGCTCTGACTTGCTGGTATAGTCAATTTTCTTGTATACATCCTGAGAACTTGTGCGGGAAGGCTGTGCTGGCGAGGTAACGAAGGGAAAAACGGCGCGGTAAATGGTTTACCACCGAACAGCGCCATCTGCCGCTCAGGGTGTAGTGGCTAGGGAGGGAGGGAGTGCTGGTGGGCAGGGGGGGAGGGGGGTGTGGTAGTCCTCCGCAGGATGAGGAAACTAGGGCCTAGAGGGACCGAATCTACTAGTGTCACTAGGAAACAGGCAAACGCTGACTCCCGGAAACAATAACTGGGCAAGATATCTAACCCTTTCGAGAGTGCAGGAGATCAAACAGCTGGCGAATTTTAAGCAATTATTGCAGGTGACTCTGATAAAGGATCATGTCTCAGAAATCTGTGTACAGTAGAGATGAAATGATCAGAGTTTGTCTAGGAGATGAATTGGAAATGATTCCAGATGATTACGAAGACGTCACAAGGAACACAAACAGAGGTGCCGTAGTCGTGTTCCGCGCAGCACAGACATTGTTGTTTAGGGAAGGTCAAGAAACTGACGCACAAATACAAGGAACTAGTGCAAAGTTCAGTGATAAGATTGGTGATGTCAGGGATGCTTTCTGGATCTGATACCAATAAATTTCGGCAGACCAAGATATAAAGAGCAGGATAAAGCAAAACTGATCTACGGAACATAAAACTGGGAAGAATTCTGCTACGATAAGTGGTTCTTGAATGGAAATGCATTACAACTAAATGCCGTAAGTTGGGGTCCACCAGCAAGATCACTAAACATAAAGATAATGTTATCAAGATGAATGAGAGGAAGTTTGGTAGAATCACGAAGGTAGCGTGATGGCGGTAGAGCGAGGTCGGGCATCGAACTGTTGGATTAGTGGTATCAGGAACGTGAACCAGACCTTGTCACACAGACGTGCCTCTACACCTCCGCCTCTACCCAGGACGTGCTATGGATTAAGTAACGCACACAAACACAGTATTGTATGTAAATGCCTTAGTATCAAATAAATGTTACAAATACATTTTAGCTGAGACGGCACGGGCAACTGACTCCCAAATAAGGTCATCCCATTAACGCTATATATATATCGTAACCAGGATTCGAACTTATACGCTCAACCCTGGACGCCACGCGAATGCGTCACAGTCGGGAATGCTAACTGTTACACTATTTCATAACTTCAATATAGATACGTTGTTCGAAGTCAACAGAGAACCAGTAAAGAGAAACAATGGACGAAGGCTTGGAGGTGAAGCGTTCTTCACTTACAAAGGTAATTATTTCTTTACATACAGGATAACTAAACCTGGATGAAACTGCCTGATATAGTCTTGGATGTCGACACAAGAGACTCAGTCATGAGTCATGAGCAGACCAAATGATTACATCCAGTAAGTTGGTTATCATGAACATGATCGCATGACGCTAAGCCATGACGCTAAGCCATGACGCTAGGCCATGACGCTAAGCCATGACGCTAAGCCATGACGCTAGGCCATGACGCTAAGCCATGACGCTAATTATGAATGTTCAAAATCTTTATTATTCAGATGAATCTCTGAAACCCTCAGGTAACCATCACTTTAACTTAGCTTCTTGCATACAGACGTCCATGAATATCTCTAGCCTCACCTGAAAGTTATTTCATCTCTCCACTTAAACCTGTGTTATTCCTGCAAACGTGTTTGTTTTCGTTCCACACCAGGTGGAATAAAGAACATCAAAACCTTTATGAAATTATCTCGTCGAGGGAGATTAGTTCTTCTGTTCCCTGTTTTTTTGTGTATTATGATCTCTCTCTCTCCCCCCTCTCTCTCTCTCTCTCTCTCTCTCTCTCCCCCCCCTCTCTCTCTCTCTCTCTCTCTCTCTGTTTCTGGTTGTTTCTACCATCTGTATAAAGAAGATTATACATATATATATATATATATATACATATATATATATATATATATATATATATATATATATATATATATATATATATATATATATATATATCATGAACCATGAGAAGAACCATTATGATGGTTCTTCTCATGACGCGACGCTTAAGCTGTGACCATGGGTAGAAGCCGCCACGCAAGATCTTCGGGTTCGACCCAGCCGGCACAAGCGTCTGGAACAACTGGAACTTTATCTGGCACTGGCGAAGCTCATCGGATGGAAAAGAAAAAAAAGGAACCTTTCTCAAACATCTCAGAATGTTCGAAGGACCTTCGCACCATCCCAAGGCCTGATAGTTGATAGCAAGAATCCCCACATTTGGGCTGCTATGAAACAACAGGGCATCATGTAGACTAAAAGAACACTTCAGCTTTTGATCGTCGAGTAGTGGTCCATTCCACTGGTTTCACGTATTCTTCTTATATATTAATACCATAATTTGCACTGACCGTAAATAGTGAAATAGTGAAATTGGAATTAAAATGTAGCTTAGACATTGAAGCTTATTCTTTTTTTTTTCAAAGTGATAGAGATGGAAAGCAAAAAGGTGTTTTTCATAAATGTACTGGAAAAGTTGAGGTCCAGATAAATTTTTGGTCTGTCAAGGCTTTATTATGGCGGATGACTAACTACCTACCCTCATGTATCCAAGATATGGTTGTACTTTGTGTAATGAAGAAAATTGAGAAACATCATAAGCCAATATTCCTGTTTCATGATAAGAGAAGTGGACCATGCAGTATGATACAGTTGTTAAATTGATGAAAACTACTATTGACGTTTGTGTAAATAAATCATACATTTCCCTTTTCCATAGCCAGAGGTTGAACCATTATGTGACATTCATTTTTTTCATTTCATTTCAAGCTAGAAGTTTCAGTTTTCTAAATTATTTCTTACATTTTTCATATGTATATATATGTATATGTGTGTATGTGTGTATATGTGCGTATGTATGTGTATATGTATATATATATGCATATATATGCATATTATCCCTGGGGATAGGGGTGAAAGAATACTTCCCACGCATTCCTCGCGTGTCGTAGAAGGCGACTAGAGGGGACGGGAGTGGGGGGCCAGAAATCCTCCCCTCCTTGTATCTTTTAACTTTCTAAAATAGGAAGCAGAAGAAGGAGTCGCGGGGAGTGCTCATCCTCCTCGAAGGCTCAGCCTGGGGTGTCTAAATGTGTGTGGATGTAACCAAGATGTGAAAAAGGAGAGATAGGTAGTATGTTTGAGGAAAGGAACCTGGATGTTTTGGCTCTGAGTGAAACGAAGCTCAAGGGTAAAGGGGAAGAGTGGTTTGGGAATGTCTTGGGAGTAAAGTCAGGGGTTAGTGAGAGGACAAGAGCAAGGGAAGGAGTAGCAGTACTCCTGAAACAGGAGTTGTGGGAGTATGTGATAGAATGTAAGAAGGTAAATTCTCGATTAATATGGGTAAAACTGAAAGTTGATGGAGAGAGATGGGTGATTATTGGTGCATATGCACCTGGGCATGAGAAGAAAGATCATGAGAGGCAAGTGTTTTGGGAGCAGCTGAATGAGTGTGTTAGTGGTTTTGATGCACGAGACCGGGTTATAGTGATGGGTGATTTGAATGCAAAGGTGAGTAATGTGGCAGTTGAGGGAATAATTGGTATACATGGGGTGTTCAGTGTTGTAAATGGAAATCGTGAAGCGCTTGTAGATTTATGTGATGAAAAAGGACTGGTGATTGGGAATACCTAGTTTAAAAAGCGAGATATACATAAGTATACGTATGTAAGTAGGAGAGATGGCCAGAGAGCGTTATTGGATTACATGTTAATTGACAGGCGCGCGAAAGAGAGACTTTTGGATGTTAATGTGCTGAGAGGTGCAACTGGAGGGATGTCAGATCATTATCTTGTGGAGGCTAAGGTGAAGATTTGTATGGGTTTTCAGAAAAGAAGAGTGAATGTTGGGGTGAAAAGGGTGGTGAGAGTAAGTGAGCTTGGGAAGGAGATTTGTGTGAGGAAGTACCAGGAGAGACTGAGTACAGAATGGAAAAAGGTAAGAACAATGGAAGTAAGGGGAGTGGGGGGGGGGGGGGGGAATGGGATGTATTTAGGGAATCAGTGATGGATTGCGCAAAAGATGCTTGTGGCATGAGAAAAGTGGGAGGTGGGTTGATTAGAAAGGGTAGTGAGTGGTGGGATGAAGAAGTAAGATTATTAGTGAAAGAGAAGAGAGAGGCATTTGGACGATTTTTGCAGGGAAAAAATGCAATTGAGTGGGAGATGTATAAAAGAAAGAGACAGGAGGTCAAGAGAAAGGTGCAAGAGGTGAAAAAGAGGGCAAATGAGAGTTGGGGTGAGAGAGTATGATTAAATTTTAGGGAGAATAAAAAGATGTTCTGGTCGAGGTGGTGTGCAAAGTGAGAGGGTTAGGGAAAATTATTTGGTAAATTGAGAAGAGGTAGTAAAAGCTTTGCGGAAGATGAAAGCCGGCAAGGCAGCAGGTTTTGATGGTATTGCAGTGGAATTTATTAAAAAAGGGGTGACTGTATTATTGACTGGTTGGTAAGGTTATTTAATGTATGTATGACTCATGGTGAGGTGCCTGAGGATTGGCGGAATGCGTGGATAGTGCCATTGTATAAAGGCAAAGGGGATAAGAGTGAGTTCTCAAATTTCAGAGGTATAAGTTTGTTGAGTATTCCTGGTAAATTATATAGGAGGGTATTGATTAAGAGGGTGAAGGCATGTACAGAGCATCAGATTGGGGAAGAGCAGTGTGGTTTCAGAAGTGGTAGAGGATGTGTGGATCAGGAGTTTGCTTTGTATGAATGTGAGAAATACTTAGAAAAGCAAATGGATTTGTATGTAGCATTTATGGATCTGGAGAAGGCATATGATAGAGTTGATAGAGATGCTCTGTGGAAGGTATTAAGAATATATGGTGTGGGAGGAAAGTTGTTAGAAGCAGTGAAAAGTTTTTATCGAGGATGTAAGGCATGTGTACGTGTAGGAAGAGAGGAAAGTGATTGGTTCTCAGTGAATGTAGGTTTGCGGCAGGGGTGTGTGATGTCTCCATGGTTGTTTAATTTGTTTATGGATGGGGTTGTTAGGGAGGTGAATGCAAGAGTTTCGGAAAGAGGGGCAAGTATGAAGTCTGTTGTGGATGAGAGAGCTTGGGAAGTGAGTCAGTTGTTGTTCGCTGATGATACAGCGCTGGTGGCTGATTCATGTGAGAAACTGCAGAAGCTGGTGACTGAGTTTGGTAAAGTGTGTGAAAGAAGAAAGTTAAGAGTAAATGTGAATAAGAGCAAGGTTATTAGCTACAGTAGGGTTGAGGGTCAAGTCAATTGGGAGGTAAGTTTGAATGGAGAAAAACTGGAGGAAGTAAAGTGTTTTAGATATCTGGGAGTAGATCTGGCAGCGGATGGAACCATGGAAGCGGAAGTGGATCATAGGGTGGGGGAGGGGGCGAAAATCCTGGGAGCCTTGAAGAATGTGTGGAAGTCGAGAACATTATCTCGGAAAGCAAAAATGGGTATGTTTGAAGGAATAGTGGTTCCAACAATTTTGTATGGTTGCGAGGCGTGGGCTATGGATAGAGTTGTGCGCAGGAGGGTGGATATGCTGGAAATGAGATGTTTGAGGAATATGTGTGGTGTGAGGTGGTTTGATCGAGTAAGTAACGTAAGGGTAAGAGAGATGTGTGGAAATAAAAAGAGCGTGGTTGAGAGAGCAGAGGAGGGTGTTTTGAAATGGTTTGGGCACATGGAGAGAATGAGTGAGGAAAGATTGACCAAGAGGATATATGTGTCGGAGGTAGAGGGAACGAGGAGAAGTGGGAGACCAAATTGGAGGTGGAAAGATGGAGTGGAAAAGATTTTGAGTGATCGGGGCCTGAACATGCAGGAGGATGAAAGGCGGGCAAGGAATAGAGTGAATTGGATCGATGTGGTATACCGGGGTTGACGTGCTGTCAGTGGATTGAATCAGGGCATGTGAAGCGTCTGGGGTAAACCATGGAAAGCTGTGTAGGTATGTATATTTGTGTTGTGTGGACGTGTATGTATATACATGTGTATGGGGGTGGGTTGGGCCATTTCTTTCGTCCGTTTCCTTGCGCTCGCAAACGCGGGAGACAGCGACAAAGCAAAATATATATATATATATATATATATATATATATATATATATATATATATATATATATATATATATATATATATATATATATATATATATATATATATATATATATATATATATATATGGGCATGAGAAGAAAGATCAAGAGAGGCAAGTGTTTTGGGAGCAGCTGAATGAGTGTGTTAGTGGTTTTGATGCACGAGACCGGGTTATAGTGATGGGTGATTTGAATGCAAAGGTGAGTAATGTGGCAGTTGAGGGAATAATTGGTATACATGGGGTGTTCAGTGTTGTAAATGGAAATGGTGAAGAGCTTGTAGATTTATGTGCTGAAAAAGGACTGATGATTGGGAATACCTGATTTAAAAAGCGAGATATACATAAGTATACTTATGTAAGTAGGAGAGATGGCCAGAGAGCGTTATTGGATTACGTGTTAATTGACAGGCGTGCGAAAGAGAGACTTTTGGATGTTAATGTGCTGAGAGGTGCAACTGGAGGGATGTCTGATCATTATCTTGTGGAGGCTAAGGTGAAGATTTGTATGGGTTTTCAGAAAAGAAGAGTGAATGTTGAGGTGAAGAGGGTGGTGAGAGTAAGTGAGCTTGAGAAGGAGACCTGTGTGAGGAAGTACCAGGAGAGACTGAGTACAGAATGGAAAAAGGTGAGAACAATGGAAGTAAGGGGAGTGGGGGAGGAATGGGATGTATTTAGGGAATCAGTGATGGATTGCGCAAAAGATGCTTGTGGCATGAGAAGAGTGGGAGGTGGGTTGATTAGAAAGGGTAGTGAGTGGTGGGATGAAGAAGTAAGAGTATTAGTGAAAGAGAAGAGAGAGGCATTTGGACGATTTTTGCAGGGAAAAAATGCAATTGAGTGGGAGATGTATAAAAGAAAGAGACAGGAGGTCAAGAGAAAGGTGCAAGAGGTGAAAAAAGGACAAATGAGAGTTGAGGTGAGAGAGTATCATTAAATTTTAGGGAGAATAAAAAGATGTTCTGGAAGGAGGTAAATAAAGTGTGTAAGACAAGGGAGCAAATGGGAACTTCGGTGAAGGGCGCAAATGGGGAGGTGATAACAAGTAGTGGTGATGTGAGAAGGAGATGGAGTGAGTATTTTGAAGGTTTGTTGAATGTGTTTGATGATAGAGTGGCAGATATAGGGTGTTTTGGTCGAGGTGGTGTGCAAAGTGAGAGGGTTAGGGAAAATGATTTGGTAAACAGAGAAGAGGTAGTGAAAGCTTTGCGGAAGATGAAAGCCGGCAAGGCAGCAGGTTTGGATGGTATTGCAGTGGAATTTATTAAAAAAGGGGGTGACTGTATTGTTGACTGGTTGGTAAGGTTATTTAATGTATGTATGACTCATGGTGAGGTGCCTGAGGATTGGCGGAATGCGTGCATAGTGCCATTGTACAAAGGCAAAGGGGATAAGAGTGAGTGCTCAAATTACAGAGGTATAAGTTTGTTGAGTATTCCTGGTAAATTATATGGGAGGGTATTGATTGAGAGGGTGAAGGCATGTACAGAGCATCAGATTGGGGAAGAGCAGTGTGGTTTCAGAAGTGGTAGAGGATGTGTGGATCAGGTGTTTGCTTTGAAGAATGTATGTGAGAAATACTTAGAAAAGCAAATGGATTTGTATGTAGCATTTATGGATCTGGAGAAGGCATATGATAGAGTTGATAGAGATGCTCTGTGGAAGGTATTAAGAATATATGGTGTGGGAGGAAAGTTGTTAGAAGCAGTGAAAAGTTTTTATCGAGGATGTAAGGCATGTGTACGTGTAGGAAGAGAGGAAAGTGATTGGTTCTCAGTGAAGGTAGGTTTGCGGCAGGGGTGTGTGATGTCTCCATGGTTGTTTAATTTGTTTATGGATGGGGTTGTTAGGGAGGTAAATGCAAGAGTTTTGGAAAGAGGGGCAAGTATGAAGTCTGTTGGGGATGAGAGAGCTTGGGAAGTGAGTCAGTTGTTGTTCGCTGATGATACAGCGCTGGTGGCTGATTCATGTGAGAAACTGCAGAAGCTGATGACTGAGTTTGGAAAAGTGTGTGGAAGAAGAAAGTTAAGAGTAAATGTGAATAAGAGCAAGGTTATTAGGTACAGTAGGGTTGAGGGTCAAGTCAATTGGGAGGTGAGTTTGAATGGAGAAAAACTGGAGGAAGTGAAGTGTTTTAGATATCTGGGAGTGGATCTGGCAGCGGATGGAACCATGGAAGCGGAGGTGGATCATAGGGTGGGGGAGGGGGTCGAAAATCCTGGGGGCCTTGAAGAATGTGTGGAAGTCGAGAACATTATCTCGGAAAGCAAAAATGGGTATGTTTGAAGGAATAGTGGTTCCAACAATGTTGTATGGTTGCGAGGCGTGGGCTATGGATAGAGTTGTGCGCAGGAGGATGGATGTGCTGGAAATGAGATGTTTGAGGAAAATGTGTGGTGTGAGGTGGTTTGATCGAGTAAGTAACGTAAGGGTGAGAGAGATGTGTGGAAATAAAAAGAGCGTGGTTGAGAGAGCAGAAGAGGGTGTTTTGAAGTGGTTTGGGCACATGGAGAGGATGAGTGAGGAAAGATTGACCAAGAGGATATATGTGTCGGAGGTGGAGGGAACAAGGAGATGAGGGAGACCAAATTGGAGGTGGAAAGATGGAGTGAAAAAGATTTTGTGTGATCGGGGCCTGAACATGCAGGAGGGTGAAAGGAGGGCAAGGAATAGAGTGAATTGGAGCGATGTGGTATACCGGGGTTGACGTGCTGTCAGTGGATTGAAGCAGGGCATGTGAAGCGTCTGGGGTAAATCATGGAAAGCTGTGTAGGTATGTATATTTGCGTGTGTGGACGTATGTATATACATGTGTATGGGGGGGAGGTTGGGCCATTTCTTTCGTCTGTTTCCTTGCGCTACCTCGCAAACGCGGGAGACAGCGACAAAGTATAATAAAAAAAAATAATAATATATATATATGTATATATATATATATATATATATATATATATATATATATATATATATATATATATATATATATATATATATACATATATTCATTACCTCATTCAGCGTAGCTGGATGACCAGACAATCCTACCGAAGCTGAAGGAGACCAGTGTAGGCGGCGGAAGCCAGACGACAAACTCTGCTACCTGAATATAGACGTTCTTTTGTCCGCATTGTTCACCCTTCGTCCGATGTGGGTGTATTCTGCTCCGTTGAACCAGCGTTACATAAAGCCTACATACTGTTAATCACAGGAATATAACACCTTGCAAGTTGGGAATGGCGTAGAGCATAATATTGGCTCCCAGATTGGCTGGAGATTTGCCCGCGGTCCCTGGGCATATTAAATATTTTGTCTCTATAGAAATTCTTAATCAAAACTCTGTGAATAGCGTCAGCCTTCGTATAAAATGTTCATCAGTTCAGGCAGTCTGAGTCTTGGCTGCTGTACGATACCTGGTTCTCCGGCCGACCAAGGAGGCTAATCTCCCACGGCCCGAGGTCCTCCCTGCAATATGCAGTACTACATGTGAACTTCTCTGACCTCTGTTGTTCAGTGATTAATGGTCGAGTGATTACACACACACACACTCTCTCTCTCTCTCTCTCTCTCTCTCTCTCTCTCTCTCTCTCTCTCTCTCTCTCTCTCTCTCTCTCTCTCTCCTTTCGGATATACATTTGGTATTCATGATGGATATTCATGCATATTCCTTGCAGTAAGGACGGGCGTTTACCTTATACTTACCTGATCTCACCTTTAGGGCCTCGCATCCATACGCACACCTGTAATTTTGTGACGAATATCTGAAGTCAACTTCTGATGGTGAAGTTTTCATGTGAGTGAGGAAGTCAGCCTCAGGCATGGGGTCTTACAAAGACTCATCACGTAAAGCAAATCTTGGAGACTGAGAATAACTTTTGCATACGTAGTGAGTATAAATGTACCAAATCTCTGGATCTGGAGAGGTTATTAGGAGCATTATGGCTCGGAGGCAGAAACACCTCACTCACTTCCTACCTCCAGCGAGTGTTCCCTCACCTCCGGGCGAGCAAAGACTATGGAGGGAGGCGGTGGAGGCTCAGCGGTTCTCTTCCTTACACTTCAAAGACAAAACCAATACACTTTTCAAGTGACAGAGAAGACGCAGGTGATGTTTCTCGTTGATTTAAAGGTGTCTGTGATACTGATTTCAACTATACCAATTGCTGAGTAGTTCCGTATGTTGAAAAAGGGCTCTTTGCATTATTGGACATAAAGTGTTTACTTGCGAATATCTATCCATTACTATGAGTGAAACCAGATGAATCTAGCCTTAATTAATATTCTCTCTCTCTCTCTCTCTCTCTCTCTCTCTCTCTCTCTCTCTCTCTCTCTCTCTCTCTCTCTCTCTCTCTCTATATATATATATATATATATATATATATATATATATCCCTGGGATAGGGGAGAAAGAATACTTCCCACGCATTCCCTGCGTGTCGTAGAAGGCGACTTAAAGGGAAGGGAGCAGGGGGCTGGAAATCCTCCCCTCTCGTTTCTAGTTTTCCTAAAGAAGGAAAAGAGGAGGGGCCAAGTGAGGATTTTTCCTCAAACGATCATTCCTCTGTTCTTAACGCTACCTCGCTAACGCAGGAAATGACGGATAGTGAAAAAAAAAGAAAAAAGAAATAATTCTTTATATTCAGTTTATTATACTTTGTCGCTGTCTCCCGCGTTAGCGAGGTAGCATAAGGAAACAGACGAAAGAATGGCCCAACCCGCCCACATACACATGTATATACATACACGTCCACAAACGCACATATACATACCTTTACATTTCAACGTATGAATACATACACACACAGACATATACATATACACACAAGTACATAATCCATACTGTCTGCCCTTACTCATTCCCGTCGCCACCCCGCCACACATGAAATGACAACCCCCTCCCCCCGGGGGGCAAGTGCGCGAGGTAGCACTAGGAAAGACAAGAAAGGCCACATTCGTTCACACTCAGTCTCTAGTCGTCATGTATAATGCACTGAAACCACAGCTGCCTTTCCACATCAAGGCCCTACAAAACTTTCCATGGTTTACCTCAGACGCTTCATATGCCCTGGTTCAATCCATTGACAGCACGCTAACCCCGGTATACTACAGCGTTCCAATTCACTCTATTCCTTGCACGCCTTTCACCCTCCCGCATGTTCAGGCCCCGATCACTCAAAATCTTTTTCACTCCATCTTGCCACCTCCAATTTGGTCTCCCACTTCTCCTCGTTCCTTCTACCTCTGACTCATATATCTTCTTTGTCAATCTTTCCTAACTCATTCTCTCCATGCGACCAAACCATTTCAAAACACCCTCTTCTGCTCTCTCAACCACACTCTTTTTATTACCACGCATCTCTCTTACCCTTCCATTACTTACTCGATCAAACCACCTCACATCACATATTGTTCTCAAACATCTCATTTCCAGCACATCCACCCTCCTCCGCACAACTCTATCTATAGCCCACGCCTCGCAACCACATAACATTATCGGAACCACTATTCCTTCAAACATTCCCATTATTGCTTTCAGAGATAACGTTCTCGCCTTCCACACATTCTTCAACGCTCCCAGAACTTTCGCACACTCCCCGACCCTATGACTCACTTCTGCTTCCACAGTTTCATCCGCTGCCAAATTCACTCCCAGATATGTAAAACACTTCACTTCCTCCAGTTTTTCTCCATTCAAACTTACCTCCCAGTTGACTTGTCCCTCAACCCTACTGTACCAAATAATCTTGCTCTTATTCACATTTACTCTTAACTTTCTTCTTTCACATACTTTACCAAACTCAGTCACCAGCTTCTGCAGTTTCTCACCCGAATCAGCTACCAGTACTGTATCATCAGCGAACAACAACTGACTCACTTCCCAAGCTCTCTCATCCACAACAGACGGCATACTTGCCCCTCTCTCCAAAACTCTTGCATTCCCCTCACTAACAGCCCCATCCATAAACAAATTGAACAACCATGGGGACATCACACACCCCTGCCACAAACCGACATTCACTGAGAACCAATCATATGTCTCTCTTCCTACTCGTACACATGCTTAACATTCGCGATGAAAACTTTTAACTGCTTCTAACAACTTGCCTCCCACACAATAGATTCTTAATACCTTCCACAGAGCATCTCTATTAACTTTATCATATGCCTTTTCCAGATCCATAAATGCTACATACAAATCAATTGCTTTTCTAAGTATTTCACACATACATTCTTCAAAGGAAACACCTGATCCACACATCCTCGACCACTTCTGAGACCACCCTGTTTTTCCTCAATCTGATGCTCTTTACATGCCTTCACCCTCTCAATCAATACCCTCCCACATAATTTACCATGAATATTCAACAAACATATACCTCTGCAATTTGAGCACTCACTCCTATCCCCTTTGCCTTTGTACAATGGCACTGCACGCATTCCACAAATCCTCAGGCACCTCACCATGAGTCATACTTACATTGAATAACCTTACCAACCAGTCAACAATACAGTCACCCCCGTTTTTTAATAAATTCCACTGCAATACATTCCAAACCTACTGTCTTGCCGGCTTTCATCTTCCGCAAAGCTTTTACTACCTCTTCTCTGTTTACCAAATCATTTTCCCTAACCCTCTCACTTTGCACATCACGTCGACCAAAACACCCTATATCTGCCACTCTATCATCAAACACATTTAACAAACCTTCAAAATACTCACTCCATCTCCTTCTCACATCACTACTACTTGTTATCACCTCCCAATTTGCGCCCTTCAATGAAGTTCACATCTGCTCCCTTGTCTTACGCACTTTATTTACCTCCTTCCAGAACATCTTTTTAATTCTCCCAAAAATTTAATGATACTCTCTCACCCAAACTCTCATTTGCCCTCTTTTTCACCTCTTGCACCTTTCTCTTGACCTCCTGTCTCTTTTATACATCTCCCACTCAATTGCATTTTTTCCCTGCAAAAATCGTCCAATGCCTCTCTCTTCTCTTTCATTAATAATCTTACTTCTTCATCCCACCACTCGCTACCCTTTCAAATCAACCCATATATATATATATATATATATATATATATATATATATATATATATATATATATATATATATATATATATATATATATATATATATATATATATATATATATATCTTTCTTCACTCATTCTCTCCATGAGACCAAACCATTTCAAAACACCCTCTTCTGCTCACCCAACACCAATCTTTTTATTTCTACACATCTCTCTTACCCTTACATTTCTTACTCCATCAAACCACCTCACACCACATGTTGTCCTTAAATCATCTCATTTCCAGCACATCCACCTTCCTGCGCACAACTCTATCCATAGCCCACGCCTCGCAACCATATAGAATTATTGGAACCACTATTCCTTCAAAGATACCCTTTTTTGTTTTCCGAGAAAATGTTCTCGACTTCCAAACATTCTTCAAGGCTCCCAGAATTTTTGTCCCCTCTCTCACCCTATGATTCACTTCCGCTTCCTTGGTTCCATCCGCTGCCAGATCCACTCCCAGATATCTAAAACACTTATTTTCCTCCAGTTTTTCTCCATTTAAACTTACCTCCAAATTGACTTGACCCTAAACCCTACTGTACCTAATAACCTTTCTCTTATTCACATTTACTCCTAACTTTCTACTTTCACACACTTTACCAAAGTCAGTCAACAGCTTCTGCAGTTTCTCACATGAATCAGCCACCAGCGCTGTATCATCAGCGAACAACAACTGACTCACTTCCCAAGCTCTTTCATCCACAACAGACTTCATACTTGCCCCTCTTTCCAAAACTCTTGCATTCACCTCCCTAACAACCCCATACATAAACAAATTAAACAACCATGGAGACATCACACACCCCTGCTGCAAACCTACATTTACTGAGAACCAATCGCTTTCCTCTCTTCCTACACGCAGACATGCCTTAGATCCTCGATAAAAACTTTTCACTGCTTCTAACAACTTGCCTCCCACACCATATATTCATCATACCTTCCACAGAGCATCTCTATCAACTCTATCATATGCCTCCTCCAGATCCATAAATGCTACATACAAATCCATTTGCTTTTCTAAGCATTTCTCACATACATTCTTGAAAGCAAACACCTGATCCACACATCCTCTACCACTTCTGAAACCACACTGTCCTTCCCCAATCTGATGCTCTGTACATGCCTTCACCCTCTCAATCAATACCTCCCCCCCCATATAATTAACCAGGAATACTCAACAAACTTATACCTCTGTAATTTGAGCACTCACTCTTATCCCCTTTGCCTTTGTATAATGGCGTTATGCAAGCATTTCGCCAATCCTCAGGCACCTCACCATGAATCATACATACATTAAATAACCTTACCAACCAGTCAACAATACAGTCACCACCTTTTTCAATAAATTCCACTGCAATACCATCCAAACCTGCTGCCTTGCCGGCTTTCATCTTCCTCAAAGCTTTTACTACCTTTTCTCTGTTTACGAAATCATTTTCCCTAACCCTCTCACTTTGCACAACACCTCGACCAAAACACTCTATATCTGCCACTCTATCATCAAACACATCAAGAAACTTTCAAAATACTCACTCCATCTCCTTCTCACATCACCACTACTTGTTATCACGTCCCCATGAGACCCCTTCACTGAAGTTCCCATTTCCTTCCTTGTCTTACGCACTTTATTTACCTCCTTCCTAAACATCTTTTTATTCTCCCTAAAATTTAATGACACTCTCTCACCCCAACTCTCACTTGCCCTCTTTTTCACCTCTTCCACCTTGCTCTTGACCTCCTGCCTCTTGCTTTCATACATCCTACTCATTTGCATTTTTTCCCTGAAAAAATCGTCCAAATGCCTCTCTCTTCTCTTTCACTAATAATCTTTCTTCATCATCCCTCCATTCACTACCTTTTCTAATCAACGCACATCCCACGCTTCTTATGCCACAAGCATCTTTTGCGCAAGCCATCACTGCTTCCCTAAACACATCCCATTCCTCCCCCACTCCCCTTACCTCCTTTGTTCTCACCTTTTTCCATTCTGTACTCAGTGTCTCCTGGTACTTCCTCACACAAGTCTTCTTCTCAAGCTCACTTACTGTCACCACTCTCTTTACCCCAACATTCTCTAATCTTTTCTGAAAACCCCTACAAATCTTCTCATTCGCCTCCACAAGATAATGATCGGACATCCCTGCAGTTGCACCTCTCAGCACATTAACATCCAAAAGTCTCTCTTTCGCGCGCCTATCAATTAACATGTAATCCAATAACGCTCTCTGGCCATCTCTCCTACTTACATACGTGTGTATGTATATCTCGCTTTTTAAACCAGGCATTCCCAATCACCAGTCCTTTTTCGGCACATGAATCCTCAAGCTCTTCACTATTTCCATTTACAACACTGAACACCTCATATATACCAATTATTCCCTCAACTGCCACATTACTCACCTTTGCATTTAAATCACCCATCACTATAACCCGGTCTTGTGCATCAAAACCACTAACACACTCATTCAGCTGCTCCGAAAACACTTGCCTCTCATGATCTTTCTTCTCATGCCTAGGTGCATATGCACCAATAATCACCCATCTCTCTCCATCAACTTTCAGTTTTACCTATATCAATCTAGAATTTTCTTTCTTACACCCTATGACATACTCCCACAGCTTCTGTTTCAGGAGTAGTGCTACTCTTTCCCTTGCTCTTGTCCTCTCACTAACCCCTGACTTTACTCCCAAGATATTCCCAAACCACTCTTCCCCTTTACACTTGAGCTTCGTTTCACTCAGAGCCAAAACATCCAGGTACCTTTCCTCAAACATACTACATATCTCTCCTTTTTTCTCATCTTGGTTATATCCACACACATTTAGGCACCCTAATCTGAGCTTAGATGAGGATGAGCACTCCCCGCGTGACTCCTTCTTCTGTTTCCTAATTTAGAAAGTCAAAATACAAGGAGGGGAGGGTTTCTGGCCCCCCGCTCCCGTCCCCTTTAGTCGCCGTCTGCGACACGCGAGGGATGCGTGGGAAGTATTCTTTCACCCCTATCCCCAGGCATATATATATATATATATATATATATATATATATATATATATATATATATATATATATATATATATATATATATATATATATATATATCCAGCGGTGCCCTGGAAATCCTCCCCTCTCGCTTTTTTTTTTAATTTTCCGAAAGAGGGAACAGAGAAGGGTGCCAGGTGAGGATATTCTCTCAAAGGCCCTGTCCTCTGTTCTCAACGCTATCTCGCTAATGCGGGAAATGGCGAATAGTATGAAATAAAGATATATATATATATATATATATATATATATATATATATATATATATATATATATATATATATATTTTTTTTTTTTTTTCTTTTTTTTTTCTTTTTTCTTTTTTTTCCTTTGTCGCTGTCTCCCGCGTTTGCGAGGTAGCGCAAGGAAACAGACGAAAGAAATGGCCCAACCCACCCCCATACACATGTATATACATACACGTCCACACACGCAAATATACATACCTACACAGCTTTCCATGGTTTACCCCAGACGCTTCACATGCCCTGATTCAATCCACTGACAGCACGTCAACCCCGGTATACCACATTGATCCAATTCACTCTATTCCTTGCCCTCCTTTCACCCTCCTGCATGTTCAGGCCCCGATCACACAAAATCTTTTTCACTCCATCTTCCCACATCCAATTTGGTCTCCCACTTCTCCTCGTTCCCTCCACCTCCGACACATATATCCTCTTGGTCACTCTTTCATCACTCATTCTCTCCATGTGCCCAAACCATTTCAAAACACCCTCTTCTGCTCCCTCAACCACGCTCTTTTTATTTCCACATATCTCTCTTACCCTTACGTTACTTACTCTATCAAACCACCTCACACCACACATTGTTCTCAAGCATCTCATTTCCAGCACATCTATCCTCCTGCGCACAACTCTATCCATAGCCCACGCCTCGCAACCATACAACATTGTTGGGACCACTATTCCTTCAAACATACTCATTTTTGCTTTCCGAGATAATGTTCTCGACTTCCACACATTCTTCAAGGCTCGAAGGATTTTCGCCCCCTCCCCCACCCTATGATCCACTTCCGCTTCCATGGTTCCATCCGCTGCCAGATCCACTCCCATATATCTAAAACACTTTACTTCCTCCAGTTTTTCTCCATTCAAACTTACCTCCCAATTGACTTGACCCTCAACCCTACTGTACCTAATAACCTTGCTCTTATTCACTTTTACTCTTAACTTTCTTCTTTCACACACTTTACCAAACTCAGTCACCAGCTTCTGCAGTTTCTCACATGAATCAGCCACCAGCGCTGTATCATCAGCGAACAACAACTGACTCACTTTCCAAGCTCTCTCATCCACAACAGACTTCATACTTGCCCCTTTTTCCAAAACCCTTGCATTCACCTCCCTAACAACCCCATCCATAAACAAATTAAACAACCATGGAGACATCACACACCCCTGCCGCAAACCTACATTCACTGAGAACCAATCACTTTCCTCTCTTCCTACACGTACACATGCCTTACATCCTCGATAAAAACTTTTCACTGCTTCTAACAACTTGCCTCCCACACCATATATTCTTAATACCTTCCACAGAGCATCTCTATGAACTCTGTCATATGCCTTCTCCAGATCCATAAATGCTACATACAAATCCATTTGCTTTTCTAAGGATTTCTCATATACATTCTTCAAAGCAAACACCTGATCCACACATCCTCTACCACTTCTGAAAGCACACTGCTCTTCCCCAATCTGATGCTCTGTACATGCCTTCACCCTCTCAATCAATACCCTCCCATATAATTTACCAGGAATACTCAACAAACTTATACCTCTGTAATTTGAGCACTCACTCTTATCCCCTTTGCCTTTGTACAATGGCACTATGCACGCATTCCGCCAATCATCAGGCACCTCATTATGAGTCATACATATATATATATATATATATATATATATATATATATATATATATGTATATATATATATATATATATATATATATATATATATATATATATATATATATATATATGTATATATATATATATATATATATATATATATATATATATATATATATATATATATATATATATATATACATATATATATATATATATATATATATATATATATATATGTATATATATATATATATATATATATATATATATATATATATATATATATATATATATATATATATATATATATATGTATGCTTTGAAATGTATAGGTATGTATATGTGAGTGTGTGGACGTTAATGTATATACATTTGTATGTGGTTAGGTTGGGTCATTCTTTCGTCTGTTTCCATGTGCTACCTCGTTAACGCGGGAGACAATGCCAAAGTGTGATAAAATGTAAATGGATAAGTATATGCAGAATTGAATACAACAGCATATTTAGAGCTATTAATCTTAACTGATGTACCCATTTGTTCCCTTCTCCTATGCACTTTATTTACCTCCTTCCAAAACACCTTTTTATCATCCATAAAATTCAATGATATTCTTTCACCCCAAGTCTCATTTGCCCTCTTTTTCACCTCTTGCACCTTTCTCTTGACATTCTGCCTCTTTCGCTAATACATGTCCCACTCATTTTAACTATTTCCCTGCAAAAATTGTCCAAACGCCTCTCTCTTCTCTCTCACTAACAAACTTCCCTCTTTATCCCATTACTCACTACATTTTCTAATCTGCCCACCTCCCACGCTTCTCATGCCACAATCATCTTTTGTGCAAGCCATCACTGCTTCCCTCCCCCACTCCCCTTACGTCCTTTGCTCTCACCTTTTTCCATTCTGTACTCAGTCTCTCCTAATACTTCCTCACACAAGTCTCCTTCCCAAGCTCACTTACTCTCACCACCCTCTTCTCCCCAACATTCACTCTTCTTTTCTGAAAACCCATACAAATCTTCACCTTCGCCTCCATAAGCTAATGATCAGACATCCCTCTAATTGCACCTCCCAGGACATTAACATCCAAAATTCTCTGTTTCGCGTGCCCATCAATTATCACGTAATTCAATAATGCTTTCTGGCATACCTATACCTATGCATATCTATCTTTTTTTTAAACCAGTATTCCCAATCACCAGTCCTTTTTCAGAACACAAATCTACAAGCTCTTCACCATTTCCATTTGCAACACGGAACACCCATGTATACCAATTATTCCCTCAACTGCCACATTACTCACCTTTGCGTTCAAATCACCCATCACTATAACCCGGTCTCGTGCATCAAAACTACTAACACACTCACTCAGCTGTTCCCAAAACACTTGCCTCTCATGATCTTTCTTCTCATGACCATTTGCATATGCACCAATAATTACCCATCTCTCTCCATCCACTTTCAGTTTTACCCATATGAATCTAGAGTTTACTTTCTTACACTCTATCACATAAACGCACCACTCCTGTTTCAGGAGTAGTGCTACTCCTTCCCTTTCTCTTGTTCTCTCAGCAATCTCTGACTTTACTCCCAAGACATTCCTAAAGCACTCTTCCCCTTTACCAATGAGCTTCGTTTCACTCAGAGCCAGAACATCCAGGTTCCTTATCTCAAACATACTACCTATCTCTACTTTTTTCTCATCTTGGTTACATCTACACACATTTAGACACCCCAGTCTGAGCCTTCGAGGACGATAAGCACTCCCTGCGTGACTCCTTATCCTGTTTCCCTTTTTAGAAAGTTAAAATACAAGGAGGGGAGGGTTTCTGGCCTCCCGCTCCCGTCCCTTTTAGTCGCCTTCTACGACACGTGATGAATGCTTGGGAATGCTTTTTCCCGTATCAGCAAGGATATATATATATATATATATATATATATATATATATATATATATATATATATATATATATATATATATATATATATATATAATTTTTTTTTTTTTTTTTTTTTTGCCGCTGTCTCCCGCGTTTGCGAGGTAGCGCAAGGAAACAGACGAAAGAAATGGCCCAACCCACCCCCATACACATGCCTTGATTCAACCTACTGACAGCACGTCAACCCCGGTATACCACATCGCTCCAATTCACTCTATTCTTTGCCCTCCTTTCACCCTCCTGCATGTTCAGGCCCCGATCACACAAAATCTTTTTCACTCCATCTTTCCACCTCCAATTTGGTCTCCCTCTTCTCCTCGTTCCCTCCACCTCCAACATATATATCCTCTTGGTCAATCTTTCCTCACTCATTCTCTCCATGTGACCAAACCATTTCAAAACACCCTCTTCTGCTCTCTCAACCACGCTCTTTTTATTTCCACACATCTCTCTTACCCTTACGTTACTTACTCGATCAAACCACCTCACACCACACATTGTCCTCAAACATCTCATTTCCAGCACATCCATCCTCCTGCGCACAACTCTATCCATAGTCCACGCCTCGCAACCATACAACATTGTTGGAACCACTATTCCTTCAAACATACCCATTTTTGCTTTCCGAGATAATGTTCTCGACTTCCACACATTCTTCAAGGCTCCCAGAATTTTTCGCCCCCTCCCCCACCCTATGATCCACTTCCGCTTCCATGGTTCCATCCGCTGCCAGATCCACTCCCAGATATCTAAAACACTTCACTTCCTCCAGTTTTTCTCCATTCAAACTCACCTCCCAATTGAATTGACCCTCAACCCTACTGTACCTAATAACCTTGCTCTTATTCACATTTACTCTTAACTTTCTTCTTTCACACACTTTACCAAACTCAGTCACCAGCTTCTGCAGTTTCTCACATGAATCAGCCACCAGCGCTGTATCATCAGCGAACAACAACTGACTCACTTCCCAAGCTCTCTCATCCCCAACAGACTTCATACTTGCCCCTCTTTCCAAAACTCTTGCATTCACCTCCCTAACAACCCCATCCATAAACAAATTAAACAACCATGGAGACATCACACACCCCTGCCGCAAACCTACATTCACTGAGAACCAATCACTTTCCTCTCTTACTACACGTACACATGCTTTACATCCTCGATAAAAACTTTTCACTGCTTCTAACAACTTGCCTCCCACACCATGTATTCTTAATACCGTCCACAGAGTATCTCTATCAACTCTATCATATGCCTTCTCCAGATCCATAAATGCTACATACAAATCCATTTGTTTTTCTAAGTATTTCTCACATACATTCTTCAAAGCAAACACCTGATCCACACATCCTCTACCACTTCTGAAACCACACTGCTCTTCCCCAATCTGATGCTCTGTACATGCCTTCACCCTCTCAATCAATACCCTCCCATATAATTTGCCAGGAATACTCAACAAACTTATACCTCTGTAATTTGAGCACTCACTCTTATCCCCTTTGCCTTTGTACAATGGCACTATGCACGCATTCCGCCAATCCTCAGGCACCTCACCATGAGTCATACATACATTAAATAACCTTACCAAACCAGTCAACAATATAGTCACCCCCTTTTTTAATAAATTCCACTGCAATACCATCAAAACCTGCTGCCTTGCCGGTTTCATCTTCCGCAAAGCTTTTACTACCTCTTCTCTGTTTACCAAATCATTTTCCCTAACCCTCTCACTTTGCACACCACCTCGACCAAAACACCCTATATCTGCCACTCTATCATCAAACACATTCAACAAACCTTCAAAATACTCACTCCATCTCCTTCTCACATCACCACTACTTGTTATCACCTCCCCATTTGCGCCCTTCACTGAAGTTCCCATTTGCTCTCTTGTCTTACGCACTTTACTTACCTCCTTCCAGAACATATTTTTATTCTCCCTAAAATTTAATGATACTCTCTCACCCCAACTCTCATTTGCACTTTTTTTCACCTCTTGCACCTTTCTCTTGACCTCCTGTCTCTTTCTTTTATACGTCTCCCACTCAATTTCATTTTTTCCCTGCAAAAATCGTCCAAATGCCTCTCTCTTCTCTTTCACTAATACTCTTACTTCTTCATCCCACCACTCACTACCCTTTCTAATCAACCCACCTCCCACTCTTCTCATGCCACAAGCATCTTTTGCGCAATCCATCACTGATTCCCTAAATACATCCCATTCCTCCCCCACTCCCCTTACTTCCGTTGTTCTCACCTTTTTCCATTCTGTACTCAGTCTCTCCTGGTACTTCCTCACACAAGTCTCCTTCCCAAGCTCACTTACTCTCACCACCCTCTTCACCCCAACCTTCACTCTTCTTTTCTGAAAACCCATACAAATCTTCACCTTAGCCTCCACAAGATAATGATCAGACATCCCTCCAGTTGCACCTCTCAGCACATTAACATCCAAAAGTCTCTCTTTCGCGCGCCTGTCAATTAACACGTAATCCAATAACGCTCTCTGGCCATCTCTCCTACTTACATAAGTATACTTATTTATATCTCGCTTTTTAAACCAGGTATTCCCAATCATCAGTCCTTTTTCAGCACATAAATCTACAAGCTCTTCACCATTTCCATTTACAACACTGAACACCCCATGTATACCAATTATTCCCTCAACTGCCACATTACTCACCTTTGCATTCAAATCACCCAACACTATAACCCGGTGTCGTGCATCAAAACCACTAACACACTCATTCATCTGCTCCCAAAACACTTGCCTCTCATGATCTTTCTTCTCATACCCAGGTGCATATGCACCAATAATCACCCATCTCTCTCCATCAACTTTCAGTTTTACCCATATTAATCGAGAATTTACTTTCTTACATTCTATCACATACTTCCACAACTCCTGTTTCAGGAGTACTGCTACTCCTTCCCTTGCTCTTGTCCTCTCACTAACCCCTGACTTTACTCCCAAGACATTCCCAAACCACTCTTCCCCTTTACCTTTGAGCTTCGTTTCACTCAGAGCCAAAACATCCAGGTTCCTTTCCTCAAACATACTACCTATCTCTCCTTTTTTCACATCTTGGTTACATCCACACACATTTCGGCACCCCAATCTGAGCCTTCGAGGAGGATGAGCACTCCCCGCGTGACTCCTTACTCTGTTTCCCATTTTAGAAAGTTAAAAAAATACAAGGAGGGGAGGATTTCTGGCCCCCCGCTCCCGTCCCCTCTAGTTGTATATAAACATTACTAATTATGTTGTTCTTACCAGTTATGATATGCCTAGGCCTGTATGATCATAATGTATAAAGGCGATGGTATGAGAATATTAAGAAATAAACCACCTGAGCTATAGTTTGTGTGGATTCCCTTTCTCCCATTACATCACATAAGATATAACAAGTGGTAACTGAGAAGGTGGGGTTGTGCACAGAGCAACAGACTGTGCAGCTGCACTGGAGTTTCATAAGAGATAAGGACGTACAGCCCATGTATCTGCTTTGAACACTTAAGAAATTCTTGAAAAAAAAAAGACAACTTATGTATCGTATTTGAGGATATGGAGGAAGTGTATGATAAGGATAGCAGAGATGTCCTGTGGAGGATAGACTAGGAAATGTAAGTAAATAAGGGTAAGAAATGAGGGGGATAAATTGTTCCAGTAAAAGTGGTTTTCTAAATAAGTATGGACGCAACCAGAATGAAAAGCAAGGAGAGATAAGAGAGAGATTTGGTTGCACTTTCTTTGGTTTAAGTCATATATCAGCTGGCTACTCAAGGCACAGAGAAAAAAACTATTTTATCCCTACTTAAAAAAGGAATAAGGGTTCCAAGAATTTAGAAATTCTACATTTAAGGTTTATACTTCTAAAATACAATTACTCAAACCCATGTTACAACCCATCATGTTCACCTTCACAAGAAACTGAGTTCCTCCCTCCACTTCAGACTTTTCCCTTAAACCTTGGCAAATTGCTCTTTATAGCCCTCCTCCTACGATTAGTTAAATTTCTTTCTTTGGTGCTCTTTACCCTTAGAACACTCAACTTAGCCCCTGGAACCCTTATTCTCTTCTGCCATTCAATTACTTTAATCTTATCTTACTACCAGAGTTGCTTTCATTCCTTCCAATCAAAAATGTTCTCTTCTAAAGTGTCAGCATCAAACACTTGGATTCACTCAAGCAGGAGAGCAGCAAATTCTTGATATGCAGAAAGATACTGTGGTCTTTATTAAACAGAAAACTGTCACCATTTTCTCAGCAAAGCATATATATGTAAATATATATATATATATATATATATATATATATATATATATATATATATATATATATATATATATATATATATATATATATATATATATATATATGTATATATATATATATATATATATATATATATATATATATATATATATATATATATATATATATATATATATATATATATATATATATATATATTGTATTATATATTTTTATTTTTATTTCTATTTTGCTTTTTCGCTGTCTCCCGCGTTTGCGAGGTAGCACAAGGAAACAGACCAAAGAAATGGCCCAACTCACCCCCATACACATGTATATACATACACGTCCACACACGCAAATATATATACCTATACATCTCAATGTACACATATATATACACACACCGACACATACATATAAACCCATGCACATAATTCACACTGTCTGCCTTTATTCATTCCCATCGCAGCCTCGCCACACATGGAATACCATCCCCCTCCCCTCTCATGTGTGCGAGGTAGCGCTAGGAAAAGACAACAAAGGCCCCATTCGTTCACACTCAGTCTCTAGCTGTCATGCAATAATGCCCGAAACCACAGCTCCCATTCCATAACCAGGCCCCACAAAACTTTCCATGGTTTACCCCAGACGCTTCACATACCCTGATTCAATCCACTGACAGCACGTCAACCCCGGTATAACACATCGATCCAATTCACTCTATTCCTTGCCCGCCTTTCACCCTCCTGCATGTTCAGGCACCGATCACTCAAAATCTTTTTCACTCCATCTTTCCACCTCCAATTTGGCCTCCCAATTCTCCTCGTTCGCTCCACCTCCGACACATATATCCTCTTGGTCAATCTTTCCTCACTCATTCTCTCCATGTGCCCAAACCATTTCAAAACACCCTCTTCTGCTCTCTCAACCACGCTCTTTTTATTTCCACACATATCTCTTACCCTTACATATCTTACTCGATCAAACCACCTCACACCACACATTGTCCTCAAACATCTCATTTCCAGCACATCCATCCTCCTGCGCACAACTCTATCCATAGCCCACGCCTCGCAACCATAAAACATTGTTGGAACCACTATTCCTTCAAACATCCCCATTTTTGCTTTCCGAGATAATGTTCTCGACTTCCACACCTTCTTCAAGGCTCGAAGGATTTTCGCCCCCTCCCCCACCCTATGATTCACTTCCGCTTCAATGGTTCCATCCGCTGCCAGATCCACTCACAGATATCTAAAACAATTTACTTCCTCCAGTTTTTCTCCATTCAAACTTACCTTCCAATTGACTTGACCCTCAACCCTACTTTACCTAATAACCTTGCTCTTATTCACATCTACTCTTAACTTTCTTCTTTCACACACTTTACCAAACTCAGTCACCAGCTTCTGTAGTTTCTCACATGAATCAGCCACCAGCGCTGTATCATCAGCGAACAACAACTGACTCACTTCCCAAGCTCTCTCATCGACAACAGACTTCATTCTTGCCCCTCTTTCCAAAACTCTTACATTCACCTCCTTAACAACTCCATCCATAAACAAATTAAACAAGCATGGAGACATCACACACCCCTGCCGCAAACCTACATTCACTGAGAACCAATCACTTTCCTCTCTTCCTACACGTACACATGCCTTACATCCTCGATAAAAACTTTTCACTGCTTCTAACAACTTGCCTCCCACACCATATATTCTTAATACCTTCCACAGAGAATCTCTATCAACTCTATCATATGCCTTCTCCAGATCCATAAATGCTACATACAAATCCATTTGCTTTTCTAAGTATTTCTCACATACATTCATCAGAGCAAACACCTGATCCACACATCCTCTACCACTTCTGAAACCACACTGCTCTTCCCCAATCTGATGCTCTGTACATGCCTTCACCCTCTCAATCAATACCTTGCAATACAATTTACCAGGAATACTCAACAAACTTATACCTCTGTAATTTGAGCACTCACTCTTATCCCCTTTGCCTTTGTACAATGGCACTATGCACGCATTCCGCAAATCCTCAGGCACCTCACCATGAGTCATACATACATTAAATAACCTTACCAACCAGTCAACAATACAGTTACCCCCGTTTTTAATAGATTCCACTGCAATACCATCCAAACCTGCTGCCTTGCCGGCTTTCATCTTCCGCAAAGCTTTTACTACCTCTTCTTTGTTTACCAAATCATTTTCCCTAACCCTCCCACTTTGCACACCACCTCGACCAAAACACCCATTATCTGCCACAAGGAGGTAAGGGGAGGGGGGGGGGGGGATTGGGATGTATTTAGGGAAGCAGTGATGGCTTGCGTAAAAGATGCTTGTGGCATGAGAAGCGTGGGAGGTGGGTTGATTAGAAAAGGTAGTGAGTGGTGGGATGAAGAAGTAAGATTATTAGTGAAAGAGAAGAGAGAGGCATTTGGACGATTTTTGCAGGGAAAAAATGCAAATGAGTGGTAGAGGTATAAAAGAAAGAGGCAGGAGGTCAAGAGAAAGGTGCAAGAGGTGAAAAAGAGGGCAAATGAGAGTTGGGGGTGAGGGAGTATCATTAAATTTTAGTTAGAATAAAAAGATGTTTTGAAAGGAGGTAAATAAAGTGCGTAAGACAAGGGAGCAAATAGGAACTTCAGTGAAGGGGGCTGATGGGGAGGTGATAACAAGTAGTGGTGATGTGAGAAGGAGATGGAGTGAGTATTTTGAAGGTTTGTTGAATGTGTTTGATGATAGAGTCTCAGATATAGGGTGTTTTGGTCGAGGTGGTGTGCAAAGTGAGAGGGTTAGGGAAAATGGTTTGGTAAATAGAGAAGACGTAGTAAAAGCTTTACGGAAGATGAAATCCGGCAAGGCAGCAGGTTTGGATGGTATTGCAGTGGAATTTATTAAAAAAAAAGGGTGACTGTATTGTTGACTGGTTGGTAAGGTTATTTAATGTATGTATGATTCATGGTGAGGTGCCTGAGGATTGTCGAAATGCTTGCATAGTGCTATTGTACAAAGGGAAAGGGGTATTGATTCAAAGGGAAAGGCATGTATAGAGCATTAGATTGGGGAAGAGCAGTGTGGTTTCAGAAGTGGTAGAGGATGTGTGGATCAGGTGTTTGCTTTGAAGAATGTTTAATATCATTATTATTTTGTTTTGTCGCTGTCTCCCGCGTTAGCGAGGTAGCGCAAGGAAACAGACGAAAGAATGTCCCAACCCGCCCACATACACATGTATATACATACACGTCCACACACGCAAATATACATACCTATGCATCTAAATGTACACATATATATACACACACAGACATATACATATATATACATGTACATAATTCATACTGTCTGCCTTTATTTGTTACCATCGCCACCTCGCCACACATGGAATAACAACCTCCTCCCCCCTCATGTGTGCGAGGTAGCGCTAGGAAAGACACCAAAGGCCCCATTCGTTCACACTCAGTCTCTAGCTGTCATGTAATAATGCACCAAAACCACAGATCCCTTTCCACATCCAGGCCCCACACACTTTCCATGGTTTACCACAGACGCTTCATATGCCCTGGTTCAATCCATTGACAGCACGTCGACCCCGGTATACCACATCGTTCGAATTCACTCTATCCTTGCACGCTTTTCACCCTCCTGCATGTTCAGGCCCCGATCACTCAAAATGTTTTTCACTCCATCTTTCCACCTCCAATTTGGTCTCCCACTTCTCCTCGTTCCCTCCACCTCTGACACATATATCCTCTTGGTCAATCTTTCCCCACTCATTCTCTCCATGTGACCAAACCATTTCAAAACACCCTCTTCTGCTCTCTCAACCACACTCTTTTTATTTCCACACATCTCTCTCACCCTTACATTACTTACTCGATCAAACCACCTCACACCACATATTGTCCTCAAACATCTCATTTCCAGCACATCCACCTTCCTGCGCACAAATCTATCCAAAGCCCACGCCTCGCAGCCATACAACATTGCTGGAACCACTATTCCTTCAAACATACCCATTTTTGCTTTCCGAGATAATGTTCTCGACTTCCAAACATTCTTCAAGGCTCCCAGAATTTTCGCCCCCTCCCCCACCCTATGATTCACTTCCGCTTCCATGGTTCCATCCGCTACCAGATCCACTCCCAGATATCTAAAACACTTTACTTCCTCCAGTTTTTCTCCATTCAAACCTACCTCCCAATTGACTTGACCCTCAACCCTACAGTATCTAATAACCTTGCTCTTATTCACATTTACTCTTAACTTTCTTCTTTCACACACTTTACCAAACTCAGTCACCAGCTTCAGCAGTTTCTTACATGAATCAGCCACCAGCGCTGTATCATCAGCGAACAACAACTAACTCACTTCCCAAGCTCTCTCATCCACAACAGACTGCATACTTGCCCCTCTTTCCAAAACTCTTGCATTCACCTCCCTAACAACCCCATCCATAAACAAATTAAACAAGCATGGAGACATCACACACCCCTGCCGCAAACCTACATTCACTGAGAACCAATCACTATCTTCTCTTCCTACACGTACACATGCCTTACATCCTCGATAAAAACTTTTCATTGCTTCTAACAACTTTCCCCCCACACCATATATTCTTAAAGCCTTCCACAGAGCATCTCTATCAACTCTATCATATGCTTTCTCCAGATCCATAAATGCTACATACAAATCCATTTGTTTTTCTAAATATCTCTCACATACGTTCTTCAAAGCAAACACCTGATCCACACATCCTCTACTACTTCTGAAACTAAACTGCTCTTCCCCAATCTGATGCTCTGTACACGCCTTCACCCTCTCAATCAATACCCTCCCATATAATTTACCAGGAATACTCAACAAACTTATACCTCTGTAATTTGAGCACTCACTCCTATCTCCTTTGTCTTTATACAATGGCACTATGCAAGCATTCCGCCAATCCTCAGGCACCTCACCATGAATCATACATATATTAAATAACCTTACCGACCAGTCAACAATACAGTCACCCCCTTTTTTAATAAATTCCACTGCATTACCATCCAAACCTGCTGCCTTGCCGGCTTTCATCTTCCGTAAAGCTTTTACTACCTCTTCTCTATTTACCAAATCATTTTCCCTAACCCTCTCACTTTGCACACCACCTCGACCAAGACACCCTATATCTGCCCCTCTATCATCAAACACATTCAACAAACCTTCAAAATACTCACTCCATCTCCTTC
>NC_092239.1:23323491-23527852 GCF_036320965.1 Panulirus ornatus
CATCACCGTCGGGCAGCAGCGCTGTGGGTGATGAGACACCCCACAGTAAGCCTTCTTCTCTCATCAAGGAAAGCCGACCATTCCAGGTAGTGCGATAAGGTGCTAAACCTTACACACGTTTTCCTTTGATGTCATTATTTACAAATGATGAGTTTCAGGTTAAGGGTGATGACGACGACACCGATACACGAAGTAAGGTTCGTGGACGACTTTATGATCCGTGGACAACTGGAGGAATTCTGCGCCAGAAACCCTTCACGACGTAAACGTTTTAGTTTTCCGGGTGCAGGGTAGATGATGTTGCCTACGCTGTAGACAAGGTTTGTGGTGGTAGTAACGATAATACATTTGTTCTTTGTCACGTAGGTACTGGCGATGTGCTAAAGACACGGTAAGAGGAGCTGTTGGAGTAATATCGCCGGCTTATTCGACGTCTTCGAGATGAGACTAATAATGTTATGAATTCAGGAGTTCTACCCAGGATCGGCGCTGGAGACGTCTCCTTTAGTAAGGCGTTGAGTCTAAATCATGTAAGTGAATCTATGTTTCCTGGAAAGACTTATCTCATAAACTTGTGGCAGCATTTCTACGTGCAGTCTGGTATGTTTATGAAGAACAGACTACACCTGAATGAAATGGGAGCTGCGTGTTTTGGTAGGTCCCTTAGTAAGTCTACACGTGAGTTTTGGTAAAAAAAACGCAGCCCATGAGGAGCAGACCCACCTCCCTCCGTAATCATCTTTCCAAATAGTTTTATTTCGTCTAGAAGCAATGTTTATCAACGCTCGGAGTATTTGCAGTAAGATATCAAGTTAATGGCAACAGCTTTAGAAGGAAAATGTAATATGATTGGCATTTCCGAAACTTGTTTAAACATGGACATGGAGAGGGGAAACGACGTAAGCGGTGGTGTCCTGCTCTTTGTTAAATCTTATTCAAGTCTCGTAGAAAACTATGTTGTAGCCGTTGGTGATGTCGACTTCAATTTTGTAGAAATCAAAGATAAACTACATACTTGACAACAGTAGGACTAGTTTAGATTCCCCCGCACAGACACTAGAGGTAGACGAATGATTAATGATCAGTTAACAGAAATATATAATGAAGAGAATGCTATCACAGTAGATCTTAACACACCAGTATCTGAATGTGGAGAATCCCTCACTAGCAGCTCCGGACGTGGACTCTACCTAAGGTTGCTTGATAATGACCTAATCCAATTAGTCGAGAAACCTACGCATGACGGAAATATATTAGACTTACTTCTTACTATAAATGAGGATCGTGTTAATCATGTTGAAGTTGGACAAAAGTTAGTACAAATGATCACAGACAAATCACATTTTAGGTTGTTTTCAACAGTTCATGTAATGTTGATCAAAATGAGTCGCGAAAAAATTCCCGATTTTTTATGAGCAAATTTTCATGATCTTTGCATTGCTGTTGACAGACAAACCTGGAATGATGTAGTCATCTAAACCTTCAAAGCTCTAGAGGAACATACGTACCAGCACGTAGTAGACGGTCTATTTCTCAAACAAAACCAAGTTGATGGAACTGTGAAATAAAACGTGCTTGCTGTTTAAGAAGCAGCTCATGGGAAAATCAGACAATCCAACAACCAACATGACAGAGTATCGTACGGAAATTAGCGAAGAGAAAGTAAGAGAATTATGCGATAAAGTAAAGGTTAATATGAAGCTTGCATTGCTGAAAATAACGAAAAGAAAAAAAAAACCGTAAGGAGTTTTGCAGTTATGTTAGAAGCAAGAGAGTCGTCACTCACTCAATAGATCCATTAATCACGAAAAATGGTGCCTTGGTTGTAGACAATGAAGATCTGATAAAAAGATTAGATGACTTTATAACTCCTGTATTTACGAATAAAGACTTAACCCATGTCACAGATCCAATTTTATTGATAAGAGAGAAGCGTGCGTTCTTCAATAAATTGACTTAAAGGCTGAGGGCATACATTCAGAAATAAACGAAATGAAAATGAATAGAAACGGCAGCTCCTGATAAGTCTTATCCGAGAACAATGAAAGAGGCGAAAAATGAGACAGTTAAGCCCTTGACTGCCCTTTCCAATTAGTCACTTGCTACAGGAAAAGTTCCAGATGAATGAAGTTTGCTAATGTGACACCGATATTCATTGCCCGGAAATTATCGTCTTATCAACTTAGTGTCTGTAGTTGGAAAACTTATGGTAAACCATCATTCGAGATAGAATTGTAAACCATTTAGATGACCATCAGTTACTAAACGATTCTCAGCATAGTTTTCGACGAAATCGCTCATGTCTTACAAACCTGCTTGATTTCTTTCATGATATAATCAACATGTATGACGAAAGTACAGCAGGTGACGTTGGCAAACTAGTTTCAAAAAGCTTTCGATAAAGTTCCCCATCAAAGATTGCGAGCAAAAATTGCGTCACATGACCTTGATGGGGTTGTACTTCAGTGGATAGGAGATTAATTAACTGTCCGTAAACAAGGAGTAATGATTAATGGTCAGGCCTCAGAATGGTTAGATGTAACAAGAGGAGTGCAACAACGATCTGTCTTCGAACCAGTTCCCTTCCTCACTTACATGTATCAATGATAGTGATAATGATGGGCTGTCTTGCAAGATACCAAAATTCTATAGTGATAAAAAGTTGAGAAATAAATCTAAAGATGAACTTGAACGTCTACAGCTTCAAACTGACAGACACGCTGATGAACTGGACTCATAACAGGCAAGCAAATCTTAATTTCAATGAGCGCAAAATTTTACATATTGGTGGTAAAGACGAAAAGGCAAACCACAGTATGAATTCTGTTGAACTGCAAAAGAAAAATGAGGAAAAAGACTCGTGTGTAATAATATCTGGTGAACTAAAACCTAATAAGCAGTGCACAGAAGCAGTGAAAAGAGCGAAGAAGATTCTTGGTTTCATAGGAAGAGCCTTCGAATCTAAATCCAGGGAATTTTTCCTTACTCTTCACAGTTCATTGGTCTCCCACATCCTGAATATTGTATTCAGTTTTGGTCATCCTACCGGGAAAAAAAAAAGACAGAATGTAGACAGTACAGCGTCGAAATTCCATGATGATTCCCGGACTGAGAAACAAGTCCAACGAGATTGAAAAACTTGAAATCTATCTAGCTTAGGAAAGAGAAGATTAAAAGGCGATCAAATACAAGTATTCAAAATGATCAAAGGATTTAATTACTCGCAGTAATGGATACAAACTCGTGGTCAAACGATTTCCCTCGAATGAGGTGAACTACTTTTTCTTCTGTTTGATTATTAACATATGCAGTGATTTGCGATTTGCCAAGTAGAGTGGTTGAAAGCAGTACTATAGATACGCTTAAGAATGCACTTGAAACATACTTTCATTATTTGCTCCCTCATGGTGAAAAAAATGACATTTTGCAGGTAATTCTCTTTGAATTATCTGTATGCCTTCTAGTTATTACCACACTATTCTGTGAGTTTCTGAAGTCTTTCACTATCACAAACAGCCTCGAAAGAACATAAAGGTCTGTAGCTGTTTGAAGTCTTTTGTATTCCTCTGTATATCTACTACAGCACCAGACCTTACCATCCTGCTTCTAACTAAAGCACAGCTCATACGTCACTACCAATTACCACAGCACCAGCTTCTATCTCATTGTTAACTACCACAACATCAGCATCTACCTCACTGTTAACCACTTTTATCTACCACTGCATCAGCCCCTACCTCACAGCTACCTGCAGCAACACCACCTTCTACCTCACTGTCATCTGCAGCAACATCAGCTCCTACCTCACTGCTACTTGCCACAGCACCTGTGACTACTCTAGTTATCCGGAATTAGATTATCTTTATACGATATAAACAGTCCTGAATTACCCAGAGAGAGTTTTAGAGGAATGATTGTCTCTTTCCCGCTGAACAAGAGATTCCATACGTTTCTGTGTTGCTTGGCCCACGACGAACTGGAAACTATCTCATATTTACGAAATAGAAATATGAAAATTATGATTAAAAGATTTAACAGCCGGTCATAAAAGCTTCGTGAATAATGGACTACCTCTGTAAGTTATGCATCCTTGTTGTAAGTTCTTCATGAACCTGAGGATGTAAGCTAACATCATCCAGCAGGGATGATCCCCTCCTGTCAGGTGTCGAGGAGCGTCATCATAGGCGCGCGCATGTTACAGAGACGTGGCCGTGGCTTCTGATTATGCATCCCGCTCCCACCCACCACCCTCCGGCCGCGGTAGGTGTGACATGATAACCCTTAAATTAGAGAAGCCGTCTAAGGTAGGTACGACAAGGGCATGGGACACATCATAGTTAAGAAGATAGGTAGGATTCTTGTGACGTAAGTTTGGTAATAAAGATGATGTAGGACACAACAGGGCAGGAGCAAGATCTAATTTCCTGTACAAAGAGGCATCGATCGCAGCCTCTTGTGTTCTCATAAAGATAGGACTTGCTAAGATTGTCATCTTATCTTCAGGTACTGTCAGGCCTGAATCTTAAAAAAGGACGGAGTGTAGAGGTCGATAAAGATACAAAGGGATGTAAAGCCACTCTCAGTCTAGGCGAGGAAAGAGAGAAGCAGAGATGGCGTCACGTCTCAAGCTGGCGTCACCCACAGCATGTTTGTGGTATATGAAGGCCTGATCGGTGCTGTGTGACTTGAGCAGGTCGCACGGCACCCGTCGTATGACAACACTGCAGACTTATTTTTCTTAAGCAGCGATGTTTACCTTAATGTTAAGCTGAGTGGTGAATCTTTTACTGTTCTTTGTTGCATTGTGTTGTGACTATATTTAGATCCGGTAATGGTACAGGCATATGTCTTTCGTGAGTATGACAAAACTGATGATTTAATTAAACTTGCACGTAGTAAAGATGATACTGAAACCAATATCGAGTTGTCAATTAGAAGCCTCAAAACTGTAATTAGAAAGGAACTAGCAGACCTCTTTGAAGAACGAAGACGAGCTCAGATAAGCAAGGTAGAAACTTTCTCCATCATAGTTAAATGTGAAAAGTAAAACATGTTTATAGAGAAAGTAATAAAATCAGAAGATTCCAAGATGCTGTCGTTGCCAGCTAAGGCTAGGCTATACGTACTACTGACACTTTGACCTGTGTGATGTTAATCATGTAAATTGTAAAGTTTGTGGCCAAAGATTTGGACACAAACTAGGAAACTATGTCTTAAAATGTGAAGAAATAGAGCCTTTCAGGGATAGATCTAATCAAACCCTGCTAGAAATGTCACAACACATGGCTTATAACAAGATACTTGAAATTTTTAGCTTGTAATCACTTCATGTATCTTGCCGGTAAAGCTTATTACATGAAACTATGAAATATATGTCATGAAATATATACAGTGAAACAACCTTGTAATAACCTATGTAATATAATGCCACTGGAGTCTGAGTAGGACCCTTTGTGACCTCTGAAATATTTTTGCGCTACCGCTCACAGGAAGAGCATGGGGTGCACAATCAATTTGCCGGGGTTACAGGCATAAAACAAATCAATCAATAAACACAGATCCAGAAGATGGATCACCCGTCGTTCCAATAGTTGGCGCATCAGCCTCTTTTCATGTATCAGACGGAGTTCCGCACCTCTACAAATGCTAACACAACAACCGTATTCGTACATAAGAAGTCCCACGTTCACTGACTAACACAGAAGTTACGTTCCACGTCCACTGCTGCCACAACACTCTCAGTGGTCGTGGAATGTTGTTAGTAGAAGTGTAATGATCATTATGGGAGAAAACCTGATGGTTAATACTTGTTCCTTGCGCTGCCAGAGTGAAGGATGTACCTAACAAAACCCTGTAATAATATTACTCAAATAGGGATATATTTTGAGGAATATTATGTAAGATATATTTCATAGATATCAAATGTTACCTAAGATTTTTATCCTAACTAATATCAAGAAATAAGATGAAATCTTGATGATAAATGATATCAGCTTTCGACCCAGAATACTTTTAGCTCTCCGAGTAAGTATTACATCAACAACTGCAGAATACAAATATGATTTCTATTGACCAATTAAGTAAATCAAATAAATGATCAGAATTTCATCCGTAATTACAACTGACGTAGTCAAACAAACCATGAAAAGTTTCTCCAGTTTTACTGCTGAGATGAATCTTAATAATTGGCTCTGAGGCACTGACTCGTGGAGGTTAATTATTTGTTTATTTACCCGGCAAACAGACCTCGATATTACTGCCGGCAATGTATTACTAGCTCATTATATCACTGTATTTGGATATTGTCGGAAAGCAGAGGCGGGGATGGATGTTCACTTTACATCTGTCGACTCCACACAAGGGTATGACTAGTCAGAGGAGGCACGGTTCACTCTGGTTCAACCCTCACGAGAGTGGCCACCGTCTCTGGTTATGTGTGGGTAATAGTCCAAGCGACGGTAGGGACACCGGGCTGACAGCCAGTCCAGTGTTCATACTCCCCTTTGGTACCTGGGCGAGAAAACTGTGTGCCCAACGTAGGCCGGGGATGGCAATACTCATGGAGATCCGACCCTGACATGGACAGCCCTCCCAATGATGGTGATGGATGCTTTACCCAAATAGGAAGACAATCCGTCAAGTTAAGGGAGACGCTGAGTCAGGTCTGCTCCATGATATAATTGCAGGATCGTTATGTCTATGGCCCCAGTGTGAGGCGACACCTCAGCCTTAGCGATAGTGTCCTTAAACTGTTGTTAATAAGATGAGTCCTCAGCTTCAGCTCAGGACACCATCCGCATGTCACATGGGATTCCTTCTCTGTGGTTATCATTATAACAATATATGTATATCTACTCATTGTACTTAATCACAAGGAATACGTGATAAGTATCCTTTCTCCCCTATCCCCAAGGATAGCCTTGAAAAATGTGTGGAGGTCGAGAACATTATCTCGGAAAGCAAAAATGGGTATGTTTGAAGGAATAGTGGTTCCAACAATGTTGTATGGTTGCGAGGCGTGGGCTATGGATAGAGTTGTGCGCAGGAGGATGGAGGTGCTGGAAATGAGATGTTTGAGGACAATGTGTGGTGTGAGGTGGTTTGATCGAGTAAGTAACGTAAGGGTAAGAGAGATGTGTGGAAATAAAAAGAGCGTGGTTGGGAGAGCAGAAGAGGGTGTTTTGAAATGGTTTGGGCACATGGAGAGAATGAGTGAGGAAAGATTGACCAAGAGGATATATGTGTCGGAGGTGGAGGGAACGAGGAGAAGAGGGAGACCAAATTGGAGGTGGAAAGATGGAGTGAAAAGGATTTTGTGTGATCGGGGCCTGAACATGCAGGAGGGTGAAAGGAGGGCAAGGAATAGAGTGAATTGGAGCGATGTGGTATACAGGGGTTGACGTGCTGTCAGTGGATTGAATCAAGGCATGTGAAGCGTCCGGGGTAAACCATGGAAAGCTGTGTAGGTATGTATATTTGCGTGTGTGGACGTGTGTATGTACATGTGCATGGGGGGGTTGGGCCATTTCTTTCGTCTGTTTCCTTGCGCTACCTCGCAAACGCGGGAGACAGCGACGAGGTATAAAAAAAAAATATATATATATATATATATATATATATATATATATATATATATATATATATATATATATATATATATATATATATGGGAGGATATTGATTGAGAGGGTGAAGGCATGTACAGAGCATCAGATTGGGGAAGAGCAGTGTGGTTTCAGAAGTGGTAGAGGATGTGTGGATCAGGTGTTTGCTTTGAAGAATGTATGTGAGAAATGCTTAGAAAAGCAAATGGATTTGTATGTAGCATTTATGGATCTGGAGAAGGCATATGATAGAGTTGATAGAGATGCTCGGTGGAAGGTATTAAGAATATATGGTGTGGGAGGAAAGTTGTTAGAAGCAGTGAAAAGTTTTTATCGAGGATGTAAGGCATGTGTACGTGTAGGAAGAGAGGAAAGTGATTGGTTCTCAGTGAATGTAGGTTTGCGGCAGGGGTGTGTGATGTCTCCATGGTTGTTTAATTTGTTTATGGATGGGGTTGTTAGGGAGGTGAATGCAAGAGTTTTGGAAAGAGGGGCAAGTATGAAGTCTGTTGTGGATGAGAGAGCTTGGGAAGTGAGTCAGTTGTTGTTCGCTGATGATACAGCGCTGGTAGCTGATTCATGTGAGAAACTGCAGAAGCTGGTGACTGAGTTTGGTAAAATTGTGTGAAAGAAGAAAGTTAAGAGTAAATGTGAATAAGAGCAAGGTAATTAGGTACAGTGGGGTTGAGGGTCAAGTCAATTGAGAGGTGAGTTTGAATGGAGAAAAACTGGAGGAAGTGAAGTGTTTTAGATATCTGGGAGTGGATCTGGCAGCGGATGGAACCATGGAAGCGGAAGTGGATCATAGGGTGGGGGAGGGGGCGAAAATTCTGGGGGCCTTGAAGAATGTGTGGAAGTCGAGAACATTATCTCGGAAAGCAGAAATGGGTATGTTTGAAGGAATAGTGGTTCCAACAATGTTGTATGGTTGCGAGGCGTGGGCTATGGATAGAGTTGTGCGCAGGAGGATGGATGTGCTGGAAATGAGATGTTTGAGGACAATGTGTAGTGTGAGGTGGTTTGATCGAGCGAGTAACGTAAGGGTAAGAGAGATGTGTGGAAATAAAAAGAGCGTGGTTGAGAGAGCAGAAGAGGGTGTTTTGAAGTGGTTTGGGCACATGGAGAGGATGATTGAGGAAAGATTGACCAAGAGGATATATGTGTCGGAGGTGGAGGGAACAAGGAGAAGAGGGAGACCAAATTGGAGGTGGAAAGATGGAGTGAAAAAGATTTTGTGTGATCGGGGCCTGAACATGCAAGAGGGTGAAAGGAGGGCAAGGAATAGAGTGAATTGGAGCGATGTGGTATACCGGGGTTGACGTGCTGTCAGTGGATTGAATCAGGGCATGTGAAGCGTCTGGAGCAAGCCATGGAAAGCTGTGTAGGTATGTATATTTGCGTGTGTGGACGTATGTATATACATGTGTAGGGAGGGGGGGTTGGGCCATTTCTTTCGTCTGTTTCCTTGCGCTGCCTCGCAAACGCGGGAGACAGCGACAAAGTATAATGAAAAAAAAAATATATATATATATATATATTATATATTTTTTTTTTATTATACTTTGTCGCCGTCTCCCGCGTCTGCGAGGTAGCGCAAGGATACAGACGAAAGAAATGGCCCCCCCCCCCCATACACATGTATATACATACGTCCACACACGCAAATACACATACCTACACAGCTTTCCATGGTTTACCACAGACGCTTCACATGCCTTGATTCAATCCACTGACAGCACGTCAACCCCGGTATACCACATCGCTCCAATTCACTCTATTCCTTACCCTCCTTTCACCCTCCTGCATGTTCAGGCCCCGATCACTCAAAATCTTTTTCACTCCATCTTTCCACCTCCAATTTGGTCTCCCTCTTCTCGTCGTTCCCTCCACCTCCGACACATATATCCTCTTGGTCAATCTTTCCTCACTCATTCTCTCCATGTGCCCAAACCACTTCAAAACACCCTCTTCTGCTCTCTCAACCACGCTCTTTTTATTTCCACACATCTCTCTTACCCTTACGTTACTCACTCGATCAAACCACCTCACACCACACATTGTCCTCAAACATCTCATATCCAGCACATCCATCCTCCTGCGCACAACTCTATCCATAGCCCACGCCTCGCAACCATACAACATTGTTGGAACCACTACTCCTTCAAACATACCCATTTTTGTTTTCCGAGATAATGTTCTCGACTTCCACACATTCTTCAAGGCCCCCAGAATTTTCGCCCCCTCCCCCACCCTATGATCCACTTTCGCTTCCATGGTTCCATCTGCTGCCAGATCCACTCCCAGATATCTAAAACACTTCACTTCCTCCAGTTTTTCTCCATTCAAACTCACCTCCCAATTGACTTGACCCTCAACCCTACTGTACCTAATAACCTTGCTCTTATTCACATTTACTCTTAACTCTCTTCTTCCACACACTTTACCAAACTCAGTCACCAGCTTCTGCAGTTTCTCACATGAATCAGCCACCAGCGCTGTATCATCAGCGAACAACAACTGACTCACTTCCCAAGCTCTCTCATCCACAACAGACTTCATACTTGCCCCTCTTTCCAAAACTCTTGCATTTACCTCCCTAACACCCCCATCCATAAACAAATTAAACAACCATGGAGACATCACACACCCCTGCCGCAAACCTACATTCAATGAGAACCAATCACTTTCCTCTCTTCCTACACGTACACATGCCTTACATCCTCGATAAAAACTTTTCACTGCTTCTAACAACTTTCATCCCACACCATATATTCTTAATACCTTCCACAGAGCATCTCTATCAACTCTATCATATGAATTCTCCAGATCCATAAATGCTACATACAAATCCATTTGCTTTTCTAAGTATTTCTCACATACATTCTTCATAGCAAACACCTGATCCACACAACCTCTACCACTTCTGAAACCACACTGCTCTTCCCCAATCTGATGCTCTGTACATGCCTTCACCCTCTCAATCAATACCCTCCCATATAATTTACCAGGAATACTCAACAAACTTATACCTCTGTAATTTGAGCACTCACTCTTATTCCCTTTGCCTTTGTACAATGGCACTATGCACGCATTCCGCCAATCCTGAGGCACCTCACCATGAGTCATACATATATTAAATAACCTTACCAACCAGTCAACAATACAGTCACCCCCTTTTTTAATAAATTCCACTGCAATACCATCCAAACCTGCTTCCTTGCCGGCTTTCATCTTCCGCAACGCTTTCACTACCTCTTCTCTGTTTACCAAATCATTTTCCCTAACCCTCTCACTTTGCACACCACCTCGACCAAAACACCCTATATCTGCCACTCTATCATCAAACACATTCAACAAACCTTCAAAATACTCACTCCATCTCCTTCTCACATCACCACTACTTGTTATCACCTCCCCATTTGCGCCCTTCACTGAAGTTCCCATTTGCTCCCTTGTCTTACGCACTTTATTTACCTCCTTCCAGAACATCTTTTTATTCTCCCTAAAATTTAATGATACTCTCTCACCCCAACTCTCATTTGCCCTCGACTTCCACACATTCTTCAAGGCCCCCAGAATTTTCGCCCCCTCCCCCACCCTATGATCCACTTCCGCTTCCATGGTTCTATCCGCTGCCAGATCCACTCCCAGATATCTAAAACACTTCACTTCCTCCAGTTTTTCTCCATTCAAACTCACCTCCCAATTGACTTGACCCTCAACCCTACTGTACCTAATAACCTTGCTCTTATTCACATTTACTCTTAACTCTCTTCTTCCACACACTTTACCAAACTCAGTCACCAGCTTCTGCAGTTTCTCACATGAATCAGCCACCAGCGCTGTATCATCAGCGAACAACAACTGACTCACTTCCCAAGCTCTCTCATCCCCAACAGACTTCGTACTTGCCCCTCTTTCCAAAACTCTTGCATTTACCTCCCTAACAACCCCATCCATAAACAAATTAAAAAACCATGGAGACATCACACACCCCTGCCGCAAACCTACATTCAATGAGAACCAATCACTTTCCTCTCTTCCTACACGTACACATGCCTTACATCCTCGATAAAAACTTTTCACTGCTTCTAACAACTTGCCTCCCACACCATATATTCTTAATACCTTCCACAGAGCATCTCTATCAACTCTATCATATGCCTTCTCCAGATCCATAAATGCTACATACAAATCCATTTGCTTTTCTAAGTATTTCTCACATACATTCTTCAAAGCAAACACCTGATCCACGCATCCTCTACCACTTCTGAAACCACACTGCTCTTCCCCAATCTGATGCTCTGTACATACCTTCACCCTCTCAATCAATACCCTCCCATATAATTTACCATGAATACTCAACAAACTTATACCTCTGTAATTTGAGCACTCACTCTTATTCCCTTTGCCTTTGTACAATGGCACTATGCACGCATTCCGCCAATCCTGAGGCACCTCACCATGAGTCATACATATATTAAATAACCTTACCAACCAGTCAACAATACAGTCACCCCCTTTTTTAATAAATTCCACTGCAATACCATCCAAACCTACTGCCTTGCCGGCTTTCATCTTCCGCAAAGCTTTCACTACCTTTTCTCTGTTTACCAAATCATTTTCCATAACCCTCTCACTTTGCACACCACCTCGACCAAAACACCCTATATCTGCCACTCTATCATCAAACACATTCAACAAACCTTCAAAATACTCACTCCATCTCCTTCTCACATCACCACTACTTGTTATCACCTCCCCATTTGCGCCCTTCACTGAAGTTCCCATTTGCTCCCTTGTCTTACGCACTTTATTTACCTCCTTCCAGAACATCTTTTTATTCTCCCTAAAATTTAATGATACTCTCTCACCCCAACTCTCATTTGCCCTTTTTTTCACCTCTTGCACCTTTCTCTTGACCTCCTGTCTCTTTCTTTTATACATCTCCCACTCAATTGCATTTTTCCCTGCAAAAATCGTCCAAATGCCTCTCTCTTCTCTTATACTAATACTCTTACTTCTTCATCCCACCACTCACTACCCTTTCTAATCAACCCACCTCCCACTCTTCTCATGCCACAAGCATCTTTTGCGCAATCCATCACTGATTCCCTAAATACATCCCATTCCTCCCCCACTCCCCTTACTTCCATTGTTCTCACCTTTTTCCATTCTGTACTCAGTCTCTCCTGGTACTTCCTCACACAGGTCTCCTTCCCAAGCTCACTTACTCTCACCACCCTCTTCACCCCAACATTCACTCTTCTTTTCTGAAAACCCATACAAATCTTCACCTTAGCCTCCACAAGATAATGATCAGACATCCCTTCAGTTGCACCTCTCAGCACATTTACATCCAAAAGTCTCTCTTTCGCACGCCCGTCAATTAACACGTAATCCAATAACGCTCTCTGGCCATCTCTCCTACTTACATAAGTATACTTATGTATATCTCGCTTTTTAAACCAGGTATTCCCAATCATCAGTCCTTTTTCAGCACATAAATCTACAAGTTCTTCACCATTTCCATTTACAACACTGAACACCCCATGTATACCAAGTATTCCCTCAACTGCCACATTACTGACCTTTGTATTCAAATCACCCATCACTATAACCCGGTCTCGTGCATGAAAACCACTAACACACTCATTCAGCTGCTCCCAAAACACTTGCCTCTCATGATCTTTCTTCTCATGCCCAGGTGCATATGCACCAATAATCACCCACCTCTCTCCATCAACTTTCAGTTTTACCCATATTAATCGAGAATTTACTTTCTTACATTCTATCACATACTCCCACAACTCCTGTTTCAGGAGTATTGCTACTCCTTCCCTTGCTCTTGTCCTCTCACTAACCCCTGACTTTACTCCCCAGACATTCCCAAACCACTCTTCCCCTTTACCCTTGAGCTTCGTTTCACTCAGAGCCAAAACATCCAGGTTCCTTTCCTCAAACATACTACCTATCTCTCCTTTTTTCACATCTTGGTTACATCCACACACATTTAGGCACCCCACTATGAGCCTTCGAGGAGGATGAGCACTCCCCGCGTGACTCCTTCTTCTGTTTCCCATTTTAGAAAGTTAATACAAGGAGGGGAGGATTTCTGGCCCCCCGCTCCCGTCCCCTCTAGTCGCTTTCTACGACACGCGAGGAATACGTGGGAAGTATTCTTTCACCCCTATCCCCAGGGATAATATACATATATATATACATATACACATACACACACATACACATACATACGCACATATACACACACACACACATACATATATATACATATGAAAAATGTAAGAAACAATTCAGAAAACTGAAACTTCCAGCTTGAAATGAATGAAAAAATGAATGTCACATAATGGTTCAACCTCTGGCTATGGAAAAAAGGAAATGTATAATTTATTTACACAAACGTCAATAGCAGTTCTCATCAATTTAACCACTGTATCAATAAGCTTCAATGTCTAAGCTACATTTTTCTCCAATTTCACTATTTTCTTGTCAAAACACCATGTATGAAAACTATCACTCCAGTAACACAACTATAAACATTTACTTCCCCTTTAAAAAAAAGTTCTGGGGAAGTCTGTCTCGATACACTGCGGGAAACTCTACCACCTGGCGGGGTTTGTGTTGCAATGGTTCCCGATTCACAAACGTAGTAGCATCACTGGTGGGCCAAGGTAGTTCCGTTTGCGAAGAGGCGCTTTATATGATGTCTTGACACACGATGATCTTAACGAGGTGATGATAGAGGTCCAGTGGAAGTGTTGGTCAGCGATGGGCAATTTCCTTGCCATGCTTGGAATATATATATATATATATATATATATATATATATATATATATATATATATATATATATATATATATATATATATATATATATATATATATATATATTTTTTTTTTTTTATTTATTATTTTTATTATACTTTGTCGCTGTCTCCCGCGTTTGCGAGGTAGCGCAAGGAAACAGACGAAAGAAATGGCCCAACCCCCCCCCCCCATACACATGTATATACATACGTCCACACACGCAAATATACATACCTACACAGCTTTCCATGGTTTACCCCAGACGCTTCACATGCCTTGATTCAATCCACTGACAGCACGTCAACCCCGGTATACCACATCGCTCCAATTCACTCTATTCCTTGCCCTCCTTTCACCCTCCTGCATGTTCAGGCCCCGATCATACAAAATCTTTTTCACTCCATCTTTCCACCTCCAATTTGGTCTCCCTCTTCTCCTCGTTCCCTCCACCTCCGACACATATATCCTCTTGGTCAATCTTTCCTCACTCATTCTCTCCATGTGCCCAAACCACTTCAAAACACCCTCTTCTGCTCTCTCAACCACGCTCTTTTTATTTCCACACATCTCTCTTACCCTTACGTTACTCACTCGATCAAACCACCTCACACCACACATTGTCCTCAAACATCTCATTTCCAGCACATCCATCCTCCTGCGCACAACTCTATCCATAGCCCACGCCTCGCAACCATAAAACATTGTTGGAACCACTATTCCTTCAAACATACCCATTTTTGCTTTCCGAGATAATGTTCTCGACTTCCACACATTCTTCAAGGCCTCCAGAATTTTCGCCCCCTCCCCCACCCTATGATCCACTTCCGCTTCCATGGTTCCATCCGCTGCCAGATCCACCCCCAGATATTTAAAACACTTCACTTCCTCCAGTTTTTCTCCATTCAAACTCACCTCCCAATTGACTTGACCCTCAACCCTACTGTACCTAATAACCTTGCTCTTATTCACATTTACTCTTAACTTTCTTCTTCCACACACTTTACCAAACTCAGTCACCAGCTTCTGCAGTTTCTCACATGAATCAGCCACCAGCGCTGTATCATCAGCGAACAACAACTGACTCACTTCCCAAGCTCTCTCATCCCCAACAGACTTCATACTTGCCCCTCTTTCCAAAACTCTTGCATTTACCTCCCTAACAACCGAATCCATAAACAAATTAAACAACCATCGAGACATCACACACCCCTGCCGCAAACCTACATTCACTGAGAACCAATCACTTTCCTCTCTTCCTACACGTACACATGCCTTACATCCTCGATAAAAACTTTTCACTGCTTCTAACAACTTTCCTCCCACACCATATATTCTTAATACCTTCCACAGAGCATCTCTATCAACTCTATCATATGCCTTCTCCAGATCCATAAATGCTACATACAAATCCATTTGCTTTTCTAAGTATTTCTCACATACATTCTTCAAAGCAAACACCTGATCCACACATCCTCTACCACTTCTGAAACCACACTGCTCTTCCCCAATCTGATGCTCTGTACATGCCTTCACCCTCTCAATCAATACCCTCCCATATAATTTACCAGGAATACTCAACAAACTTATACCTCTGTAATTTGAGCACTCACTCTTATCCCCTTTGCCTTTGTACAATGGCACTATGCACGCATTCCGCCAATCCTCAGGCACCTCACCATGAGTCATACATACATTAAATAACCTTATATATATAGGTGATAGCAAAGGAGGTAAGGGGAGTGGGGGAGGAATGGGATGTATTTAGGGAAGCAGTGATGGTTTGCGTAAAACATGCTTGTGCCATGAGAAGCGTGGGAGGTGGGCAGATAACAAAGGGTTACATATATATATATATATATATATATATATATATATATAGGTGATAACAAAGTAGGTAAGGGGAGTGGGGGAGGAATGGAATGTATTTAGGGAAGCAGTGATGGTTTGCGCAAAAGATGCTGGTGGCATGAGAAGCGTTGGAGGTGGGTTGCTTAGAAAAGGTAGTGAATGGTGGGATGAAGAAATAAGATCATTAGTGAAAGAGAAGAGAGAGGCATTTGGACGATTTTTGCAGGGAAATAATGCAAATGATTGGGAGATGTATAAAAGAAAGAGGCAGGAGGTCAAGAGAAAGATGCAAGAGGTGAAAAAGAGGGCAAATGAGAGTTGGAGTGAGAGAGTATCATTAGATTTTAGGGAGAATAAAAAGATGTTTTGGAAGAAGGTAAATAAAGTGCGTAAAACAAGGGAACAAATGGGAACCTCAGTGAAGGGGGGTAATGGGGATGTAATAACAAGTAGTGGTGACGTGAGAAGGAGATGGAGTGAGTATTTTGAAGGTTTGTTGAATGTGTTTGATGATAGAGTGGCAGATATAGGGTGTTTTGGTTGAGGTGGTGTGCAAAGTGAGAGGGTTAGGGAAAATGAATTTGGTAAACAGGGAAGAGGTAGTCAAAGCTTTGCGGAAGATGAAAGCCGGCAAGGCAGCGGGGTTGGAAGGTATTGCTGTGGAGTTTATTTAAAAAGGGGGTGACTGTATTGTTGACTGGTTGGTACGGTTATTCAATGTATGTATGATTCATGGTGAAGTGCCTGAGGATTAGCGGAATGCTTCCATAGTGCCATTGTACAAAGGCAAAGGGGATAAGAGTGAGTGCTCAAATTACAGAGTTATAAGTTTGTTGAGTACTCCTGGGAAATTATATGGGAGGGTATTGACTGAGAGGGTGAAGGTATGTACAGAGCATCAGATTGGGGAAGAGCAGTGTGGTTTCAGAAGTGGTAGAGGATGTGTGGATCAGGTGTTTGCTTTGAAGAATGTATGTGAGAAATACTTAGAAAAGCAAATGGATTTGTATGTAGCATTTATGGAGAAGGCATGTGATAGAGTTGATAGAAATGCTCTGTGGAAGGTATTAAGAATATATGGTGTGGGAGGCAAGTTGTTAGAAGCAGTGAAAAGTTTTTATCGAGAATGTAAGGCATGTGTACGTGTAGGAAGAGAGGAAAGTGATTGGTTCTCGGTGAATGTAGGTTTGCGGCAGGGGTGTGTGATGTCTCCATGGTTGTTCAATTTGTTTATGGATGGGGTTGTTAGGGAGGCGAAAGCAAGAGTTTTGGAAAGAGGGGCAAATATGCAGTCTGTTGTGGATGAGAGAGCGTGGGAAGTGAGTCAGTTGTTGTTTGCTGATGATACAGCGCTGGTGGCTGATTCATGTGAGAAACTGCAGAAGCTGGTGACTGAGTTTGGTAAAGTGTGTGAGAGAAGAAAGTTTAGAGTAAATGTGATTAAGTACAGTAGGGTTGAGGGTCAAGTCAATTGGGAGGTAAGTTTGAATGGAGAAAAACTGGAGGAAGTAAAGTGTTTTAGATATCTGGGAGTGGATTTGGCAGCGGATGGAACCATGGAAGCGGAAGTGAATCATATGGTGGGGGAGGTGGCGAAAATTCTGGGAGCGTTGAAGAGTGTGTGGAAGTCGAGAACATTATCTCGGAAAGCAAAAATGGGTATGTTTGAATGAATAGTGGTTCCAACAATGTTGTATGGTTGCGAGGCGTGGGCTATGGATAGAGTTGTGCGCAGGAGGATGGATGTGCTGGAAATGAGATGTTTGAGGACAATGTGTGGTGTGAGGTGGTTTGATCGAGTGAGTAACTGTAAGGGTGAGAGAGATGTGTGGAAATAGAAGAGCGTGGTTGAGAGAGCAGAAGAGGGTGTTTTGAAATGGTTTGGGCACATGGAGAGAATGAGTGAGGAAAGATTGACCAAGAGGATATATGTCGGAGGTGGAGGGAACGAGGAGAAGTGGGAGACCAAATTGGAGGTGGAAAGATGGAGTGAAAGAGATTTTGTGTGATCGGGGCCTGAACATGCAGGATGGTGAAAGGAGGGCAAGGAATAGAGTGAAATGGAGCGATGTGGTATACCGGGGTCGACGTGCTGTCAGTGGATTGAATCAAGGCATGTGAGCGTCTGGGGTGAGCCATGGAAAGCTGTGTAGGTATGTATATTTGCGTGTGTGGACGTGTGTATATGCATGTGTGTGGGGGGGGGGGGGTTGGGCCATTTCTTTCGTCTGTTTCCTTGCGCTACCTCGCAAACGCGGGAGACAGCGACAAAGTATAAAAAAAAAAAAAAAAATATATATATATATTTTTTTTTTTTTTTTTTTTTTTTTTATACTTTGTCGCTGTCTCCCGCGTTTGCGAGGTAGCGCAAGGAAACAGACGAAAGAAATGGCCCAACCCCCCCCCCCCCCCATACACATGTACATACACACGTCCACACACGCAAATATACATACCTACACAGCTTTCCATGGTTTACCCCAGACGCTTCACATGCCTTGATTCAATCCACTGACAGCACGTCAACCCCTGTATACCACATCGCTCCAATTCACTCTATTCCTTGCCCTCCTTTCACCCTCCTGCATGTTCAGGCCCCGCTCACACAAAATCTTTTTCACTCCATCTTTCCACCTCCAATTTGGTCTCCCTCTTCTCCTCGTTCCCTCCACCTCCGACACATATATCCTCTTGGTCAATCTTTCCTCACTCATTCTCTCCATGTGCCCAAACCATTTCAAGACACCCTCTTCTGCTCTCTCAACCACGCTCTTTTTATTTCCACACATCTCTCTTACCCTTACGTTACTTACTCGATCAAACCACCTCACACCACACATTGTCCTCAAACATCTCATTTCCAGCACATCCATCCTCCTGCGCACAACTCTATCCATAGCCCACGCCTCGCAACCATACAACATTGTTGGAACCAATATTCCTTCAAACATACCCATTTTTGCTTTCCGAGATAATGTTCTCGACTTCCACACATTTTTCAAGGCTCCCAAAATTTTCGCCCCCTCCCCCACCCTATGATCCACTTCCGCTTCCATGGTTCCATCCGCTGCCAGATCCACTCCCAGATATCTAAAACACTTCACTTCCTCCAGTTTTTCTCCATTCAAACTCACCTCCCAATTGACTTGACCCTCAACCCTACTGTACCTAATAACCTTGCTCTTATTCACATTTACTCTTAACTTTCTTCTTCCACACACTTTACCAAACTCAGTCACCAGCTTCTGCAGTTTCTCACATGAATCAGCCACCAGCGCTGTATCATCAGCGAACAACAACTGACTCACTTCCCAAGCTCTCTCATCCCCAACAGACTTCATACTTGCCCCTCTTTCCAGGACTCTTGCATTCACCTCCCTAACAACCCCATCCATAAACAAATTAAACAACCATGGAGACATCACACACCCCTGCCGCAAACCGATATTCACTGAGAACCAATCACTTTCCTCTCTTCCTACACGTACACATGCCTTACATCCTCGATAAAAACTTTTCACTGCTTCTAACAACTTGCCTCCCACACCATATATTCTTAATACCTTCCACAGAGCATCTCTATCAACTCTATCATATGCCTTCTCCAGATCCATAAATGCTACATACAAATCCATTTGCTTTTCTAAGTATTTCTCACATACATTCTTCAAAGCAAACACCTGATCCACACATCCTCTACCACTTCTGAAACCGCACTGCTCTTCCCCAATCTGATGCTCTGTACATGCCTTCACCCTCTCAATCAATACCCTCCCATATAATTTACCAGGAATACTCAACAAACTTATACCTCTGTAATTTGAGCACTCACTCTTATCCCCTTTGCCTTTGTACAATGGCACTATGCACGCATTCCGCCAATCCTCAGGCACCTCACCATGAGTCATACATACATTAAATAACCTTACCAACCAGTCAACAATACAGTCACCCCCTTTTTTAATAAATTCCACTGCAATACCATCCAAACCTGCTGCCTTGCCGGCTATCATCTTCCGCAAAGCTTTTACTACCTCTTCTCTGTTTACCAAATCATTTTCCCTAACCCTCTCACTTTGCACACCACCTCGACCAAAACACCCTATATCTGCCACTCTGTCATCAGACACATTCAACAAACCTTCAAAATACTCATTCCATCTCCTTCTCACATCACCACTACTTGTTATCACCTCCTCATTTACGCCCTTCACTGAAGTTCCCATTTGCTCCCTTGTCTTACGCACCCTATTTACCTCCTTCCAGAACATCTTTTTATTCTCCCTAAAATTTACTGATAGTCTCTCACCCCAACTCTCATTTGCCCTTTTTTTCACCTCTTGCACCTTTCTCTTGACCTCCTGTCTCTTTCTTTTATACTTCTCCCACTCAATTGCATTTTTTCCCTGCAAAAATCGTCCAAATGCCTCTCTCTTCTCTTTCACTAATACTCTTACTAATACTCTTATATATATATATATATATATATATATATATATATATATTTTTTTTTTTTTTTTTTTTATACTTTGTCGCTGTCTCCCGCGTTTGCGAGGTAGCGCAAGGAAACAGACGAAAGAAATGGCCCAACCCCCCCCATACACATGTACATACACACGTCCACACACGCAAATATACACACCTACACAGCTTTCCATGGTTCACCCCAGACGCTTCACGTGCCTTGATTCAATCCACTGACAGCACGTCAACCCCTGTATACCACATCGCTCCAATTCACTCTATTCCTTGCCCTCCTTTCACCCTCCTGCATGTTCAGGCCCCGATCACACAAAATCCTTTTCACTCCATCTTTCCACCTCCAATTTGGTCTCCCTCTTCTCCTCGTTCCCTCCACCTCCGACACATATATCCTCTTGGTCAATCTTTCCTCACTCATTCTCTCCATGTGCCCAAACCATTTCAAAACACCCTCTTCTGCTCTCTCAACCACGCTCTTTTTATTTCCACACATCTCTCTTACCCCTACGTTACTTACTCGATCAAACCACCTCACACCACACATTGTCCTCAAACATCTCATTTCCAGCACATCCATCCTCCTGCGCACAACTCTATCCATAGCCCACGCCTCGCAACCATACAACATTGTTGGAACTACTATTCCCTCAAACATACCCATTTTTGCTTTCCGGGATAATGTTCTCGACTTCCACACATTTTTCAAGGCTCCCAAAATTTTCGCCCCCTCCCCCACCCTATGATCCACTTCCGCTTCCATGGTTCCATCCGCTGACAGATCCACTCCCAGATATCTAAAACACTTCACTTCCTCCAGTTTTTCACCATTCAAACTCACCTCCCAATTGAATTGACCCTCAACCCTACTGTACCTAATAACCTTGCTCTTATTCACATTTACTCTTAACTTTCTTCTTCCACACACTTTACCAAACTCAGTCACCAGCTTCTGCAGTTTCTCACATGAATCCGCCACCAGCGCTGTATCATCAGCGAACAACAACTGACTCACTTCCCAAGCTCTCTCATCCCCAACAGACTTCATACTTGCCCCTCTTTCCAAAACTCTTGCATTTACCTCCCTAACAACCCCATCCATAAACAAAATTAAACAACCATGGAGACATCACACACCCCTGCCGCAAACCTACATTCACTGAGAACCAATCACTTTCCTCTCTTCCTACACGTACACATGCCTTACATCCTCGATAAAAACTTTTCACTGCTTCTAACAACTTGCCTCCCACACCATATATTCTTAATACCTTCCACAGAGCATCTCTATCAACTCTATCATATGCCTTCTCCAGATCCATAAATGCTACATACAAATCCATTTGCTTTTCTAAGTATTTCTCACATACATTCTTCAAAGCAAACACCTGATCCACACATCCTCTACCACTTCTGAAACCACACTGCTCTTCCCCAATCTGGTGCTCTGTACATGCCTTCACCCTATCAATCAATACCCTCCCATATAATTTACCAGGAATACTCAACAAACTTATACCTCTGTAATTTGAGCACTCACTCTTATCCCCTTTGCCTTTGTACAATGGCACTATGCAAGCATTCCGCCAATCCTCAGGCACCTCACCATGAGTCATACATACATTAAATAACCTTACCAACCAGTCAACAATACAGTCACCCCCTTTTTTAATAAATTCCACTGCAATACCATCCAAACCTGCTGCCTTGCCGGCTTTCATCTTCCGCAAAGCTTTTACTACCTCTTCTCTGTTTACCAAATCATTTTCCCTAACCCTCTCACTTTGCACACCACCTCGACCCAAACACCCTATATCTGCCACTCTGTCATCAGACACATTCAACAAACCTTCAAAATACTCATTCCATCTCCTTCTCACATCACCACTACTTGTTATCACCTCCCCATTTACGCCCTTCACTGAAGTTCCCATTTGCTCCCTTGTCTTACGCACCCTATTTACCTCCTTCCAGAACATCTTTTTATTCTCCCTAAAATTTACTGATAGTCTCTCACCCCAACTCTCATTTGCCCTTTTTTTCACCTCTTGCACCTTTCTCTTGACCTCCTGTCTCTTTCTTTTATACTTCTCCCACTCAATTGCATTTTTTCCCTGCAAAAATCGTCCAAATGCCTCTCTCTTCTCTTTCACTAATACTCTTACTTCTTCATCCCACCACTCACTACCCTTTCTAAACAGCCCACCTCCCACTCTTCTCATGCCACAAGCATCTTTTGCGCAATCCATCACTGATTCCTAAATACATCCCATTCCTCCCCCACTCCCCTTACTTCCATTGTTCTCACCTTTTTCCATTCTGTACACAGTCTCTCCTGATACTTCTTCACACAGGTCTCCTTCCCAAGCTCACTTACTCTCACCACCTTCTTCACCCCAACATTCACTCTTCTTTTCTGAAAACCCATACTAATCTTCACCTTAGCCTCCACAAGATAATGATCAGACATCCCTCCAGTTGCACCTCTCAGCACATTGACATCCAAAAGTCTCTCTTTCGCACGCCTGTCCATTAACACGTAATCCAATAACGCTCTCTGGCCATCTCTCCTACTTACATAAGTATACTTATGTATATCTCGCTTTTTAAACCAGGTATTCCCAATCAACAGTCCTTTTTCAGCACATAAATCTACAAGCTCTTCACCATTTCCATTTACAACACTGAACACCCCATGCATACCAATTATTCCCTCAACTGCCACATTACTCACCTTTGCATTCAAATCACCCATCACTATAACCCGGTCTCGTGCATCAAAACCGCTAACACACTCATTTAGCTGCTCCCAAAACACTTGCCTCTCATGATCTTTCTTCTCATGCCCAGGTGCATATGCACCAATAATCACCCACCTCTCTCCATCAACTTTCAATTTTACCCATATTAATCGAGAATTTACTTTCTTACATTCTATGACATACTCCCACAACTCCTGTTTCAGGAGTATTGCTACTCCTTCCCTTGCTCTTGTCCTCTCACTAACCCCTGACTTCACTCCCCAGACATTTCCAAACCACTCTTCCCCTTTACCCTTGAGCTTCGTTTCACTCAGAGCCAAAACATCCAGGTTCCTTTCCTCAAACATACTACCTATCTCTCCTTTTTTCACATCTTGGTTACATCCACACACATTTAGGCACCCCACTCTGAGCCTTCGAGGAGGATGAGCACTCCCCGCGTGACTCCTTCTTCTGTTTCCCATTTTAGAAAGTTAATACAAGGAGGGGAGGATTTCCGGCCCCCCGCTCCCGTCCCCTCTAGTCGCTTTCTATATATATATATATATATATATATATATATATATATATATATATATATATATATATATATATATATATATATATATATATATATATCATTTCCCTAACCCTCTCACTTTGCACACCACCTCGACCCAAACACCCTATATCTGCCACTCTGTCATCAGACACATTCAACAAACCTTCAAAATACTCATTCCATCTCCTTCTCACATCACCACTACTTGTTATCACCTCCCCATTTACGCCCTTCACTGAAGTTCCCATTTGCTCCCTTGTCTTACGCACCCTATTTACCTCCTTCCAGAACATCTTTTTATTTTCCCTAAAATTTACTGATAGTCTCTCACCCCAACTCTCATTTGCCCTTTGGTAAACAGAGAAGAGGTAGTAAAAGCTTTGCGGAAGATGAAAGCCGGCAAGGCAGCAGGTTTGGATGGTATTGCAGTGGAATTTATTAAAAAAGGGGGTGACTGTATTCTTGACTGGTTGGTAAGGTTATTTAATGTATGTATGACTCATGGTAATTTGCCTGAGGATTGGCGGAATGCGTGCATAGTGCCATTATACAAAGGCAAAGGGGATAAGAGTGAGTGCTCAAATTACAGAGGTATAAGTTTGTTGAGTATTCCTGGTAAATTATATGGGAGGGTATTGATTGAGAGGGTGAAGGCATGTACAGAGCATCAGATTGGGGAAGAGCAGTGTGGTTTCAGAAGTGATAGAGGATGTGTGGATCAGGTGTTTGCTTTGAAGAATGTATGTGAGAAATCCTTAGAAAAGGAATTGGATTTGTATGTAGCATTTATGGATTTGGAGAAGGCATATGACAGAGTTGATAGAGATGCTCTCTGGAAGGTATTAAGAATATATGGTGTGGGAGGCAAGTTGCCAGAAGCAGTGAAAAGTTTTTATCGAGGATGTAAGGCATGTGTACGTGTAGGAAGAGAGGAAAGTGATTGGTTCTCAGTGAATGTAGGTTTGCGGCAGGGGTGTGTGATGTCTCCATGGTTGCTTGATTTGTCTATGGATGAGGTTGTTAGGGAGGTGAATGCAAGAGTTTTGGAAAGAGGGGCAAGTATGAAGTCTGTTGTGGATGAGAGAGCTTGGGAAGTGAGTCAGTTGTTGTTCGCTGATGATACAGCGCTGGTGGCTGATTCATGTGAGAAACTGCAGAAGCTGGTGACTGAGTTTGGTAAAGTGTGTGAAAGAAGAAAGTTAAGAGTAAATGTGAATAAGAGCAAGGTTATTAGGTACAGTAGGGTTGAGGGTCAAGTCAATTGGGAGGTAAGTTTGAATGGAGAAAAACTGGAGGAAGTAAAGTGTTTTAGATATCTGGGAGTGGATCTGGCAGCGGATAGAACCATGGAAGCGGAAGTGGATCATAGGGTGGGGGAGGGGGCGAAAATCCTGGGAGCCTTGAAGAATGTGTGGAAGTCGAGAACATTATCTCGGAAAGCAAAAATGTGTATGTTTGAAGGAATAGTGGTTCCAACAATGTTGTATGGTTACGAGGCGTGGGCTATGGATAGAGTTGTGCGCAGGAGGATGGATGTGCTGGAAATGAGATGTTTGAGGACAATATGTGGTGTGAGGTGGTTTGATCGAGTAAGTAACGTAAGGGTAAGAGAGATGTGTGGAAATAAAAAGAACGTGGTTGAGAGAGCAGAAGAGGGTGTTTTGAAATGGTTTGGGCACATGGAGAGAATGAGTGAGGAAAGATTGACCAAGAGGATATATGTGCGGAGGTGGAGGGAACGAGGAGAAGTGGGAGACCAAATTGGAGGTGGAAAGATGGAGTGAAAAAGATTTTGTGTGATCGGTGCCTGAACATGCAGGAGGGTGGGCTATGGATAGAGTTGTGCGCAGGAGGATGGATGTGCTGGAAATGAGATGTTTGAGGACAATGTGTGGTGTGAGGTGGTTTGATCGAGTAAGTAGCGTAAGGGGTAAGAAAGATGTGTGGAAATAAAAAGAGTGTGGTTAGGAGAGCAGAAGAGGGTGTTTTGAAATGGTTTGGGCACATGGAGAGAATGAGTGAGGAAAGATTGACCAAGAGGATATATGTGTCGGAGGTGGAGGGAACGATGAGAAGTGGGAGACCAAATTGGAGGTGGAAAGATGGAGTGAAAAAGATTTTGTGTGATCGGGGCCTGAACATGCAGGAGGGTGAAAGGAGGGCAAGGAATAGAGTGAATTGGATCGATGTTGTATACCGGGGTTGACGTGCTGTCAGTGGATTGACTCAGGGCATGTGAAGCGTCTGGGGTAAATCATGGAAAGCTGTGTAGGTATGTATATTTGCGCGTGTGGACGTATGTATATACATGTGTATGGGGGTGGGTTGGGCCATATCTTTCGTCTGTTTCCTTGCGCTACCTCGCAAACGCGGGAGACAGCAGCAATAAAAAAGAAATATATATATATATATATATATATATATATATATATATATATATATATATATATATATATATATATATATATATATATATATTCCTATGAGTCTACGGGTAAAATGAAACACGATAAGTTCCCAAGTGCACTTTCCTGTGATAATCACATCATCAGGGGAGACACAAGAGAGAAATATAAGTCAGTTGATACACATCGAAGAGACGAAGTTAGGATGCCATTTGGTAAACATGCGATTGTCAAAGAGAGACAACGAGCGTTCATAATCTTACCATTTTAGAAATTTTATCAACAATAATGTTATCTAATTTGTATAGACCATCACAAATATTAAGATTACAATTCTTTGTGCATTTAATGATAGAAGATTCCATGATATTTCTCGTGGTAATAGATTTAGATTTAATAACTGAGATGGCATTACTTCAGTCAATACAATGATCATAGTTTTTAACGTGATCAAACAAGGCATTTGATTCTTGTCCCGTACTTATACTATATTCATGTTGCTTAAGTCTAACAGAAAGATCCTTACCAGTCTTCCCAACATAAAACTTATCACAATTTCTACATGGCACCTTATAGATGCATCCAGGAGCATTTTCTGGTGAATTCCTGATTAAGGTATTCTTTATAGTATTATTGTTGCTGAAGGCAACATTTATATTAAAGGATTTAAGGAACATGGGAAGTAAAGTAAAATTATCATTAAAAGGGAGAACTAAAAGATTGTTGGTGTCAGTGGGAGGTTTGGGCTCAACTCTATAAAATGATTTCTTTGCTAACTTTGCCAAGGGATTCATCAATGAAAGATCTATGGTACTTTAACTTAGATCCAATGGAATATATCTTCTCAAACTCATCATCAATAAACTCTGTACTGGAAATAGGTAATGCCCTAAGGAACATAGATTGAAAAGATAATAATTCAACTCTGTCATGTTGAGATGAGTAATAATGGACATATGAGCATACTTTGGTAGGTTCTTTGTGTATGCTAAACTTAAACTTGTTTCCTTGCCTATCAATCGTGGAATCTAAAAATGGTAACATACAGATTATTTTCATTTTTTAATGCAATTTGGTTTCGATATGTTGATGATGTTCTATCTATAGCCCATACCTCGCAACCATATAACATTGTTGGTACCACTATTCCTTCAAACATACCCATTTTTGCTTTCCGAGATAACCCTCTCGCCTTCCATAAATTCTTCAACGCTTCTAGAACCTTCGTCCCCTCACCCACCTTGTGACTCACTTCCGCTTCCATGTTTTCATCCGCTGCTAAATCCACTCCCAGATATCTAAAACACTTCACCTCCTCCAGTTTTTCTTCACTCAAACATATCTCCCCATTTACTTGTCCCTCAATCCTATTGAACCTCTTATTCATATTCACTCTCAGCTTTCTTCTCTCTCACACTTTAACAAACTCAGTCAGCAGTTTCTACAGCTTCTCACCCGAATCAGCCACTCGCGCTGTATCTTCAGCGAACAACAACTGACTCAATTCTCAAGCCCTCTCAACCATAACAGACTGCATACTTGCCCCTTTCTCCAAAATTCTTGCTTTCATCTCCCTGACAGCCCAATCCTTAAACAAATTAAACACCCCTGCCGCAAACCGATATTCACTAGGAGCCATTCACTTTCCTCTCTTCCTACTCGTACACATGCCTTACATCCTTGATAAAAACTCTTCCCTGTTTCTAGCAACTTACCTCCTACACCGTATGCTCCTAAAACCTTCCACAAAGCTCCTCTATCAACTCTATCATATGCCTTCTCCAGATCCAAAAATGCTACATACAAATCCATCTATTTTTCTAAGTATTTCTCACATACATTCTTCAAAGCAAATGCTTGACCCACACACCCTGTATCACTGTGTGTGTGTGTGTGTGTGTGTGTGTGTGTGTGTGTGTGTGTGTGTGTGTGTGTATGTGAGATTCATAACACAAGGTATATCAAGTGTTGGTCACACAGTTCCACGTATTACTTGTTCCTGCTCATCATGTGATGGACATGAAAATTTTTAGATTTGTCTTTATAACACTCTTATGCTCTCATTCATTGCCTGATAGTGAACTACCGTGTAGTTCTTGTAATCAGTTACATTAGTTAGGTTTGGCGATAATGTATGAGTTCTCCCAACCCCCCTTCTACTCATCTGACATATGACTTTCACTGCAGCAATATCATCTCATGACGAGACACAGGACCATGGACCCATGATCCATGACCCAGGGCTTATAATTCAGGACCCATTATCAAGGACCCATGATCCATGACCCAGGACCCAGGGCCCAGGACGCAGGGCCCATGATCCAGGACCCATGACCCAGGGCTTATGATTCAGGACCCATTATCAAGGACCCATGATCCATGACCAAGGACCCAGGACCCAGGACCCATGGCCCAGGACCCAGGGCCCATGATCCATGATATAGGTCCCATGATCCAGGCCCCAGGACCCAGGATCCAGGACCTAGGACCCAGGACCCACGTTCACATTCACATATATCTTATTCTCATTTCATTATATTGTTACGTCACGGTGATGTCATATGTGCAGGATATGTATTCCATCCTCGTAGTACAAGATGATGTTATAGATTAATGGTCTTGATTCTCTCTTATCATCTGTTGTAATCTGTACCGAACAACTGTTACCTTTACTCACCTCATAGACAGAATTAGTATGTTCGAACTTGGTTTCCACTGAGACACACTAACAGTTCCAGTAGAAAAGAAAACGGATCCAAGAGGTAGAAACAAATGATCTGGAAAATCAAGTTCAGGAAGTATGTCTGGCCAAGGTAGGCTGCACCTCAGCTGACAAGGTGCAAGACATTACCCCGGGAAGATGATATCTGTACATCTAGTCGTGACCTCAGTGAGAACACGTTAGGTTTCTGGAGTTCTTGTTCAACAAGACCGAGAGAAGGTTGAAGAGAGGAACTAAGGAGAAAGATAGTTGATGTGACGATAAGGGGAGCAGGAATGAGGGTACTGTTGTAATGTGAGAAAAGGATATAATCTCTGTTTATGGATAAGGGGAGCAGGAATGAGGGTACTGTTGTAATGTGAGACAAGGATATAATCTCTGTTTATGGATAAGGGGAGCAGGAGCGAGGGTACTGTTGTAATGTGAGAAAAGGATATAATCTCTGTTTATGGATAAGGGGAGCAGGAATGAGGGTACTGTCGTAATGTGAGAAAAGGATATAATCTCTGTTTATGGATAAGGGGAGCTGGAGCGAGGGTACTGTTGTAATGTGAGAAAAGGATATAATCTCTGTTTGCTTGAAAATGTACCTTTGTCTACATGAATTAACACATTGTCAAGTTGATCGAAATAATTCCAGAATGTAGAGTTATGGTTTTATAGGACTTGTAGAAAGCTTTGGAAAACTAAAGACAATTTTCTGTGTCATCAAAGTCAAGATAAACTTCCAGGAACGATCTGGATCCTAGAATATTAGGAATTTTCTTTAAAAGAACAGAGAAAAAACGAAATAAAAGGAAAAATGCAAATTAGAAATATCGAGAAAAATTCAAGAATGTTAAGAAAATAAACAATGAAAGGCAGGTATTGAAATACCAGAGATGGAAAATTTAGAGGAGAAAAAAATGGTTTGATTTTAAGGCAAAATGATAAATGTTGATGAAAAAGACAACCAGATAATTAGACAAATGAACCTTTGCCTTTCAGTAATCAGCTGCACAAATAACGCTGATGATCTGCCTGTCTGCATGGATCTCGCATCATTTGGGAGAACTGTCCTCTAATTTCCTTTCCCTGGAAAAGTATTTTCACGACACGGAACTCAGGCTTGATTTTCGATAATCACGACTTTACCTAGAGCAACATCATTCCTTCGTGGGGGCAGGACTAATCCTCCTAGACCTGTGTATGTTGAGAACTGGGTCATAACCATCTACATTAAGACCTTCTCCTTCTGGAATCATGAAAGTCTTCACCTCTTAGGACCATGTAAAGTTTTAGATTTGTAATATGTGTTTTGGCATAAATTCCACTCCTCCTGGAACAACATCCATCTCTGATGGATGTATTGGTGATTGTCCTTCACCTAAGACGACAATATTGTACCAGAAAGTGCCAGAGTACAAGCAATAATGTCCCACATACTACCACATGACAACCACAATGTCCCACATACTAAAACAGGACTACTACAGTGTCCCACATACTACAACAGGGCAACCATAGAATAACCAAAATGACCGATATACTACCACAGGGTAACCACAATGTCCCACATGCTACCACATGTCAACTATAATGTCCCATATGCCGCCACGAGACATTAATAGAATCTAATTATACTACCACAAACAACCCTAGTGTCTCACTCGCTACCACAAGACAACTGCAATATCCCACATGCTACCACCAGACAGGCACAATGTCCCACATACTACCACCAGACAGGCACACGTACTACCCACAGAACAACCATAATGGTCCAAATACTACCACAGAAGAGTCATGATGTCCCACATAACAATCACAACATTCCACATGGTACCACAGGACAACCACAATAGCCTAGCCTACTTTTTATTGCCATTTATTGATTTACTTATAGTGAGACAGATCAAGGAACTGCATTAATTTGGATATATCTAAAATATTTCTTGATACTTTATGATTATTAGATGCAATCACTGTTACCACAAGATAACTACAACACTCCACATGCTACCACAGGACAACCATAACACTCCATATGCTATCACAGGAGAGCCACAATGCTCCACATGCTACCATTGGACAACCACAATACTCCACAAGCTACCACAGAACAACTACAACTAGCCATATGCTACCACAGGACAACTACAACTAGCCATATGCTACCACAGGACAACTACAACTAGCCATATGCTACCAGAGGACACAGTACCTAACACGACATCATCATATGACTGCCGTACCTGGCACGGCACCACCAGCAGGGTGTGTGAATGGTGCGAGAGACACATGGTGTGTGGCTGGTGGGACTCAGGCATGGTGTGTGGATGGTAGGACTCAGGCATGGTGTGTGGATGGTGGGACTCAGGCATGGTGTGTGGATGGTGCGATAGAGGCCGGGTGTGTGGATGGTTAACCAGAGGCAGGGTGTGTGGATGATGTGATAGAGGCCGGGTGTGTGGATGGTTAACCAGAGGCAGGGTGTGTGGAGAGTGTTATTGAGGAAACATATGTAGATGGGACATCACTAATGGTTGGTGTCGGTTTAGGGAAGTTTCAAGAAAACGAATGAAACTGGCATTCGTAATCATTCAACATATCAGATCCAGATGAAACATCAACATATTAATCTCATCGTCTTCATGGATGTAAGTCTGATTACCAAGGTATGGTAATCAGACAAAGGAGTTCAGATCAAGGTAATGAGTACCAAACAGAGTACTGATTACTTTGATCTGAGCTCTTTTGTCAGTGAACATATTCTGTACCTTGTAAAGGATACACAACGAGTGATGATATATCCGTGGGACAGTGGATGACACAAGAGAAATGAACGAGTGGCACTGAATACTAAACGCACGTATGACGGTAATAGAACATTAACATCTCGCTGTCATACAACGACATTCGTAAACAATGGAGAATACGCAATCACTAGAATCGAACAGGTATAACTCTAGGAAAATTCAAACGACACACACTGGTGCACGCGCGCGGCCTCTCTCTCTCTCTCTCTCTCTCTCTCTCTCTCTCTCTCTGCACATACACACACAGGAATAAGGACATGGTATACACAAAGTTAAAGAGACGGACAACACGAGAATTAAACTGTCTCTCCGTAACACACAAATAGTAATCACACACACACACACACACACACACACACACACACACACACACACACACACACACACACACACACACACACACACAAAGTGGAAGGGAATAAAATAAACATGTCAGAGGAGCCTACTCCATGTGAGCTAAGGTCACCAGTGATGTGGAGTAACGTCTGGGTTCTGTTTTGGGACCGATACTTAACGTGTGTGTGAAAGACTTGTCTGGACTCCTACCGGAACATATTTGCAGATGATGCAAAAGTCGTGAGAGAAATGAAAAGCGCGAGTATTGCATCAGCTTATAAGGGGACCTAAACAGACACCAAACTTGGTCTGAGAAATGATTGATGAAATTCGATTTGAGCAAATTCAAAGCAATAGGACGGGACAGAGTGAAAGAAGACTTCAGTACGATCATCAGCTATATCCTGCTCACTCAGATCTGATAGCTAGGTTTACACAAAGCTTAGATGATATTGGTGGACACATACAGGTGAAGGGTCTGCGTGAAGTAGGGAGTCACTTTGGTTACCAGACGACAATAACTGGCCGCCGCAGGAACATCTCCGGCCAGAGGGTGGGGACCCAGAACCAGTCAGGCTGCTGCAATAGCCTAGCCGACTTTTTATTGCCATTTATTGGTTTACTTATGATTACACAGATCAAGGGACGTCATTGATTAGGATATATCTAATACATTTCTTGATATCTTATGATTATCAGACGTAATAACTGCTGGTCGAGACTTGAAACTCTGACAATTGTTATAACACTGGCTCACCCGCCTGCTCTGTAAACCTTACTTGATCATGACACCTGTCAAGTGTAGTACATCACACTGTAATGAAAGGTTTTGATGATATCAACACATTACAGTAAGAAAGTGTGAAATAAACAACCACAAACCTTTGAATAATGGCATGTTGCAGTGTAGCAGACTTGACACGCACCGCTCTAGTTTAGCGCCATTTCTTCATTTTCAAGTATTTCCTCAGCCAGAAATAAAGCGAAACAAGAGTTGGTATAACATTTCAGGAACAGCATTTGATTGATCTTGTATCTCTCGAAATCTAGTGACCAGAGCAAACGTATCGCGACGAATAGATATGAAAATATCAAGCTAGGGATCTGAAAGCGCATGTAATGCGCTGGTGCCAGATGAACTTCTAATGTCGAATTTCCCTTTGATTCATGTAAAACAAAGTCAGACACAAATGATTTACAAAAAACTACGTAAACTGGCAAATGATAATTATCTGCAAAATAATGAAAACGCAGCTAACCAATATCTATAGCACGAGTCCATACAGTTGGCACATTGCCTTGTGAGACAAAACAAGTAACCTTGTTGATTAAAAACACCCACATGTCCACATTTACTTCAAACGTCACTCATCGTTTTATAAAACTTTGTAATCAACTTTAATCTTCTATAATAATGGTAAACTTTTTATGCTACTTTTTACCTCTTTAGCTTCGGAAATTATTCTATTTTCAAACTGGGTGCTTATATTGCAGGCAATTTACAATTATATATATATATGTATTGAAATAAGATGAGCTGTAGATATACCACGCTCCTGGGTGTTGTAGTAACCAATCAACACTCTTAATTCAAACGTTTCTATGCTCCAGCCATCAAATCTGAGTGAACAGAGGGTATAGTAGGAAATAAGCTTTAGGATTGTGTGTGTGACGTTGTCCCTAACCTGTGGCCAGTGACCCACAAGAGGAGGATAATGAAGGAGACGAACTCTGGCAAATATCAGAATGGCTTTCAGGTATATAGATAAACAAATGATTAGCAAGCTAATCATATCCTACATAAGACTAAAACTAGAATATGCTTCTCAAGTTTACTCACCGCACCGAAAGAAGCACGAAGTGCTAATAGAGAAGGCGTAGATGAGAGCAACAAAGATGGTATCAGACTTAAGAGAGCTAATTCACAGTGAAAAGCTAAAGGCAATCTACCCACTTAAGAGAGAAAGAAGAGTAAAAGGTGACCTAATCACAACCTCGAAACTTTTGAAACAGATCGATGAAGATGTAGGGAGGAAGCAACCAGTAGACACAACATGGAATTATGTAAGAATCTTGTTGAAAAGAATGTAAAGAAATACTTCCATAGTGGGAATGGTGAGTGAATGGAATAAGATGACTGAGGACATGGTTAACGCAGACAGCATACATAGTGTTTAAGTTGTAAAATAGTAGAATATATTCAAGAGATGGGGCCCCCACGAGCGTAAACCTCCTTCGCCGTATAGCACAAATAGGTAATGATAGAATGTTAATTATGCACACATACATAGTCGACCATGATTGACGCACGGTTCCGCTCAGGTCCAAATCCTGGGCGAAAAAGTTAGTCAACCCAGATGTTGGTTTTCCCTTCGGGGTTGGTCGATTAGATAGGTGCCTGGCTTGGGCAAAGTTGTGTGTGTGTGTGTGTGTGTGTGTGTGTGTGAATACATAAGAACAGAGATGTTACATATAATACAAAGTTGAGAGACGGATAAAACTCTCTCCTCGTAACGCACAAATAGCAATCACACACACACTATGCTACTTCACTTCAACCGATCGGCCACAAAGTTTCTGATATCATCGTGACGCTTGACCCTACCCCCGTGGGTACGTGGGCACAATATGCCCAGGTGTACCGGGCTTGTGCCACAGAGGCCGGAGTTGTCTGGTCGGACTCCTGCTGCCCCAGCGGGAGTAGGCAGCGTTGCAACCCTCACTTGGACAGCCTTAACATAGTCATCGCACTCGTTTACCACTGAACAGGCGTGTTGACACTTACCACTGCTAGGTGTGCACATACTTACTAATGAACAGTCGTACACGCACATACCACTGACAGACGTGCACATACATACCAATGAACAGAAGCACATACCACCAACAAACGTGCACACTCTTGCTACTATACAGAACTACACACATTTACCACTGAAAGACGTGCACTCACTCACCAACTAACAGTAACACACGAATCACCAATGTCAAATGTGCACTCACTAATGAACAGGCGAACACAGATCGCCATCTGTTATGTTCCAATTGAATTAGAATGCCAGTCAGAGGAAAAAGGCATTTGTAGAGACGCACGTGGACGTGATAACCATATCATCAGCAGCAAACACACACTTGAGGCACACTAAGTTGTCCTCGAAGTCAGCTTCAGTCAGCCAAACATGAGTCATGATAGGGAAAGTTTTGCCGTCAGTTCTTATACAATATCATCATCCTTCATCCTGATCCAAAGTATGCTACACAAAGAGACATTCTATTATGAACATAGTCACCGTACTTTCATGTTACCTGTACATAAGATGGTTCACGGCGTAAAGCCTCATTGATGCGCCTTTGCCATCGTTTCTCCGAGAATTCTTCATTGACGGTTTACAGATATATGAAAATATTTTCCACATGAAGCTAAATCTACGGGAAACAATGTTGTGACTATATTTTTCCTACACCATCCTTCTCTGCCTCTCTTCTCAGAGCGTGAATTATTACTGATTTGCTTTACTGCCCTTCCCTGGTGCATATGACTGGCTTGCCTGCCACATCGATACTCTTCATCAGTTCAGCATAAGTTTCACATCACATCATCAGGTTACATCAGCTCCACATCGGGTCTACTCTACCAAGGAAAACTTTAACGTAGTCGTGCGGTAGTTCTAAACTAAGTCTGTAGTAAGGTACGCCAATTCTCTATCAACTATGCTGCAGTTCAGCGCAGCGAATACACATCCCACAATACGTATACACTAATCTAAATTAGGTACTCTGTAATCCTACATCAGACTTGCACCAGTCTGTCGAAGGATATATGCCAGTCTTGTGTTGCATATAAACCAGTAAGGAACAATTTACATACGACGTACATCATATGTAAACCAGAACATCGTAAGGTATACACCAGTCCTCCATCAGGTGTACACAAGTCAATCCCAATTTATACATCAACCCTCCATCAGGCGTACACTTGGCCATCACAAGGTATGCACTAGTCATGTATCAGGTGTACACCAGCACATGGCAAGGTATCCACCAGTTCTACATCAGGTATACACGAGTCCTACATCAGATATACACTAATCCATCATATGAGCTACACAAATCCCACTTCGTCTCCTCCAGTTACATACCATTTATACACCAGAAGGACATCAGACTAGTTCCCAGGAGTTAGATAAAACAAGCACCACACGTTCCCTCCGCGAGGTTTATCCATTCCTGGCGCTACCTCGCCACAAAGGAAATAGCATCGCTAACCCTTGCTTCAGCGGGGTAACGCCAGGAAAACAGACGAAATTAGGCTACACTCGTTCACACTTAGTCTCTAGCTGTCATATGTAATGCACCGAAACCACAGCTCCCTAACCACATCCAAGCTCCTCCAGACCTTTTGATGGTGTCCCATAGATGTTTCGCATGCCCTGGTTCAGTCCACTGATAGCACGTCGACCCCGGTATACCACATCGTTCCAATTCACTCTATTCCTTACATGCCTCTCACCTTCCTGTATGTTCAGGCCCCGATTGCTCAAATCTTTTTACTCCATCCTTCCACCTCCTTGTTCCCTCCACATATATCCTCTTTGTCAATCTTTCCCCACACAATCTCTCCATATGTCCAAACTATTTCAACACACCCTCTTCTGCTCACTCAACCACACTCTTTTATTTCCTTTCATTATTTACTCGATCAAATCAACTCCTACCATATATTGTCCTCAAACATTTCACTTTCAACACACCCACCCTCCTCCGCACAACCCTATCTATAGTGCATGCCTCGTAACCATATGATATTGTTGCAACTACTATTCCTTGAAATACCCAGTTTTGCTCTCCGAGTTAATGTTCTCTCCTTCCCTACAATCTTCATTGTTCCTAGAACCTTTCACCCCTTCGCCCACCCTGTGACTCACTTCCGATTCCATGGTTCCATTCGCTGCTCAGTTCACTCCCAGATATCTGAAATAGTTCACTTCTTTCTATTTTTCTCCACTCAAACTTACATCCCAATTAACTAGACCCTTAAACCAACTGAACCTAATAACCTCTCTCTTATTCATATCTACTCTAAACTTTCTCCTTCCACACACTTTTCCAAACTCAGTCACAGACTTGTGCAGATTCTCACTCGAATCAGCCACCAAAGCTGTATCATCGGCGAAGAACAACTGGCTCTCTTCCCAGGACCGCTCATCTCCTACCCACTGCGTAATCGCCCCTCTCTCCAAAACTCTTGCATCTACCTCCTTAAGCACCTCATCCATAAACGAATTAAACAACCATGGGGACATCACACACCACTGCCGCAGACCGACCTTCAGTGGGAACCAATCACTCTCCTTTCTTCCTACTTGTACACATGCCATACGTCTTGGTAAAAATTTCTCACTGTTTCTAGCAGCTTACCTGCCACACCATATTCTCTTAAGACCTTCCACAAAGCATCTCTATAGATAGATATATAGATAGATAGATAGATAGTTTATTGACCACAACAAGATAAGATTGACATTAAGCATACATAAATACAATTAAACGTTAGATCTAAAGTAACAGTAATCACTAAATCCACTTTTAATGTTGATAATGTAGTCCACAGAATATTATCTTAAAGTTATTTAATCATACATTTCTAATAACTTAAAAATTATTTCACAACATGTATCATGGGGAAAATCAGGTGCAAAAAGGTCCTCTAATCTTATGAAGTAATACATATGTCTGATGTTCTGTGTCAAAGAGCAATTTTCAATCACATGCCTCTCAGTTTGTACATCTCCACCACAAATACACACACGTTCTTCAAAAGGTATGCGGCCACGTCCCCTTCTATTCCAGCGACCTGTTTCAACACTTAAACTGTGGCCGCTTACACGGAAGCGCGTAAATGCAACGCGGTTGGACTCTGGTATCAGATGTTTTTTAGTGTATACGTCATGTACAGACAAACCTGGGTTGAGCTCTTTATATATGATACACGTTGAGGAGCTGGAATTTTCAATTGCGTTATGTACATTTTTAATTAAGGAAGTTAGGTCAGGAGGACGATTATCAATGAAATTTTGAATATGTTTCCCCATGTGTGTATTGGTGCTGGTTATAACACGTATGGAAAGTGTTAGGGGATCATCTGGCATATCTGATCTTTGGGAGCACATACTGTTGAAAAACTTGTGCTGTTTAAACTTAATCAAATCTGGGAGTGAAGAATATCCAGCTTCCGCATAGCATACCGAATTTGATGTAGTCTTCCTGACCCCTAGTAGTTGTTTTATGGCCCAATTGTACAGTTTAATAACAGGTTTGATATCAGCACTTACCCAAGACTCGCATCCATACAGTAAGGACGACATCATGGCAGCATCAAGGACTCGTCGTTTAACAATAAATGGGACGTCGTTATTCTTCATGAGGAGTGATACATACTTTAACACATGGGACGATTTTATTTTAGCGTGAGTCCGTACATCCCAGGACACAGAGCCGTCACAGGTGAAGGGTGACCCCAGGTAGACATAGTTCAAGCAGTGTTCTACGACTAAATCGTTCATCTGAAACGGCTCCTTATCTCTCTCATTGCCGTTAATTACAAAATATATAGTTCTAGAGCAGTTGATCACCATGCCAAACTCTTCACAAAATTGTTGTAACATTTCTAACTTTTTACCATATTCTGTCAACTAGTTGATAATAACACAGTGTCATTCGTAAGAACCATTACATGTAACCACTCTATGAATTGCTCAGGTTGACATCTTTCTTTCATGAGGCAAATGAGTTCATTGACAAATATTATGAACAATAAACAAGATGTAGGTGACCCCTGCCTAACCCCACGCGTAGCTGTTACCACAGCCCCACCCACCAGGCTCTCCGTAACACGATACATAGCCTTCAACGCCGCTAACATCACCGCGCCACACCCAATATGCCGCAACACTGTAAACAACTTCTGCCTCGGGACTAAGTCATAGCCGTGTCAGAAAGAATACGAAGTGTAACAATATGTTTGATACAGCTACGCTGCTTCTGTGATCCAGCCTCTTCCCTGTAAGGTTTGAACCACAGGCTTCACCGCCGGCACAGAACCATATCATACAGTTTGGCTAAAGTATTGATTACACTCATACCTCGGTAATTACTTGGGTCTTTTCTATCACCTTTCTTCAACACTGTAGAGACTTTAGCTCTTATCCATGAGTGAGGGTAAATGCCTGGTAAGAAAATGCTATTAAACAAAGTAGCCAAACTGCACAACCACTGAACTGGCAACAAAAAGAAAACGCCAGGGGGAACTCCGTCAGGCCCGCTGGCTTTATCAGGCTTCATCTTCCTGGACTGTTCGTGTATCTCTGCAGGTGTAATTGGCTCATCAAGGATAGGAATAGTGACGTCACTTGTCTCGTTGTTTCCGTCAATGTCTGTCTCATTATTAGGGTTCAGTACTGTGTCGAAGTGTGTCTTAAAATCCTGGTCAGTGGGACACGAGCTATCCTGGCAATCATCCATACTGAAATCCCCCTTCCAATTAATTGCTCTCCACACTCGAGCGTCATCTGCATCATTCAGTAATCTTTCCCATCTGCCTAAACTGGTATTGTTAACTGTTGATTCGTCCTGTCGCACACTACTCTGTGCACAAGCATATACCATGTTGGATAAATCCTGCACAATATTGTCTATATCCAAATTATCTTCCAATGAATCTATATGAGGGATATTTTCTACAAACAGATCTTTTCTTTTACTGCTGAACTTGATAGGTTTCTTACATAGTCTCATTTTACTGGCATCACCGTGAAGATCGGCATGATCTCCCAACATTTCTGCCCTGGCCAGAAGGCTGGTAAGGTCGACACCTTTACAGGCAATACTGATAGTGATGGGGGCGTGGTCTGAAGGAAGATCATTCCTCTGTAACACCGCAAAGTCTCCAATAAGGCTAAGTATTCTCGCAGACACGACACACGCATCTACCTCAGAGACCCATATGTCGCGCCTGCGGAAAGTCTTTCCTCCAAGAAAATGTTTGTCTTGATACTTAAGATTATCAACTACAAGTAAAGTGTTATCAATACAAATGATAGACAAAAGCTCTGCGTTGTCACTAGGTGTCTGAACATCATCAGGAATATATGGGTATGACAAGTCTTCTACATTAGTAAGTTCCAATAAATTCAATATATCTCTAACACTTTTACCAAATCGTGTATTCATATCTCCCACCATGACAAAACTAGTTTCAACAGATCTTGTGGTGATTTTTTCTTGAATCACTGCAAACAAGTCATGGGAATAATATTGGGAGTCACAGGGAGGTATGTAACAAAACCCAAATAAAACATCCTGGATGTTACGAAAACGCAGCCAAACCTGATCACCATTACTGGTATCTACTTCAGCCACTAAATCTGCCAACCAGTTCTTCACACACACAACTGTACCCCCACGATCCGCAGTGCCAACTGCTGCACTCTTAAAGGAAACATACCCAGGGAAACTCACAGGAAGAGAAGTTTTCACCTCGTTAAGGCAAATAACATCATATTCAAGTAATAATGACTGAACATTACCTTTCTCCAATTTTGTACATACTGCATTAACATTCCATGATATTATCTTTACATAACTTGCTTGTTGTGGTCTACCTAGAGAAAAAACTGTGCATTCCAACTATCAATAACCACATCATCTTTATATAGCTTCCGCTCCTTGGTGTCCAGCCTGATGATGCAGCCGACATTCTCTGGGCGAGCCTTCTCAGCAGCTTCCATATCCCTCAAACGCTTCCACTCCTTCCTGATGCTCGGGTGAACATCTCTCTTGATGTAAATACGGCTAAAGTTGTCACCAGCGAACTTCAATTGATTGGCGTTGTATGTGCTTGTGCGGTGATCCTTGTCTCGGAGCGTAAGCAAGATGGGGCGGCTCCTCGGTTGTGTAGAACCATCGCCATTGTGTAGAACCTATCATATGCCCTCTCAAGATCTATGTATGCTACATAAAAATCCATGTTTTTCTTTTTAAGTATTTCTCAAACACATTTTCTTTAGTGCGTACACCTGATCCACACATCCTTTACCACTTCTAAAAACACATTACTCCTCCCCAATCAGATGCTCTAGCTGAAGGGTAAAGAGGAAGTGTGGTTTGGGAATGTTTTGGGACTAAAGTCAGGAATTGGTGAGAGGACAAGAGCAAAGGAAGGAGTAGCACTACTCCTGAAACAGGAGTTGTGGGAGCATGTGATAGAGTGTAAGAAAGTAAACTCTAGAGTGATATGGGTAAAACTGAAAGTGGATGAAGAGAGATAAGTGATTATTGGTGCCTATGCACATGGGCATGAGAAGAAAGATCATGAGTGGCAAGTGTTTTAGGAGCAACTGAGTGAGTGAGTTAGCTGTTTTGATGCACGAGACCGAGTTATAGTAATGGGTAATTTGAATGCAAAAGTGCGTAATGTGGCAGTTGAGGGAATAATTGGTGTACATGGGGTGTTCAGTGTTGTAAATGGAAATGGAGAAGAGCATGTAGATTTATGTGCTGAAAAAGGACTGGTGATTGGGAATACCTGGTTTAAAAAGAGAGATATACATAAGTATACATATGTAAGTATGAGAGATGGCCAGAGAGCATTATTGGATTACGTGTTAATTGATAGGCGCGCAAAAGAGAGACTTTTGGATGTTAATGTGCTGAGAGGTGCAACTGGAGGGATGTCTGATCATTATTTTGTGGAGGCGAAGGTGAAGATTTGTATGGGTTTTCAGAAAAGAAGAGAGAATGTTGGGGTGAAGAGAGTGGTGAGAGTAAGTGAGCTTGGGAAGGAGACTTGTGTGAGAAAGTACCAGGAGAGACTGAGTACAGAATGGAAAAAGGTGAGAACAAAGGACGTAAGGGGAGTAGAGAAGGAATGGGATGTATTTAGGGAAGCAGTGAGGGCTTGCGCAAAAGATGCTTGTGGCTTGAGAAGCGTGGGAGGTGGGCAGATTAGAAAGGGTAGTGAGTGGTGGGATGAAGACGTAAAGTTATTAGTGAAAGAGAAGAGAGAGGCATTTGGAAAATTTTTGAAGGGAAATAATGCAAATGAGTGGGAGATTTATAAAAGAAAAAGGCAGGAGGTCAAGAGTAAGGTGCAAGAGGTGAAAAAGACGGCAAATGAGAGTTGGGGTGAGAGAGTATCATTGAATTTTAGGGAGGATGAAAAAAATGTTTTGGAAGGAGGTAAATAAAGTGCGTAAGACAAGGGAACAAATGGGAACTTCAGTGAAGGGGGCTAATGGGGAGGTGATAACAAGTAGTGGTGATGTGAGATGGAGATGGAGTGAGTATTTTGAAGGTTTGTTGAATGTCTTTGATGATTGAGTGGCAGATATAGGGTGTTTTGGTAGAGGTGGTGTGGAAAGTGAGAGGGTCAGGGAAAATGATTTGGTAAACAGAGAAGAGGTAGTAAAAGCTTTGCGGAAGATGAAAACCGGCAAGGCAGTGGGTTTGAGTGGTATTGCAGTGGAATTTATTAAAAAAGGGGGAGACTGTATTGTTGGCTGGTTGGTAAGGTAATTTAATGTACGTATGATTCATGATGAGGTGCCTGAGGATTGGCGGAATGCTTGCATAGTGCCATTGTACAAAGGCATAGAGGACAAAATGAGTGCTCAAATTAAAGAGGTGTAAGTTTGTTGAGTATTCCTGGTAAATTATATGGGAGGGTATTGATTGAGAGGGTGAAGGCATGTACAGAGCATCAAATTGGGGAAGAGCTGTGTGGTTTCAGAAGTGTTAGAGGATGTGTGGATCACGTGTTTGCTTTGAAGAATGTTTGTGAGAGATTCTTCGAAAAGCAAATGGATTTGTATGTAGCATTTATGGATCTGGAGAAGGCATATGATAGAGTTGATATAGATACTCTGTGGAAGGTATTAAGAATATATGGTGTGGGAGGCAAGTTGTTAGAAGCAGTGAAAAGTTTTTATCGAGGATGTAAGGCACGTGTACGAGTAGGAAGAGAGAAAAGTGATTGGTTCTCAGTGAATGCAGGTTGGCGGCAGGGGTGTGTGATGTCTCCATGGTTGTTTAATTTTTTATGGATGGGGTTGTTAGGGAGGTGAATGCAAGAGTTTTGGAAAGAGGGGCAAGTATTCAGTCTGTTGTGGATGAGAGAGCTTGGAAAGTGAGTCGGCTGTTGTTCGCTGATGATACAGCGCTAGTGGCTGATTCATGTGAGAAACTGCAGAAGCTGGTGACTGAGTTTGGTAAAGTGTGTGAAAGAAAGTTGAGAGTAGATGTGAATAAGAACAAGGTTATTAGGTAGAGTAGGGTTGAGGGCCAAGTCAATTGGGAGGTAAGTTTGAATAGAGAAAAACTGGAGGAATTGAAGTTTTAGATATCCGGGAGAGGATTTATCAGCGGATGGACCCATGGAAGCGGAAGTGAATCATAGGGTGCGGGAGGGGGTGAAAGTTCTGGGAGCGTTGAAGAATGTGTGGAAGTCGAGTGCACTATCTCGGAAAGCAAAAATGGGCATGTTTGAAGGAAAAGTGGTTCCAGCAATTTTATATGGTTGCGAGGCGTGGGCTATGGATAGAGTCGTGCGCAGGGGGGTGGATGTGCTGGAAATGAGATGTTTGAGGACAATATGTGGTGTAAAGTGGTTTGATCGAGTAAGTAGCAATAGGGTAAGAGAGATGTGTGGTAATAAAAAGAGTGTGGTTGAGAGAGCAGAAGAGGGTGTTTTGAAATGGTTTTGTCTCATGGAGAGAATGAGTGAGGAAAGATTGACAAAGAGGATATACTTATCAGAGGTGGAGGGAACGAGAAGTGGGAGACCAAATTGGAGGTGGAAAGATGGAGTGAAAAAGATTTTGAGTGATCGGGGCCTGAACATGCAGGAGGGTGAAAGGCGTGCAAGGAATAGAGTGAATTGGAACGATGTGGTATACCGGGGTTGACGTGCTGTCAATGTATTGAACCAGGGCATGTGAAGCGTCTGGGGTACACCATGGAAAGTTGTGTTGGGTCTGGATGTGGAAAGGGAGGTGTGGCTTCGGTGCATTATTACATAACAGCTAGAGACTGAGAGTGAACGAATGTGGCATTTGTTGTCTTTTCCTAGCGCTACCTCGCACACATGAAGGGGGAGGGGGATGTTATATCATGTGTGGTGACGTGGCGATGGAAATGAATAAAGGCAGACAGTATGAATTGTGTACATGTGTGTATATGTATATGTCTGTGTGAGTGTATATAAGTATACGTTGAGACGTATAGGTATGTATATTTGCGTGTGTGGACGTATATGTATATACATGTGAATGTGTGTGGGTTGGGCCATTCTTTCGTCTGTTTCCTTGCGCTACCTCGCTAACGCGGGATACAGCGACAAAGGAAAATAATAATAATGATAATAATATATATGTATATATATGTATATATATATATGTATATATATATATATATATATATATATATATATATATATATATATATATATATATATATATATATATATATATATATATATATAGATAGATAGATAGATAGATATATGTGAATAAGAGCAAGGTTATTAGGTACAGTAGGGTTGAGGGTCAAGTCAATTGGGAAGTAAGTTTGAATGGAGAAAAACTGGAGGAATTAAAGTGTTTTAGATATCTGGGAGTGGATCTGGCTGCGGATGGAACCATGGAAGCGGAATGAATCATAGGGTGGGAGAGGGGGCGAAAATCCTGGGAGCCTTGAAGAATGTGTGGAAGTCGAGAACATTATCTCGGAAAGCAAAATTGGGTATGTTTCAAGGAATAGTGGTTCCAACAATGTTGTATGGTTGCGAGGCGTGGACTATGGATAGAGTTGTGCGCAGGAGGGTGGATGTGCTGGAAATGAGATGTTTGAGGACAATATGTGATGTGAGGTGGTTTGATCGAGTAAGTAATGTAAGGGTAAGAGAGATGTGTGAAAATAAAAAGAGCGTGGTTGAGAGAGCAGAAGAGGGTGTTTTGAAATGGTTTGGGCACATGGAGAGAATGAGTGAGGAAAGATTGACCAAGAGGATATATGTGTCAGAGGTGGAGGGAACGAGGAGAAGTGGGAGACCAAATTGGAGTTGGAAAGATGGAGTGAAAAAGATTTTGAGTGATTGGGGCCTGAACATGCAAGAGGGTGAAAGGCGGGCAAGGAATAGAGTGAATTGGATCGATGTGGTATACCGGGGTTGACGTGCTGTCAGTGGATTGAATCAAGGCATGTGAACCGTCTGGGGTAAACCATGGAAAGCTATGTGGGGCCTGGATGTGGAAAGGGAGCTATGGTTTCGGCCATTATTGCATGACAGCTAGAGACTGAGTGTGAACGAATGAGGCCTTTGTTGTCTTTTTCTAGCGCTACCCCGCACACATGAGGGGGGAGGGGGATGGTATTCCATGTGTGGCGAGGTGGCGATGGGAATGAATAAAGGCAGACAGTGTGAATTGTGTGCATGGGTATATATGTATGTGTCTGTGTGTGTGTATATATGTGTACACTGAGATGTATAGGTATGTATATTTGCGTGTGTGGACGTGTGTGTATATACATGTATATGGGGGTGGGTTGGGCCATTTCTTTCGTCTGTTTCCTTGCGCTACCTCGCAAACGCGGGAGACAGCGACAAAGCAAAATAAATAAATAAATAGATATACATATATATATATATATATATATATATATATATATATATATATATATATATATATATATATATATATATATATATATATATATATATATATATATAGAGTTGTGCGCAGAAGGATGGATGTGCTGGAAATGAGATGTTTGAGGACAATGTGTGGTGTGAGGTGGTTTGATCGAGTAAGTAACGTAAGGGTAAGAGAGATGTGTGGAAATAAAAAGAGCGTGGTTGAGAGAGCAGAAGAGGGTGTTTTGAAATGGTTCGGGCACATGGAGAGAATGAGTGAGGAAAGATTGACCAAGAGAATATATGTGTCGGAGGTGGAGGGAACGAGGAGAAGAGGGAGACCAAATTGGAGGTGGAAAGATGGAGTGAAAAAGATTTTGTGTGATCGGGGCCTGAACATGCAGGAGGGTGAAAGGAGGGCAAGGAATAGAGTGAATTGGAGCGATGTGGTATACCGGGGTTGACGTGCTGTCAGTGGAGTGAATCAAGGCATGTGAAGCGACTGGGGTAAACCATGGAAAGCTGTGTAGGTATGTATATTTGCGTGTGTGGACGTATGTATATACATGTGTATGGGGGTGGGTTGGGCCATTTCTTTCGTCTGTTTCCTTGCGCTACCTCGCAAACGCGGGAGACAGCGGCAAAAAAAAAAAAAAAAAAAAAAAAAAAAATATATATATATATATATATATACATATATATATATATATATATATATATATATATACATATATATATATATATTATCCCTGGGGATAGGGGAATAAGAATACTTCCCACGTATTCCCTGCGTGTCGTAGAAGGCGACTAAAAGGGGAGGGAGCGGGGGGCTGGAAATCCTCCCCTCTCATTTTTTTTTTTTTTTTTTTTTTTTTTTTTAATTTTCCAAAAGAAGGAACAGAGGGGGCCAGGTGAGGATATTCCAAAAAAGGCCCAGTCCTCTGTTCTTAACGCTACTTCGCTAACGCGGGAAATGGCAAATAGTTTAAAAAAAAAAAAAAAAAATATATATATATATATATATATATATATATATATATATATATATATATATATATATATATATATATATATATATATATATATATTCTTATGAGTCTACGGGGAAAATGAAACACGAAAAGTTCCCAAGTGCATTTTCGTGTAATAATCACATCATCAGGGGAGATACAAGAGAGAAATATAACAGTCAGTTGATATACGTCGAGGAGACGAAGCTAGGACGCCATTTGGTAAACATGTTTGGTAAACATGTTTATATATATATATATATATATATATATATATATATATATATATATTTTTTTTTTTTTTTTCATACGATTCGCCATTTCCCGCATTTGCGAGGTAGCGTTAGGAATAGAGGACTGGGCCTTAGAGGGAAAATCCTCACCTGGTCCCCTTCTCTGTTCCTTCTTTTGGAAAATTAAAAAAAAACGAGAGGGGAGGATTTCCAGCCACCCGCTCCCTCCCCTTTCAGTCGCCTTCTACGACACGCAGGGAATACGTGGGAAGTATTCTTATTCCCCTATCCCCAGGGATAATATATATATATATATATATATATATATATATATATATATATATATATATATATCCCAGTTATTTGCACTTATTCCATGTAAGTATCATCCACACACCTCCCTTTTCTCTTTTAATAACAACTTTATTTCTTAATCTCGCCGCCCGCTGCCCTTTCTAAACTGTCCACCTCTCACCTTTCTCATGCCACATGAATCTTTTGCACAAGACATGACTGCTTACCTAAATGTATCCAATTCTTCAATCATTCCTCTCACGTCATTTGCTCTAAACTTTTGCCATTCTACACTCAATCTCTCTTGGTAATTCGTCACACAAGGATCTGTAACTTAAGCACTGTCTCACTGGCTTGTCATTTTGTTTACTTCTTTTGTAGGTACAGTTCAGCCTATGTCATCAATAATGATCTTAAGAATGATTAAAGATTTAGAATAAACGGTTTAGTTTATGTCAAGTCGTTGTTTACAAATGTACAATGTACAATGCTTGCCACATTCTTAAAGTTAGGCCTCCTTTGGAGAGAGATATAACAAAATCATATTGAATTTCTAAAACTTATGATAAAAGTATAGATATGTCCTACGGCCACTTTCACTGTGATCCAGTAACATCTAGTCTAGTATGCATATGGTTTCAGCCCAGTTGAATTGTTATGATCTGACGTGTCAGTCATGCATGTAAAAGTCCCAGTCAAGTTGAGCTGTTATGACCTGACTTGTCAGTCATACTTAATTAAAGCCACACTAACCTGAATTTCTCGAGTTTAAATCATACGTCCTTGTTACCTGACCTTTCTGTTAGGTTTTCCTGAGGATATGATAAACGATATCTATCCATCTATCTATCTATATATCTATCTATCTATCTATCTATGTATATATATATATATATATATATATATATATATATATATATATATATATATATGTATATATATATGTATATATATATATATATATATATATATATATATATATACATATATATATATATATATATATATATATATATATATATATATATATATATATATATATATATCATCCTTTGTCGCTGTCTCCCGCGTATGCGAGGAAACGCAAGGAAACAGAAGAAAGAATGGCCCAACCCAGCCACATACACGTGTATATACATACACGTCCACACACGCACATATAAAATACCTATACATCTCAACGTACACATATATACATATATACACACAGACATAAATATATACACGTGTACATAATTCATACTGTCTACCCTTATTCATTCTCGTCGCCACCCCGCCACACATGAAATGACAACCCCCTCCCCCCGCATGTGCGCGAGGCAGCGCTAGGAAAAAAGAGAATAAAGGCCACATTCGTTCCCACTCAGTCTTTAGCTGTCATGTATAATGCACTGAAACCACAGCTCCCTTTCCACATCCACACCCCACAAAACTTTCCATGGTCTATCCCAGACGCTTCACATGCTCTGTTTCAATCCATTGACAGCACGTCGAGCCCTGTATACCACATCGTTCCAGTTCACTCTATTCCTTGCACGTCTTTCATCCTCCTGCATGTTCAGGCCCCGATCACTCAAAATCTTTTTCACTCCACTTTTCCACCTCCAATTTGGTCTCCCACTTCTCGTTCTCTCCACCTCTGACACATATATCCTCTTGGTCAATCTTTTCTCACTCATTCTCTCCATATGATCAAACCATTTCGAAACACCCTCTTCTGCTCTTTCAATCACACTCTTTTTGTTACCACATATCTCTCTTACCCTTTCATTACTTACTCGATCAAACCACCTCACATCATATATTGTCCTCAAACATCTCATTTCCAGCGCATCCACCCTCCTCCGCAGAACTCTATCCATAGCCCACGCCTCGCAGCCATATAACATTGTTGGAACTACTATTTCTTCAAACATGCCCTCTTTTGCTTTCCAAGATAACTTTCTCGACTTCCACACATTTTTCAACGCTCCCAGAACTTTCCCTCCCTCCCCCACCCGATGATTCACTTCCGCTTCCATGGTTCCATCCGCTCCCTCCCTCCCCCACCCTATGATTCACTTCCGCTTCCATGGTTCCATCCGCTGCCAAATCCACTCCCAGATATCTAAAGCACTTCACTACCTCTAGTTTTTCTCCATTCAGACTTACCTTCCAGTTGACTTGTCCCTCATCCCTACTGTACCTAATTACCTTGCTCTTATTCACATTCACTCTCACCTTTCTTCCTTCACACACGTCACCAAACTCAGTCACCAGCTTCTGCAGTTTCTCACACGAATCAGCGACCAGCGCTGTATCATCAGCGAACAACAACTGACTTACTTCCCTACCTCTCTCATCCACAACAGACTGCATACTTGCCCCTCTTTCCAAAACTCTTGCATTCACCACTCTAACAACCCCATCCATAAACAAATCAAACAACCATGGAGACATCACGCACCCCTGCCGCAAACTAACATTCACTGAAAACCAATCACTTTCCTCTCCTCCTACTCGTACATATGCCTTACATCCTCGATAAAAGCTTTTCACTGCTTCCAACAACTTGCTTCCCACGCCATATATTTTCAAAACCTTCAACAGAGAACCTACATCAACTCTATCATATGCCTTCTCCAGATCCATAAATGCCACATACAAATCCATTTGCTTTTCTAAGTATTTCTCAGTATATATATATATATATATATATATCTTGATCACGCGCAAAATTGTGATCCTTTCCAATATATATATATATATATATATATATATATATATATATATATATATATTCCATGGGGAAAATGAAACACGAAAATTTCCCAAGTGCACCTTCATGTAATAATCACATCATCAGGGGAGATACAAGAGAGAAATATAACAGTCAGCTGATATACATCGAGGAGACGAAGCTATGACGCCATTTAGTAAACATGTGATTGTCCAAAAGTGCACTTGGGAACTTTCCGTGTTTCATTTTCCCCGTGGACTCATATGAATATGTTGATCACGCGCAAAATTGTGATCCTTCCCAATATATATATATATATATATATATATATATATATATATATATATATATATATATATATATATATATATATATCCCTGGGGATAGGGGAGAGAAAGAATACTTCCCACGTATTCCCTGCGTGTCGTAGAAGGCGACTAAAAGGGGAGGGAGCGCGGGGCTGGAAATCCTCCCCTCTCACTATTATTTTTTAATTTTCCAAAAGAAAGAACAAAGAAGGGGGCCAGGTGAGGATATTCCCTCAGAGGCCCAGTTCTCTGTTCTCAACGCTACCTCGCTAACGCGGGAAATGGCGAATAGTTTGAAAGAAAGAAAGATATATATATATATATATATATATATATATATATATATATATATATATATTGCACGGGAGTGCACTTGGGGGCTTTTCGTGTTTCATTTTTCCCGTGGACTCGTAGGAATATCTTGATCATGCGCAAAATTGTGATCCTTTCTAACATATATATATATATATATATATATATATATATATATATATATATATATATATATATATATATATATATATATATATATATATAGCGGTGATGTGAGGAGATGGAATGAGTATTTTGAAGGTTTGTTGAATGTGTCTGATGACAGAGTGGCAGATATAGGGTGTTTTGGTCGAGGTGGTGTGCAAAGTGAGAGGGTTAGGGAAAATGATTTGGTAAACAGAGAAGAGGTAGTAAAAGCTTTGCGGAAGATGAAAGCCGGCAAGGCAGCAGGTTTGGATGGTATTGCAGTGGAATTTATTAAAAAAGGGGGTGACTGTATTGTTGACTGGTTGGTAAGGTTATTTAATGTATGTATGACTCATGGTGAGGTGCCTGAGGATTGGCGGAATGCGTGCATAGTGCCATTGTACAAAGGCAAAGGGGATAAGAGTGAGTGCTCAAATTACAGAGGTATAAGTTTGTTGAGTATTCCTGGTAAATTATATGGGAGGGTATTGATTGAGAGGGTGAAGGCATGTACAGAGCATCAGATTGGGGAAGAGCAGTGCGGTTTCAGAAGTGGTAGAGGATGTGTGGATCAGGTGTTTGCTTTGAAGAATGTATGTGAGAAATACTTAGAAAAGCAAATGGATTTGTATGTAGCATTTATGGATCTGGAGAAGGCATATGATAGAGTTGATAGAGATGCTCTGTGGAAGGTATTAAGAATATATGGTGTGGGAGGCAAGTTGTTAGAAGCAGTGAAAAGTTTTTATCGAGGATGTAAGGCATGTGTACGTGTAGGAAGAGAGGAAAGTGATTGGTTCTCAGTGAATGTAAGTTTGCGGCAGGGGTGTGTGATGTCTCCATGGTTGTTTAATTTGTTTATGGATGGGGTTGTAAGGGAGGTAAATGCAAGAGTCCTGGAAAGAGGGGCAAGTATGAAGTCTGTTGGGGATGAGAGAGCTTGGGAAGTGAGTCAGTTGTTGTTCGCTGATGATACAGCGCTGGTGGCTGATTCATGTGAGAAACTGCAGAAGCTGGTGACTGAGTTTGGTAAAGTGTGTGGAAGAAGAAAGTTGAGAGTAAATGTGAATAAGAGCAAGGTTATTAGGTACAGTAGGGGTGAGGGTCAAGTCAATTGGGAGGTGAGTTTGAATGGTGAGAGGCTGGAGGAAGTGAAGTGTTTTAGATATCTGGGAGTGGATCTGTCAGCGGATGGAACCATGGAAGCGGAAGTGGATCATAGGGTGGGGGAGGGGGCGAAAATTTTGGGAGCCTTGAAAAATGTGTGGAAGTCGAGAACATTATCTCGGAAAGCAAAAATGGGTATGTTTGAGGGAATAGTAGTTCCAACAATGTTGTATGGTTGCGAGGCGTGGGCTATGGATAGAGATGTGCGCAGGAGGATGGATGTGCTGGAAATGAGATGTTTGAGGACAATGTGTGGTGTGAGGTGGTTTGATCGAGTAAGTAACATAAGGGTAAGAGAGATGTGTGGAAATAAAAAGAGCGTGGTTGAGAGAGCAGAAGAGGGTGTTTTGAAATGGTTTGGGCACATGGAGAGAATGAGTGAGGAGAGATTGACCAAGAGGATATATGTGTCGGAGGTGGAGGGAACGAGGAGAAGAGGGAGACCAAATTGGAGGTGGAAAGATGGAGTGAAAAAGATTTTGTGTGATCGGGGCCTGAACATGCAGGAGGGTGAAAGGAGGGCAAGAAATAGAGTGAATTGGATTCATGTGGTATACCGGGGTTGACGTGCTGTCAGTGGATTGAAGCAAGGCATGTGAAGCGTCTGGGGTAAACCATGGAAAGCTGTGTAGGTATGTATATTTGCGTGTGTGGACGTGTGTATGTACATGTGTATGGGGGGGGGGGGGGGTTGGGCCATTTCTTTCGTCTGTTTCCTTGCGCTACCTCGCAAACGCGGGAGACAGCGACAAAGTATAAAAAAAAAAAAAAAAAAATATATATATATTCACTCTGACGTAATGGGGGCAGACAGTGTGAATTGTGTGCATGGGTATATATGTATGTGTCTGTGTATGTATATATATGTGTACATTGAGATGTGTAGGTATGTATATTTTCGTGTGTGGATGTGTGTGTGTATATACATTGTGTATGGGGGTGGGTTGGGCCATTTCTTTCGTCTGTTTCCTTGCGCTACCTCGCAAACGCGGGAGACAGCGACAAAGCAAAATAAATAAATAAATAAATATATATATATATATATATATATATATATATATATATATATATATATATATATATATATATATATATATATATTTCCCTGGGGATAGGGGAGAAAGAATACTTCCCACGTATTCCCTGCGTGTCGTAGAAGGCGACTAAAAGGGGAGGGAGCGGGGGGCTGGAAATCCTCCCCTCTCGTTTTTTTTTTTTTTTTTTTAATTTTCCAAAAGAGGGAACAGAGAATTGCGCTAGGTGAGGGTATTCCCTCAAAGGCCCAGTCCTCTGTTCTTAACGCTACGTCGCTAATGCGGGAAATGGCGAATAGTTTGAAAGATATATATATATATATATATATATATATATATATATATATATATATATATATATATATATATATATATATATATATACATGATATGTATATATCTGTGTGTGTATATATATATATGTATACGTTAAGATGTGCAGGTATGTATATGTGCGTGTGTGGACGTGGATGTATATACATGTGTATGTGGTTGGGTTGCGCCATTCTTTCGTCTGTTTCCTTACGCTACCTCGCTGGGGTGGGAGACAGCGACAAAATATAACTAAAAAAAAGAAGTATATGTATATATATATATATATATATATATATATATATATATATATATATATATATATATATATATATACATATGTACAGTCCCTTAGCCTAGCGGTTACATGCCTGCCTCTTGCACAAGGGGTCCCAGGTTCGATCCTGGCTGATGGAGCTTTGTATGTTCTATGAAGGTGCGCGTTCATATACACTTTATTCGTATATATATATATATATATATATATATATATATATATATATATATATATATATAGATAGATAGATAGATAGATAGATAGATAGATAGATATACCACAAATGTAATAATGCGAGCACCACCCTCATGGTGGCAATTAGGGCATGGTTGCCGGAAGACAGAGAAGCTCCAGGGTGTGTTCAGGATGGGTATACGTAGAGCACCTTTGTATAGCTGCTTTTTGTATTGCCTCTCATTATCATGCACGCACGTGACAGCTGGGGCAGTGAGCTGCAGAGAGGGCCATAGGGACGAAGTGAGTTGTTCAACCCAGTGATGTGTTGCTAATCATTCATTGTTATTTACGCCAAAGAAGAGAAAAGGGGTTTCTTCAAAACCATGGAATATGTAACACAAAGCTCTCTTGTATTTCAGGTGTTACCCCGTGAGTATTCATTCCTAGTTCAAAAACATGGCAGATTATGGATTTATTAACATTTGTAAATTGTAGAAGCAAATAATTGACTGCTTACCAACTATAATGTTTTGGCAAGAAGGGGCAAGGATGTAGGTAGGCAGCAGGGGTGTGACTTGTGAGTGTGCTGTTTCAGGTGGGCATGGCAGGCTAGGTTCTACTTTGACAATTAATCAGCTGACAGTGTGTCCTGAAAAGAAATTTTGTTGCACTGTCAGACAATAAACACCTTTGTATGGTCTTGTTTAGTGTAACACAGTCATCCCCTTTTTTTGATAAATTCCACTGCAATACCATCCAAACCCGCTGCCTTGCCAGCTTTCATCTTCTGCAGAGCTTTTACTACCTCTTCTCTGTTTACCAAATAATTTTCCCTAACCCTCTTGCTTCGCACACCATCTCGATCAAAACACCCTATATCTGCCACTCTATAATCTACCACATTCAACAAACCTTCAAAATACACACTCTATCTCCTTCTCACATCACCTCTACTTGTTATCACCTCCCCATTAGCCCCCTTCACTGAAGTTCCCATTTTTTTTCTCTTGTCTCACGCACTTTATTTACCTCCTTCAGAAACATCTTTTTATTTTCCCTGAAATTTAATGATTCTTTCTCACCCCTACTCTCATTTGCCCTCTTTTTCACCTCTTGCACCTTTCTCTTGACCTCCTGCCTCTTCCTTTTATACATCTCCCAATCATTTGCACTATTTCCCTGCAAATATCGACCAAATGCCTCTCTCTTTTCTTTCACTAATAATCTTACTTCTTCATCTCACCACTCACTACCCTTTCTAATCTGCCCACCACCCACCTTTCTCATGCTACAAGCATCTTTTGCGCAAGCCGTCACTGCTTCCCTAAATAAATCCCATTCCTCCCCCACTCCCCTTACGTCCTTTGTTCTCACCTTTTTCCATTCTGTAATCAGTCTCTCCTGGCACTTCCTCACACAAGTCTCCTTCCCATGTTCACTTACTCTCACCACTCTCTTAACCCTAACGTTTTCATCTTTTCTGAAAACCTTTACAAATCTTCACCTTCGTCTCCACAAGATAATGATCAGCCATCCCTCCAGTTGCACCTCTCAGCACATCAACATCCAGATGTCTCGCTTTCGCGCGCCTATCCATTAACACGTAATCCAATAACGCTCTCTGGCCATCTCTCCTACTTACATACGTATACTTGTGTATATATCACTTTTTAAACCAGATATTCCCAATTTCCTGTCTCTCTTCAGCACACAAATCTACAAGCTCTTCATTTCCATTTACAACACTGAACGCCCCATGTACATCAATTAATCCCTCAACTGCCACATTACTCACCTTTGCATTCAAATCACCCACCACTATAACCCGGTCTCGTGCATCAAAACTACTAACACACTCACTCAGCTGCTCCCAAAACACTTGCCCCTCACGATCTTTCTTCTGATGCCCAGGTGCATATGCACCAATAATCACCTACCTCTCTCCATTCACTCTCAGTTTTACCCATATCAATCTAGAGTTTAATTTCTTATACTTTATCACAGACTCCCACCACTCCTTGTTTCAGAAGTAGTGCTACTCCTTCCCTTGCTCTTGTCGTCTCACCAACCCTTGACTTTATTCCCAAAACATTCCCAAACCACTCTTCCCCTTTACCCTTGAGCTTCGTTTCACTCAGAGCCAAAACATCCAGGTTCCCTTCCTCAAACATACTACTTATCTCTTCTTTATTTCTCATCTTGGTTATATCCACACACATTAAGACACCCCAGTCTGAGCCTTCGAGGAGGATAAGCTCTCCCAGCGTGACTCCTTCTTTTGTTTCCCCATATAGAAAGTCAAAATACAAGGAGGAGAGGGTTTCTAGCTCCCGCTCCCGTCCCCTTTAGTCTCCTTCTACGACACGTGAAGATTTCGTGTATTCTTTCTCCCATATATATATATATATATATATATATATATATATATATATATATATATATATATATATATATATATATATATATATATATATATTTTTTTTTTTTATTATTATACTTTGTCGCTGTCTCCCGCGTTTGCGAGGTAGCGCAAGGAAACAGACGAAAGAAATGCCCCCCCCCCCCCATACACATGTATATACATACGTCCACACACGCAAATATACATACCTACACAGCTTTCCATGGTTTACCCCAGACGCTTCACATGCCTTGATTCAATCCACTGACAGCACGTCAACCCCGGTATACCACATCGCTCCAATTCACTCTATTCCTTGCCCTCCTTTCACCCTCCTGCATGTTCAGGCCCCGATCACACATAATCTTTTTCACTTCATCTTTCCACCTCCAATTTGGTCTCCCTCTTCTCCTCGTTCCCTCCACCTCCGACACATATATCCTCTTGGTCAATCTTTCCTCATTCATTCTCTCCATGTGCCCAAACCACTTTAAAACACCCTCTTCTGCTCTCTCAACCACGCTCTTTTTATTTCCACACATCTCTCTTACCCTTACGTTACTCACTCGATCAAACCACCTCACACCACACATTGTCCTCAAACATCTCATTTCCAGCACATCCATCCTCCTGCGCACAACTCTATCCATAGCCCACGCCTCGCAACCATACAACATTGTTGGAACCACTATTCCTTCAAACATACCCATATTTGCTTTCCGAGATAATGTTCTCGACTTCCACACATTCTTCAAGGCCCCCAGAATTTTCGCCCCCTCCCCCACCCTATGATCCACTTCCGCTTCCATGGTTCCATCCGCTGCCAGATCCACTCCCAGATATCTAAAACACTTCACTTCCTCCAGTTTTTCTCCATTCAAACTCACCTCCCAATTGACTTGACCCTCAACCCTACTGTACCTAATAACCTTGCTCTTATTCACATTTACTCTTAACTTTCTTCTTCCACACACTTTACCAAACTCAGTCACCAGCTTCTGCAGTTTCTCACATGAATCAGCCACCAGCGCTGTATCATCAGCGAACAACAACTGACTCACTTCCCAAGCTCTCTCATCCCCAACAGACTTCATACTTGCCCCTCTTTCCAAAAGTCTTGCATTTACCTCCCTAACAACCCCATCCATAAACAAATTAAACAACCATGGAGCCATAACACACCCCTGCCGCAAACCTACATTCACTGAGAACCAATCACTTTCCTCTCTTCCTACACGTACACATGCCTTACATCCTCGATAAAAACTTTTCATTGCTTCTAACAACTTTCCTCCCACCCCATAGATTCTTAATACCTTCCATATATATATATATATATATATATATATATATATATATATATATATATATATATATATATATATATATATATATATATATATATATATATATATTTTGCTTTGAAGAATGTATGCGAGAAATACTTAGAAAAACAAATGGATTTGTATGTAGCATTTATGGATCTGGAGAAGGCATATGATAGAGTTGATAGAGATGCTCTGTGGAAGGTATTAAGAATATATGGTGGGGGAGGCAAGTTGTTAGAAGCAGTGAAAAGTTTTTATCGAAGATGTAAGGCATGTGTACGTGTAGGAAGAGAGGAAAGTGATTGGTTCTCAGTGAATGTAGGTTTGCGGCAGGGGTGTGTGATGTCTCCATGGTTGTTTAATTTGTTTATGGATGGGGTTGTTAGGGAGGTGAATGCAAGAGTTTTGGAAAGAGGGGCAAGTATGCAGTCTGTTGTGGATGAGAGAGCCTGGGAAGTGAGTCAGTTGTTGTTCGCTGATGATACACCGCTGATGGCTGATTCATGTAATAAAATGCAGAAGCTGATGACTGAGTTTGGTAAAGTGTGTGAAAGAAGAAAGTTAAGAGTAAATGTGAATAAGAGCAAGGTTATTAGGTACAGTAGGGTTGAGGGTCAAGTCAATTTGGAGGTAAGTTTGAATGAAGAAAAGCTTTATTTTGCTTTGTCGCTGTCTCCCGTGTTTGCGAGGTAGCGCAAGGAAACAGACGAAAGAAATGGCCCAACCCACTCCTATACACATGTATATACATACACATCCACACACGCAAATATACATACCTATACATCTCAATGGACACATATATATACACACACAGACACATACATATATACCCATGCACACAATTCACACTGTCTGCCTTTATTCATTTCCATCGCCACCTCGCCACACATGGAATACCATCCCCCTCCCCCCTCATGTGTGCGAGGTAGCGCTAGGAAAAGACAACAAAGGCCCCATTCGTTCACACTCAGTCTCTAGCTGTCATGCAATAATGCCCGAAACCACAGCTCCCTTTCTACATCCAGGCCCCGCACAACTTTCCATGGTTTACCCCAAACGCTTCACAGCCCTGATTCACTCCACTAACAGCACGTCAACCCCGGTATACCACATCGATCCAATTCACTCTATTCCTTGCCCGCCTTTCACCCTCCTGTACGTTCAGGCCCCGATCACTCAAAATTTTTTTCACTCCATCTTTCCACCTCGAATTCGGTCTCCCACTTCTCGTTCCCTCCACCTCAGACACATATATCCTCTTGGTCAATCTTTCCTCACTCATTCTCTCCATGTGCGCAAACCATTTCAATACACCCTCTTCTGCACTCTCAACCATGTTCTTTTTTTCCACACATCTCTCTTACTCTTACATTACTTACTCGATCAAACCACCTCACACCACATATTGTCCTCAAACATCTCATTTCCAGCACATCCGCCCTCCTGTGCACAACTCTATCCATAGCCCACGCCTCACAACCATACAACATTGTTGGAACCACTATTCCTTCAAATATACCCATTTTTGCTTTCCGAGATAATGTTTTCGACTTCCACACATTCTTCAAGGCTCCCAGGATTTTCGCCCCCTCCCCCACCCTTTGATTCAATTCCGTTTCCATGGTTCCATCCGCTGCCAGATCCACTCCCAGATATCTAAGACACTTTACTTTATTGAATGTGTTTGATGATAGAGTGGCAGATATATATATATATATATATATATATATATATATATATATATATATATATATATATATATATATATTTCTTTTTTTTTTTCCGCTGTCTCCCGCGTTTGCGAGGTAGCGCAAGAAAACAGACGAAAGAAATGGCCCAACCCACCCACGTACACATGTATATACATACGTCCACACACGCAAATATATAACTCTATCCATAGCCCACGCCTCGCAACCATACAACATTGTTGGAACCACTATTCCTTCAAACATACCCATTTTTCCTTTCCGAGATAATGTTCTCGACTTCCACACATTCTTCAAGGCTCCCAGAATTTTCGCCATCTCCTCCACTCTATGATCCACTTCCGCTTCCATGGTTCCATCCGCTGCCAGATCCACTCCCAGATATCTAAAACACTTTACTTCCTCCAGTTTTTCTCCATTCAAACTTACCTCCCAATTGACTTGACCCTCAACCCTACTGTACCTAATTACCTTGCTCTTATTCACATTTACTCTTAACTTTCTTCTTTCACACACTTTACCAAACTCAGTCATCAGCTTCTGCAGTTTCTCACATGAATCAGCCACCAGTGCTGTATCATCAGCGAACAACAACTGACTCACTTCCCAAGCTCTCTCATCCCCAACAGACTTCATACTTGCCCCTCTTTCCAAAACTCTTGCATTCACCTCCCTAACAACCCCATCCATAAACAAATTAAACAACCATGGAGACATCACACACCCCTGCCGCAAACCTTCATTCACTGAGAACCAACAACTTTCCTCTCTTCCCACACGTACACATGCCTTACATCCTCGATAAAAACTTTTCACTGCTTCTAACAACTTGCCTCCCACACCATATATTCTTAATACCTTCCACAGAGCATTTCTATCAACTCTATCATATGCCTTCTACAGATCCATAAATGCTATATACAAATCCATTTGCTTTTCTAAGTATTTCTCACATACATTCTTCAAAGCAAACACCTGATCCACACATCCTCTACCATTTCTGAAACCACACTGCTCTTCCCCAATCTGATGCTCTGTACATGCCTTCACCCTCTCAATCAATACCCTCCCATATAATTTACCAGGAATACTCAACAAACTTATACCATGTAATTTGAGCACTCACTCTTATCACCTTTGCCTTTGTACAATGGCACTATGCACGCATTCCGCCAATCCTTAGGTACCTCACCATGAGTCATACATACATTAAATAACCTTACTAACCAGTTAATAATACAGTCACACCCACTTTTAATAAATTCCACCGCAATACCATCCAAACCTTCTGCCTTGCCGGCTTTCATCTTCCGCAAATCTTTTACTACCTCTTCTTTGTTTACCAAATCATGTTCCCTAACCCTCTCACTTTGCACACCACCTTGACCAAACCACCTTATATCTGCCACTCTATCATCAAACACATTCAACAAACCTTCAAAATACTCACTCCATCTCCTCACATCACCACAACTTGTTATCACCTCCCCATTTGCGCCCTTCACTGACGTTCCCATTTGCTCCCTTGTCTTACGCACTTTATTTACCTCCTTCCAGAACATCTTTTTATTCTCCCTAAAATTTAATGATACTCTCTCACCCCAACTCTCATTTGCCCTCTTTTTCACCTCTTGCACCTTTCTCTTGACCTCCTGTCTCTTTCTTTTATACATCTCCCACTCAATTGCATTTTTTCCCTGCAAAAATCGTCCAAATGCCTCTCTCTTCTCTTTCACTAATAATCTTATTTCTTCATCCAACCATTCACTACCCTTTCTAATCAACCCACCTAACACTCTTCTCATGCCACAAGCATCTTTTGCGCAATCCATCACTGATTCCCTAAATACATCCCATTCCTCCCCCACTCCCCTTACTTCCATTGTTCTCATCTTTTTCCATTCTGTACTCAGTCTCTCCTGGTACTTCCTCACACAAGTCTCCTTCCCAAGCTCACTTACTCTCACCACCCTCTTCACCCCAACATTCACTCTTCTTTTCTGAAAACCCATACAAATCTTCACCTTAGCCTCCACAAGATAATGATCAGACATCCCTCCAGTTGCACCTCTCAGCACATTAACATCCAAAAGTCTCTCCTACGCGCGCCTGTCAATTAACACGTAATCCAATAACGCTCTCTGGCCATCTCTCCTACTTACATACGTATACTTATGTATATATATATATATATATATATATATATATATATATATATATATATATATATATATATATATATATATATATATATCCCCCCATGGAACCATGGAAGCGGAAGTGGATCATAGGGTGGGGGAGGGGGCGAAAATCCTAGGGGCCTTGAAGAATGTATGGAAGTCGAGAACATTATCTCGGAAAGCAAAAATGGGTATGTTTGAAGGAATAGTGGTTCCAACAATGTTGTATGGTTGCGAGGCGTGGGCTATGGATAGAGTTGTGCGCAGGAGGATGGATGTGCTGGAAATGAGATGTTTGAGGACAATGTGTGGTGTGAGGTGGTTTGATCGAGTGAGTAACGTAAGGGTAAGAGAGATGTGTGGAAATAAAAAGAGCGTGGTTGAAAGAGCAGAAGAGGGTGTTTTGAAGTGGTTTGGTCACATGGAGAGGATGAGTGAGGAAAGATTGACCAAGAGGATATATGTGCCGGAGGTGGAGGGAACAAGGAGAAGAGGGAGACCAAATTGGAGGTGGAAAGATGGCGTGAAAAAGATTTTGTGTGATCGGGGCCTGAGCATGCAGGAGGGTGAAAGGAGGGCAAGGAATAGAGTGAATTGGAGCGATGTGGTATACCGGGGTTGACGTGCTGTCAGTGGATTGAAGCAGGGCATGTGAAGCGTCTGGGGTAAACCATGGAAAGCTGTGTAGGTATGTATATTTGCGTGTGTGGACGTATGTATATACATGTGTATGGGGGGGGGGGGGGCATTTCTTTCGTCTGTTTCCTTGCGCTACCTCGCAAACGCGGGAGACAGCGACAAAGTATAATAAAAAAAAAAAAGTATATATATCCCTGGGGATAGGGGATTAAGAATACTTCCCACGTATTCCCTGCGTGTCGTAGAAGGCGACTAAAAGGGGAGGGAGCGGGGGGATGGATATCCTCCCCTCTCGGTTTTTTTTTAATTTTCCAAAAGAAGTAACAGAGAATTGGGCCAGGTGAGGGTATTCCCTCAAAGGCCCAGTCCTCTGTTCTTAACGCTACCTCGCTAATGCGGGAAATGGCTTCACATGCCCTGATTCAATCCACTGACAGCACGTCAACCCCGGTATACCACATCGCTCCAATTCACTCTATTCCTTGCCCTCCTTTCACCCTCCTGCATGTTCAGGCCCCGATCACACAAAATCTTTTTCACTCCATCTTTCCACCTCCAATTTGGTCTCCCCCTTCTCCTCGTTCCCTCCACCTCCGACACATATATCCTCTTGGTCATTCTTTCCTCACTCATTCTCTCCATGTGCCCAAACCATTTCAAAACACCCTCTTCTGCTCTCTCAACCACGCTCTTTTTATTTCCACACATCTCTCTTACCCTTACGTTACTTACTCGATCGAACCACCTCACACCACACATTGTCCTCAAACATCTCATTTCCAGCACATCCATCCTCCTGCGCACCACTCTATCCATAGCCCACGCCTCGCAACCATACAACATTGTTGGAACCACTATTCCTTCAAACATACCCATTTTTGCTTTCCGAGATATGTTCTTGACTTCCACACATTCTTCAAGGGTCCCAGAATTTTCGCCCCCTCCCCCACCCTATGATCCACTTCCGCTTCCATGGTTCCATCCGCTGTCAGATCCACTCCCAGATATCTAAAACACTTCACTTCCTCCAGTTTTTCTCCATTCAAACTCACCTCCCAATTGACTTGACCCTCAACCCTGCTGTACGTAATAACCTTGCTCTTATTCACATTTACTCTTAACATTCTTCTTTCACACACTTTACCAAACTCAGTCACCAGCTTCTGCAGTTTCTCACATGAATCAGCCACCAGCGCTGTATCATCAGCGAACAACAACTGACTCACTTCCCAAGCTCTCTCATCCCCAACAGACTTCATACTTGCCCCTCTTTCCAAAACTCTTGCATTCACCTCCCTAACAACCCCATCCATAAACAAATTAAACAACTATGGATACATCACACACCCCTGCCGCAAACCTACTTTCACTGAGAACCAATCACTTTCCTCTCTTCCTACACGTACACATGCCTTACATCCTCGATAAAAACTTTTCACTGCTTCTAACAACTTGCCTCCCACACCATATATTCTTAATACCTTCCACAGAGCATCTCTATCAACTCTAACATATATATATATATATATATATATATATATATATATATATATATATATATATATATATATATATATATATATATATATATATATATATATATATATGTATATATATGTATATGTATATATATTTTTTTTTTTTTTTTTGCTTTGTCGCTGTCTCCCGCGTTTGCGAGGTAGCGCAAGGAAACAGACGAAAGAAATGGCCCAAACCACCCCCATACGCATGCCTTGATTCAATCCACTGACAGCACGTCAACCCCGGTATACCACATCGCTCCAATTCACTCTATTCTTTGCCCTCCTTTCACCCTCCTGCATGTTCAGGCCCCGATCACACAAAATCTTTTTCACTCCATCTTTCCACCTCCAATTTGGTCTCCCTCTTCTCCTCGTTGCCTCCACCTCCGACACATATATCCTCTTGGTCAATCTTTCCTCACTCATTCTCTCCATGTGACCAAACCATTTCAAAACACCCTCTTCTGCTCTCTCAACCACGCTCTTTTTATTTCCACACATCTCTCTTACCCTTACGTTACTTACTCGATCAAACCACCTCACACCACACATTGTCCTCAAACATCTCATTTCCAGCACATCCATCCTCCTGCGCACAACTATATCCATAGTCCTCGCCTCGTAACCATACAACATTGTTGGAACCACTATTCCTTCAAATATACCCATTTTTGCTTTCCGAGATAATGTTCTCGACTTCCATACATTCTTCAAGGCTCCCAGAATTTTCGCCCCCTCCCCCACCCTATGATCCACTTCCGCTTCCATGGTTCCATCCGCTGACAGATCCACTCCCAGATATCTAAAACACTTCACTTCCTCCAGTTTTTCTCCATTCAAACTCACCTCCCAATTGAATTGACCCTCAACCCTACTGTACCTAATAACCTTGCTTTTATTCACATTTACTCTTAACTTTTTTCTTTCACACACTTTACCAAACTCAGTCACCAGCTTCTGCAGTTTCTCACCCGAATCAGCCACCAGCGCTGTATCATCAGCGAACAACAACTAACTCACTTCCCAAGCTCTCTCATCCTCAACAGACTTCATACTTGCCCCTCTTTCCAAAACTCTTGCATTCACCTCCCTAACATCCCCATCCATAAACAAATTAAACAACCATGGAGACATCACACACCCCTGCCGCAAACCTACATTCACTGAGAACCAATCACTTTCCTCTCTTCCTACACGTACACATGCCTTACATCCTCGATAAAAACTTTTCACTGCTTCTAACAACTTGCCTCCCACACCATATATTCATAATGCCTTCCACAGAGTATCTCTATCAACTCTATCATATGCCTTCTCCAGATCCATAAATGCTACATACAAATCCATTTGCTTTTCTAAGTATTTCTCACATACATTCTTCAAAGCAAACACCTGATCCACACATCCTCTACCACTTCTGAAACCACACTGCTCTTCCCCAATCTGATGCTCTGTACATGCCTTCACCCTCTCTATCAATACCCTCCCATATAATTTGCCAGGAATACTCAACAAACTTATACCTCTGTAATTTGAGCACTCACTCTTATCCCCTTTGCCTTTGTACAATGGCACTTTGCACGCATTCCGCCAATCCTCAGGCACCTCACCATGAGTCATACATACATTGAATAACCTTACCAACCAGTCAACAATACAGTCACCCCCTTTTTTAATAAATTCCACTGCAATAACATCCAAACCTGGTGCCTTGCCGGCTTTCATCTTCCGCAAAGCTTTTACTACCTCTTCTCTGTTTACCAACTCGTTTTCCCTATATATATATATATATATATATATATATATATATATATATATATATATATATATATATATATATATATATATATATATATATTATATATAAATATATAAAGATAGATAGATAGATAGATAGATAGATAGAGAGAGAGAGAGAGAGAGAGAGAGAGAGAGAGAGAGAGAGAGAGAGAGAGAGAGAGAGAGAGAGAGGGGGGAAAAAAGAATACATTCCACGTATTCCCCGCGTGTCGCAGAGGTGACTAAAGGGGGCAGGAGCGAAGGGCTTGAAACCGTCACCCTGTATTTTTAATCTGTAAAAGATTTAACAGAAGAAGGAGTCAAGAGAGGAGTGCTCATCCTCCTGGAAAGTTCAGATTATGGTGTCTGAATGAGTGTGGATGTAACCAAGATTAGATGAAAGGAGAGATAGGTAGTTTGTTTGAGGAAAGGAACCTGGATGTTTTGGCTCTGAGAACGAAGCTCAAGGTTAAATGGGATGAATGGTTTGGAAAAGTCTTCGGAGTAAAGCTAGGGGTTAGTGAGACGACAAGAACTAAAGAATTAGTTGCACTGTTTCTAAAACAGGAGGCGTAGGAGTGTGTAGTAGAGTGTTAGGCAGTAAATTTTTAACTGATCTGGGTTAAACTGAAAGTGAATGGAGAGAGATGGGTGATTATTGGTGCTTATGCACCTGGGCATGAGAAGAAAGATAATGAGAGGCATGTGTTCTGGGAGCAGCTGAGTGAGTGTCAACAGTTTTGAGGCACGAGAACGGGCATTAGTGGTGGGTGATATTAATCCGAAGGTGAGTAATGTGGCAGTTGAGGGTATAATTGGTGTACATAGGGTATTCAGTGTTGTGAATGGAAATGATGAAGAGCTTGTAGATTTATGGTCATTAGGAATACTTGGTTTAAAAGGAGAGATATACACAAGTATACGTAAGTGAGTAGGAGAGATGGCCAAAGGGCATCATGAGATTACGTGTTAATTGATAGGTGCGTATGAGAGAAGCTTTTGGATGTTGATATGCTCTGAGGGGCAGCTGGTGGGATGTCTGATTACTGTCTTGTGGAGGCGAAGGCGAAGATTGCATCGTATTAGTCTCTCACTGATACTCTTATACTGAAAACCAGAAGGACTAATGACTAAGGTCAGGGATAGGCGACTGAAGTAGTCTGACAGCCACCTTAAGTAGAAAGAACATACGATATATCACTGAAGCCTTTCCAGGTTGAAAGAGGGTTAAGTGTGGAGTTCCTCAGGGCTTAGAGATGCGGGGCATTACTTCAGATCTATGTTAATGATTTGAAAAAGGAAGCGAATCCAAACCTGGTAATGTTTGCTGATGATGGAAACGTTATGGAATATCTGCGAAGTAACAGGGACTGCGAAATATTACAAAGAAATAAATAATTACAAAGAAATAACTAATAAGATCTGTCCCTGGAAAAGTACAAAGTCCTGAAGATAGAAGTGGGTTTAATCAAACCTGAGAGTGAATGCCATATTGAGGGATAGTAACTGCAATCATGAGCCGCACTGTGAAGGAGACCAAAGGTATTGGTAATCACAACACACTTGTCACCACAACATGTGAAGAGGATCGTGAGGGAAGCATACTATATTGTAGTCAATATCAAAATTGCCTTCACAGTTGTGGACTATGAAAATATTCAAGAACTTATACACCACATTCATTTACCCTGAGCCAGAATATGCAGCACGAGTCCGGTCTCCGCACTTCAGGAGTCACTTAAAACTGTTGGAAAGAGTCCTGGGCATGCAGTAACAATGGTGCTAGACCCAAGCGGGAAACGCTACAAAGAGAAGAGAAAAGCACTTCAACGACCAAGACCGGAAGAACAAAGGATAAGGGGAAACATGATAGTGACGATAACAAAGAGCAGTTTTTGAAGTTGGAAAAGAATCCAGAATATGAGAGCACAACTGGAGGTTAAAGAAAAGTGCAGAAAAAGATGTGAGGAGGAATTTTTCAGCAATAGAAACGTGAAATTCTGGAGCAAGTGAAGCGAAAAGAAAGTATATGTTGGTAAAATGGGAAATAGAGAAAGTCTGTAAGACAGAACTACAAGTGTATAAGTTGCAACCCCACGAATATAGACCCTCCCTTCCCTTATGTACAGATGAGTAGTAACAACAAACCAGCCATAACATATCCATCACAACTCACCTGTCCCAAAACACACACCGCAACATATCCTTCTCATCACAACCATCACAACATATTTCTTATAACACAATCATCAGAAAATGTTGCTTACAACATAACTATACAACACACTCTGACAACAACCATCACAATAAACTCACGGTTGAATGTGAAGTCATGATGGTGGATCACAGTGAAAGAAGATCTCGAAATGATTATCATCTATCAGGAAACAAGCTGCAGGAATTTCTGTGCGGAAAAGACGTGCGAGTTGACATCGTCCCGAAATTGTCGCCAAAATTCCATCTTAGAGGAACAGTTATGGAGGTCAACCGTCTGTTAGAAGAAAATAGAATTACATTCAAGTTTGTGAACAAAGAAAATCAATGCTTTTTACCATCTTATATAAGGACAAATTAGAATATGCTCCTGTGTATGGTCACTGCACCTAAAGAAGCACAAAAAGATAATAGAGAAAGTCCAGAGGAGGGCATCATAGATAATAATGAAATTAAGATAGCTGCATTACATAGAAAGGCTAAGGTTTAACCTTAGATTTGCTCATCTTGGAAGAAGATGAGTAGGAGCTGACTTGATCACAACCTTAATGTTGATAGCAAAGATAGTGACCAGTTCTTCGAGAGATAGAGGGATAAAGCAACTAGACGACTAAACATGAAATTAAGCAAGAAAATTGCAGAGAAAGATTTGAAGTATGAAAGTGGTGGATAGACTGAATAAAATGAATGAATACATGGTTAATGCAGACAACATACAGATATCTAAAAAGTCGCAAGACAGAAAATATTCAAGATATGTGGCTGCACGAGTGTAAACCTCCTCCCAGTACACTACAACTAATATGTTACACACACCCAGTCAGAGGCCTCCTCCTCACCACCACCACGTACCGCCGCACGTCACCACAACCAGGGCTCGTACACACAAATAAACGAACACTCCAACATTTACCATTGTGGCTGTTGTAAACAATCCATGGAGAAGTGCATAGCTGAGCAAATAAAGAGATCAATTTTCTGTTAGGTGGGCTATGTATTCTGTCAACTACCGTATTACTGAAACTATTCATTACATAAAGTTCAACTAAGTGCATAATGTATGAACAACTGCATATATTCTATAAACATTCATGTATATCTGCTACCTTAACTATGTAGAAGCGCCTCACTCGCATCCTTATCCAAATATATATCTATAGCCATCTATCTATCTATATATCTGTCTATCAATTTATGTATCTATCTATCGATCTATCTATCTATCTATATATATATATATATATATATATATATATATATATATATATATATATATATATATATTTTTTTTTTTTTTATACGAATAAAGTGCATATGAACGCGCACCTTCATAGAACATACAAACCTCCAACAGCCAGTATCGAACCCGGGACCCCTGTGTCACAGGCGGGAATGCTACCGCTAGGCTATGGGCCTGGCTAATAGGAAATAATTCAAATACTTTCCATGGTTTACCCCAAACGCTTCACATACCCTGGCTCAATCCATTGACCGCACGTCGACCCCGGTATACCACCTCGTTCCAATTCACTCTATTCCTTACACGCCTTTCACCCTCCTGCATGTTCAGGCCCCGATCACTCAAAATCTTCTTCACTCCATCTTTCCACCTCCAATTTGGTCTCCCATTTCTCCTCGTTCCCTCCACCTCTGACATATATAATCCTCTTGGTCAGTCTTTCCTCACTCATTCTCTTCATGTGACCAAACCACTTCAAGACACCCTCTTCTGATCTCTCAACCACGCTCTTTTAATTACCACACATCTCTCTTACCCTATTATTACTCACTCGATCAAACCACCTCACACCACATATTGTCCTCAAACATCTCATTTCCAGCACATCCACCCTCCTCCGCACAGCTCTATCCATAGCCCATGCCTTGCAGCCTTATAACATTGTTGGAACCACTATTCCTTCAAACATACCCATTTTTGCTTTCCGAGATAATGTTCTCGACTTCCACACATTCTTCAAGGCTCCCAGAACTTTCGCCCCCTCCCCCACCCTATGATTCACTTCCGCCTCCATGGTTCCATCCGCTGCCAAATCCACTCCCAGATATCTAAAACACTTCACTTCCTCCAGTTTTTCTCCATTCAAACTTACCTCCCAATTGACTTGTCCCTCAACCCTACTGTACCTTGCTCTTATTCACATTTACTCTCAGCTTTCTTCTTTCACATACTTTACCAAACTTAGTCACCAGCTTCCGCAGTTTCTCACCCGAATCAGCCAACAGCGCTGTATCATCAGCGAACAACAACTGACTCACTTCCCAAGCTCTCTCCTCCACAACAGACTGCGTTCTTGCACCCCTTTCCAAAACTCTTGCATTCACCTCCCTAGTAACCCCATCCATACACAAATTAAACAGCCATGGAGACATCACACACCCCTGCCGCAAACCTACATTCACTGCGAACCGATCACTCCTCTCTTCCTACACGTATACATTCCTTACATCCTCGATAAAACCTTTTCACTGCTTCTAACACCTTGCCTCCCACACCATATATTCTTAATACCCTCCACAGAGCATCTCTATCAACTCTATCATATGCCTTCTCCAGATCCATATATGCTACATACAAATCCATTTGCTTTTCTAAGTATTTCTCACATACATTCTTCAAAGCAAACACCTGATCCACATATCCTCTACCACTTCTGAAGCCACACTGGCTCTTCCCCAGTCTGATGCTCTGTACATGCCTTCACCCTCTCAATAAATACCCTCCCATATAATTTACCACAAATACTCAATAAACTTATACCTCTGTATGTTGAGCATTCACTTTTATCCCCTTTGCCTTTGTACAATGGCACTATGCAAGCATATCGCCAATCCTCAGGCACCTCACCATGAGTCATACATACATTAAATATCCTTACCAACCAGTCAACAATACAATCACCTCCTTTTTTGATAAATTCCACTGCAATACCATCCAAACCAGCTGCCTTATCGGCTTTCATCTTCCACAAAGCTTTGATTACCTCTTCTCTGTTTACCAAATCATTTTCCCTAACCTTCTCACTTTGCACGCCACCACGACCAAAACACCCTTTATCTGCCACTCTATCATCAAAGACATTCAACAAACCTTCAAAATACTCACTCCATCTCCTTCTCACATCACCACTACTTGTTATCATCTCCCCATTAGCCCCCCTTCACTGAAGTTCCCATTTGTTTCCTTGTCTTACGCACTCTATTTACTTCCTTCCAAAAGATTTTTTTTTTCTCCCTTAAATTTAATGATACTCTCTCAACCGAACTCTCATTTGCACCTTTCTCTTGACCTCCTGCCTCTTTCTTATGTACATCTCCCATTTATTTGCATTATTCCCCTGCAAAAATCGGCTAAATGCCTCTCTTCTCTTTCGCTAATAATCTTACTTCTTCACCCCACCACTCACTATCTTTTCTAATCTGCCCACCTCCCATGCTTCTCATGCCACAAGCATCTTTTGCACAAGCCATCACTGCTTCCCTAAATACATCCGATTCCTCCCCCATTCCCCTTACGTCCTTTGTTCTCTCCTTTTTCCATCCTGTACTCAGTCTCTCCTGGTACTTCCTCACACAAGCCTCTTTCCCAAGCTCACTTACTCTCACCACACTTTTCACCGCAACATTCTCTCTTCTTTTCTGAAAACCTCTACAAATCTTCATCTTCGCCTCCACAAGATAATGATCAGATGTATATATATATATATATATATATATATATATATATATATATATATATATATATATATATATATATATATATATATATTTTTTTTTTTTTTTATTATTATTTTATTATACTTTGTCGCTGTCTCCCGCGTTTGCGAGGTAGCGCAAGGAAACAGACGAAAGAAATGGCCCAACCCCCCCCCCCCATACATATGTATATACATACGTCCACACACGCAAATGTACATACCTACACAGTTTTCCATGGTTTACCCCAGACGCTTCACATGCCCTGCTTCAATCTACTGACAGCACGTCAACCCCGGTATACCACATCGCTCCAATTCACTCTATTCCTTGCCCTCCTTTCGCCCTCCTGCATGTTCAGGCCCCGATCACACAAAATCTTTTTCACTCCATCTTTCCACCTCCAATTTGGTCTCCCTCTTCTCCTTGTTCCCTCCACCTCCGACACATATATCCTCTTGGTAAATCTTTCCTCACTCATCCTCTCCATGTGCCCAAACCACTTCAAAACACCCTCTTCTGCTCTCTCAACCACGCTCTTTTTATTTCCACACATCTCTTTTACCCTTACGTTACTCACTCGATCAAACCACCTCACACCACACATTGTTAGAAGCAGTGAAAAGTTTTTATCCAGGATGTAAGGCATGTGCACGTGTAGGAAGAGAGGAAAGTGATTGGTTCTCAGTGAATGTAGGTTTGCGGCAGGGGTGTGTGATGTCTCCATGGTTGTTTAATTTGTTTATGAATGGGGTTGTTAGGGAGGTAAATGCAAGAGTTTTGGAAAGAGGGGCAAGTATGAAGTCTGTTGGGGATGAGAGAGCTTGGGAAGTGAGTCAGTTGTTGTTCGCTGATGATACAGCGCTGCTGGCTGATTCATGTGAGAAACTGCAGAAGCTGGTGACTGAGTTTGGTAAAGTGTGTGGAAGAAGAAAGTTAAGAGTAAATGTGAATAAGAGCAAGGTAATTAGGTACAGTAGGGTTGAGGGTCAAGTCAATTGGGAGGTGAGTTTGAATGGAGAAAAAACTGGAGGAAGTGAAGTGTTTTAGATATCTGGGAGTGGATCTGGCAGCAGATGGAACCATGGAAGCGGAAGTGGATCATAGGGTGGGGGAGGGGGCGAAAATTCTGGGGGCCTTGAAGAATGTGTGGAAGTCGAGAACATTATCTCGGAAAGCAAAAATGGGTATGTTTGAAGGAATAGTGGTTCCAACAATGTTGTATGGTTGCGAGGCGTGGGCTATGGATAGATTTGTGCGCAGGAGGATGGATGTGCTGGAAATGAGATGTTTGAGGACAATGTGTGGTGTGAGGTGGTTTGATCGAGTGAGTAACGTAAGGGTAAAAGAGATGTGTGGAAATAAAAAGAGCGTGGTTGAGAGAGCAGAAGAGGGTGTTTTGAAGTGGTTTGGGCACATGGAGAGGATGAGTGAGGAAAGATTTACCAAGAGGATATATGTGTCGGAGGTGGAGGGAACAAGGAGAAGAGGGAGACCAAATTGGAGGTGGAAAGATGGAGTGAAAAAGATTTTGTGTGATCGGGGCCTGAACATGCAGGAGGGTGAAAGGAGGGCAAGGAATAGAGTGAATTGGAGCGATGTGGTATACCGGGGTTGACGTGCTGTCAGTGGATTGAATCAAGGCATGTGAAGCGTCTGGGGTAAGCCATGGAATGCTGTGTAGGTATGTATATTTGCGTGTGTGGACGTATGTATATACATGTGTATGGGGGGGGGGTTGGGCCATTTCTTTCGTCTGTTTCCTTGCGCTACCTCGCAAACGCGGGAGACAGCGACAAAGTATAAAAAAAAAAATATATATATATATATATATATATATATATATATATATATATATATATATATATATATATATATATATATATATATATGTATATATATCTTTTTTTTTCATACTATTCGCCATTTCCCGTACTTGCGAGGTAGCGTTAAGAACAGAGAACTGGGCATTTGAGGGAATATCTTCACCTGGCCCCCTTCTCTGCTCTTTCTTTTGGAGGAAAAAAAGAAATGAGAGGGGAGGATTTCCAGCCCCCCGCTCCCTTCCCTTTTAGTCGCCTTCTACGACACGCAGGGAATAAGTGGGAAGTATTCTTTCTCGCCTATCCCCAGGGATATATATATATATATATATATATATATATATATATATATATATATATATATATATATATATATATATATATATATATATATATATATATATATATATATATATATATATATATACATATATATATATATATATATATATATATTTATATATATATATATATATATATATATATATATATATATATATATATATATATATATATATATATATATATATATATATATATATATATATATATATATATATATATATATATTCCATCCTTCCCTTCCTTCTGACATTAGCACAGCCTTGAAGCTGCAGGAGACTTAAAAAAGAGGCTCTAAGATTATGTATAACTAAAAGTCATGCAATGATACACATTCTCGAGTGATAACTTATGCATTCCCATTTGGCATCATTCACTGTAAATATCTGAAGCTGTAAGTATGGTATCTGAATTATATTTGAAAGCTGATATCCATGTCTGGCAGTGTCGCCTCTTGATATGGTCAGTGAGATGAGACTTCTGTGAGGCACGGTACATACATTGTGGGCAGGTGTATGGCTTCTCACCAGTGTGTGATCTCACATGATGCCTCTAGTCGCTGCGGTACATGAAGGCTTGATGGCAGTATTGACACAAGAGAGCTGTCACAGCCATAGCAGCACCAGCTGTACCTCTCACTGACTCCATAGCCTGTGAAGATCTTGACTCATCAGAGGGCATCCCCTCCAAGGAAAACCCTGCCACTGAATCCCAGCCAGCCAGTGAATCTCCCGGTATTGCAGAAGCCAGGTACTCCTTGCACCATAATATCTTGCAAGACATTTTGTGGATGAGAGGACATTATCTGAGGGTCATACATGTTCACCCCACTTCCATCTCTCTCATTAACGGAATTAAGAGGGTTATAACTGATGCTTGCCTCTGAGTCTGTCACCTGAGTCACTTCCTCATCCTGCTCATGTTTGGGTTCAGGTACTTCCTCCTTAATAAGTGGCTGCTCATCAAGCACCACCTTGCGATGAAGTGTTGACAAAATGTGGAAAAATGTTGACCGATGATTATTCCATCGAAGTGAAAGAATGCCCTCTTCCATTATTGATAGAATCTGCATAAAATCCTTGTCCTTAGTCCAACTCAGCTGGTCATTCTTTCACCACCAACCATCTACGTCACACTGATCTTTCCTGCCACAACGCCTACAACCAGCCAAGGTTGGGCAAAGAACTGGCTTGATTCAGCTCTGAGTAACAGTCAAGAGCTACAGTGTTTTCCATACGTATTGAGCATCAATGACGAATATCATCAAGCTCTTCAGTGCCTTAGGGAGTTGTCACTCTGAATCTAAGATGCTGAGGACCTTCAACATCTTACAGGTCCTCTCCATGTAACAGTCTTATAAGGTTGACATCCAAGGGATTAGAGTTTTATACATGTTCCCCATCTACGATATTCTAACTTAAAATTAAAAGCGCACAAGGCAGGCAATTGAAGTAAACAATCGATACATATATATATATATATATATATATATATATATATATATATATATATATATATATATATATATATATAACATACAAATATATACATACATATGCATACACAGTATTTTGCATGTACATACCCATACTTGCTTGCCTTCATCCACTCTCAGCGTCACCCTGCCCGACAGGAAATAGCTTCGCCATCCCTTTCGTCTGCAAGGTAGCGGTAGGAAACATGAAAACAGGCTACACCTGCTCACTCTCAGTCTATAGCCGTCATGTGTAATTCACCGAAACCACAGCTTCCTATCCACATCCAGTCCCCACAAAACTTTCCATGGCCTACCCCAGACGTTTCACATGCCCTAGTTCAGTCCTTTGACAGCACGGACGTTTCAGATGCCCTGGTTCAGCCCAATGACAGCACAGCGACCCCAGTATACTACTTCGTTTTAATTTACAGTATTCCGTGCATTCCTTTCACCCTACTGTGTGTTCAGGCCCCGATCGTTCAAAATCTCTTTCGTTCCATCTCTCCACCTGCAGCTAGATTTCCCGCTTCTCCTTGTTCTCTCCACCTCTGAGTATTTGTCAACCTCTTTTTTACTCATTCGTTCCTACGTCCAAACCATTTCAACACACTCTCTTCAGCTCTCTCAACCACACTCTCTTATTGCCTTATATCTCTCATGCCTTCACATGACTTACTACATCAAACCACATCACACCACATATGTTCCTCAAACATTTCATTTCCAATACATTCACCCTCCTCCGTACAACCCTATCCATACAGTATTGTTAGAACTTCTATTCCTTCAAACATATTCAAATTTTGCTCTCGGAGGTCACGCACTCTTTTCTCATACATTCTTCATTGCTCCTAGAACCTTCGTCCCCTTCCCCACACTATGACTCACTTACGCTTCCATGGTTCCACTTGCTGCCGTGTGCACTCTAAGACATCTAAAACGCTTCACCTCCTCCAGATTTTCTGCATTCAAACTCGCAATCCATGTAATTTGTTCCTCAACCCAATTGAACCAAATAAACTTGTATTCAGTAGCATTATATTCACATACAATCTAAAGTTTCTCCTTTTATACACTTTTCTAAATTCAGTCACCTACGTTTGCAGTTTTTATTATATCTGCCACCAGTGCTTTATCATCAGCAAACAACAACTGCCTCACCTCTTAGGAACTCTTATTCCCCACTGACTACATACTCTCTCCACTATCCAAGAATCGCATTTACTTCCATCGGAACCACATCCATAAACAAATTGAACAACAATGGTGACATCACACACCCCTGCCACAGACCAACCTTCATTTGAAACAATTCACTCTACTCTTCCTACTCGTACACAAGCCTTACACACTTGATAAAACCTTCTTACTGCTTCTATCAGCTTTCCTTCCATACCATTTATCTTCAAGACCTTCCACAGAGTTTCTTAAACAACCCGGTATGAGTCTTCAGATCCATAAATGCCACATAAAAATCCATCTATTTTTTCTAGATAATTCTCACACATTCTTTAAAGCAAACATTTAATCCACACATCTTCTAGTACTTCAGAATCCACACTGCTCCTCCCCAATCTGATGCTCTGTACACGCCTTCCCTACTCAGTCAATATCCGCCCAGACAACTTTCCAGCTGTACTCAAAAGACATATATCTCTGTAGTCTGAACACTCACCTTTATTCCTCTTGCCTTTATACAGTGGCACTATGCATGCATACCGCCAGTCCTTGGGCACCTCACCCTGATCCATACATGCACTAAATGTCCTTACGAACCAATCAGTAACAGTTACTCTCTTTTTTAACAAATTCAACAGCAGTTTCATCCACTCCAGTCGCCATGCTGCACTTCACTTCTGCCAGGCTTTCACCACCTCTTCTCTCTTCACCAAACCACTCTCCACAACTCTCTCACTTAACATTCCACCCCGACCGAAACACATTACTGGGGTCGACTTGCTGTCAGTGGACTGAACCAGGGTATGTGTAGCGTCCGGGTAAAACTATGGAATGGTTTCTGAGGCCTGGATGTGGATATGTAGCTGTAATTTAGGTGCATAACACAATATGACATATAGAGAGTGAATGTGAGCGAATATGGCCTTTCTTCCTCTGTTCCTGGTGCACTCTCGCTAACGCGTGAAACGCCGATTAGAAAATTAGGAAAGAAAAATCCATATACATAAATAAATAAATAAATAGATAAATATATATATATATATATATATATATATATATATATATATATATATATATATATATATATATATATATATATATATATATATATGAATATATATATATATATATATATATATATATATATATATATATATATATATATATATATATATATATATATATATATATATATATATATATATATATATATATATATATATATATATACAAAGTTGAGAAGTGGTAACACGATTTTATAAATCTTTTCGTAACACGCAAAAGGTAACACACACACACACACACACACACACATACAAACTTGATTTAGATAAGAAATCATACCCAGGTGTACACCCTCGAGGTCCCATTACAATGTATACATAGTTTCAAGCTTTTAGCTTTCATCGTCATGGAGGTATGGCACACACACACACACGCACACACACACACACACACACACACACACACACACACACACACACAAGCACACGAGCTAATCTTTTATCAAAGATATCATTATTATAGATTATTATCTGATTTTCCTATTTGATTTCTATAAACTTTTATCTACATTTACTTAGAATTTAGAGATATATTTCTGAAAGTTCAACACAGACAATTGAGAAGAATTTCTAAATATGAATAGAGACAGAATACTGACAGGAAATGGAGTAACAGAGCGACGAGGAAAGCAATATGTGGTGTACACTGGAGGCACGGGAGAAAAGGGAGAGGGTTCGAAATAAAAATTGGAGGGTGAGGAAATACCGGGATTGAGCCAGACTGAGGGTGGCGGTGAGAGGGTGAGTGAGGTGAGTACCTGTCCTTCTGAACACACACATTAAGCAGGTCTGGCACGTGCAACATGTTCTCCTAACCATCACAGGAAACTAAGACAAATCTTCTGACAAACGAATCACAGAGTCCATGATACATATAACCCCCTCGCGTTGTCCTGAGCGCCGGGACTCTGACCTAACCCCAGCCTTCTGACATGCATCAAATAACCATCTGCTGGACAGATGAGAAACGGACCTGACCAGAGGGAGTACGTCACTATCAATACAGTAAGAACCATACGTGTAAACCCACAAGTGAAACACTTGACACACGTCCATGATTCAACAGAGAATCGGGTGTCACAACACATCCTGAATGTATTCAATGCAGACCAAATTCAGGACCGGATTCCAACTTCACTTTTACCCTCCCAGTGTGTTTGTTGACTGTCTCTCCCGATCTGATTCTGTATAATATTTCTGTTGTTAATTCTGTATGGTTAATGTGAGTCAGCTTTTAGTATGGAGGGAGGGGTATTGAGATTCATTAGAATTTTAAAGGTTGATCGTGAGCAAAATTTAGGCCACCTCACTCCTACCTTATTCTCAAAGATTTTGTCTTTACGTCGCCTGTCTTCTGGCACCACTGATCTAGATTTATACTGTGGTAATCTCCAGCATGATAATGAAACCTAGAGAACAGATAAGAAAATACATCAACGCTTTTCCTTTTCAAACAAAATGGCTTCTGGAAAACATTTCATTGATGATCAGAGCCTTTAGGTGTGTGATCTGCACCAATGATGTCATAGGTAATAATGGAATTCACTGGGAAATGTGGATATAAAAACTTACCAAACATTTACTTATTCTATAACACCTGCTCAGCTTCCTATTTCTGAGGCACACACATTATATAGCGCTAAGATGATGTATACATAAGAACATTACTTTTATCGACACTAATGAAGGTATAACTTTAAGGTCTATGCTAAATTCTTGAGGTCCCCAGATGCCAAACGTCTTACTTTTCCAAATCCTTTATATTGGCTCACGACGGAAGAGATCCTGATGTCCTGCCAAATATGTTCAACTTCCGTCGTGTAATGTTTTGAAAATTGTGAAAAGAGAAAAAGATCCGTCAGAGCTCATAACATAACTCTCACATCTATTTCTTGGCCAGGTCTTCGTCAGGGGTTTGAACAGATTGTGATATGCAATATATATCCTTTGTCCTGAATGAGATCCTGAGAAAATACTTTGAATGCCAAATTTTCCAGTGTCACTGTTCCTGTGGAAGCAAGGGTAACTCTTTCGGCTGGCCACACGGGTCTTTATCTATATAGTGTCTGTAATTCTATGAGGTGTAGAGATATACTGAGTGCTGATTGTGGGTTCCTTTTACTAGAGCAAGATAAGTATGGTGTATATGCGTCAGGGGTAAGAGACAATGACAACTCACCGGTCCGTGCTTAATAACACAAGGACAGGCAATACCGTCGCGAGAACCTGTAGTGGTTTCTCTGCCTGCTTTCTCGTCCTCCAGATGCATAACACACTTGTGGCTCATGAGAAAAGTACTGCAGATGTCTTTACTAAGATCATACAAAGACACAATATTAAGAGTAGCTATGATGATATTTCGGACACTGAAGTGAGTAATGTCCAAATCATACAGAGGTGAAAATAGGCTTTATGATCCAGTAACTCATAACTTGGATCATAATGTGCGCAAGATCAGGAAATTCATAATACAGGAAAGATATATCAGTCGGAAAAGATGCCATAATAAATGTAAAATAGATCGTTTGGGTACAACTGGATGGAGAAGGAGAGCAGCTTCTGTTGACTTCTGGGGATAGCCTTTGACATGAGAGCCGAGATACGTGGCGCTCGTAGAGGTGGGATGGCAAGCAAACTGGAGCTCTACCTACAGTGGAGCAGAAGCTGCAGGTGCAACTGGGCAAAAGGCAGTTCATTACAAAACTGTTTTCTCTCCGGAGAATTCAGCGCAACTGTGTAAACACACCAGGTAGTTCGTTATCATATGTTGGATGCGAGTTTATCAAGCAGGTGACAGTCCCACTGTGAACGCTCCGGAGTATGTGACGTCCACTGTGGTCTCGAAATATGCGACGTCCACTGTGGTCTCGGAGTATGTGACGTTCGTGTGGCCTGAGCATGGGCCGACGAGTATATGACCGCTGGAATACCCGGGATTATCAACAGTTAAGGTTATTTGCGATGTGTATATTTTTCTTTTTTAATGAAAAAGGAAATGGGTGAAGCATTCATATATATCATTATACGTAACATTTATAAACATAAAAGTTATAATCGATCTTATACAATACGTAGGTTATCCTTGAAAAACTGACCACCGTGTCATGGTTGTCGGCCAGGATGCATTAGGAACTACGATGCCTCGCACACCACACACCCTCCCACAGCAATGGGCCACAGTCAGCGATCCCTGGACTCCTCACAGGACGAAGATTGGTCTCGTCATGGTAACCACCCGTGAATATTATCGAGTGTAGCTCATTCTCCGCCTTGCTGTAAACACTCTTGTGTGTCGGCTGGAGTGAACACTCGTCACTTAGCTGCCAGGTCTTCCTTAATCTGGTGCGGCTTGTTGTGCCTGGTCTGTTCCGAGTGTTTTCTTCATTCATAGAGCAGACTTACCCATAACCTGGGGCTTCATGTCGCCGTGTAAAAGAGGAAAACATGCTTCAGGTATGGTAGCCATAGCCACCTCTGTCAGCAGATTAACTCCCTCGCTCCCAGTAATGCCAGAATAAGAACGAGACTATCGAACAGGCTTCAGTGTAAGTTATATTTGAATTTCCCTCACCATCAGGTGTGGGGAGCGACAGCTTGCTCTGACCCTGTGCGAATCAGCATATACTACGATGCTGTGGCTATTTGCTACTTGCTTCTTGCTGCTTGTTACTTGCTTGCTCATCTAAACTGACGATGGTATGGTGTAAAGACATTAGTGGGGATGGAAGCTTTCTCCCGCTCACTGTTTACATCATCATTTGATTTAGAGCCGTCACTGAATAATATATATTTGAACCTTAGTGCTTCGGAGAGTGTTCGAGAATTCACTGTTTGATATCTTTTCTTCCTCTCTTAGCTATTCCAACGTGACATATGAATGCGGCTGCACTGGCTGGATTCTTCCGTTGTGGGATCTGAGGCCACTCCAAGTGGTAGAATGGTATAGTGGTTTGAAAATGAGATCCTTTGCAAACTAGAAGTTAGAATAGTTTCTTCCCAAACCATTCGGCGGGTGAAATTGGATGGGAATGTGTCTTTCATTAACCCTTCCCTATAGAATTTCCCAATAACTATAATCTCTCAATATCACGTGGTTTTCCTTCATAGCTATCTTCCCGCTGGCTGATATGCCAGAAGCAGTGATATTGAGGAGGACATTCACATTGAATATCGTGTTTCAATCTATATATATATTCAGAACATTAGGTTACTATTACTCTCTTCAAGCAGACAACCTTCTCATAGGCCAACATGTATTCTGTCATCTGCATGTTTCATGTGCAACTGAGGCTATAGTCAAGTGAGCCTCCTCAGTCCTTGCTCTGCAAAGAAAATGGCAGATTGAAAGAAACCCTTCCATCAGGAGTCTTCATGCAACCCATTACACCCAGAGAACGAGATAGACACAAGCTTCATTGCTGAGTGCTCAGAGCGGCATGTGATGGACTTCGCACAAGGGAAGAAGTAAAAACGCCCATCGTCCTCACCTCCAGCAGTCAGGTAAAAACCAAAATGTTGAGTCATTTAACCAAAACACATCAAAGGAAAACGACTTTCATGATGCCTTGCCCTTGCCGGGAAATTCATGCTAATTGCGAAAAATTACAACATATTGTAACCATTTATTAACCCATTATACATACAGTATGTCGTCTAGAAATCATACTAGGGAGAGCATTCAGCTCTAGCAACGAGGAGACAATGCTCGTGCCAACCACTGTACCTTCGTTAAAGGATTTCATGCCGGACCTGCACTGAAGGCAAGTGGGAACATTACCCACCAGCCCGTTGCTTGTGCAGTCGGTTCCACAACTTAAGGCAGTGAGGATTTACATGCTCAGACCGCATATATCTCTCCTTATCATCCAGACATTGTAGGCTTATACGACTTGATTTAGCAGTTATCATCCTCCTTCCTGCTTCTGGGAGGCTTCAACGGCTCCTACCTCCTCTGGAGGAACACCTCGTATAACGGCAGAGTAGAGGGATCATTAGAAACGTTATGCCTAAGAACTGGAGTACTGGGATATACTCCAACACTGACTCATCCCTGTGTTCAACCTGAGTTCACCAGACAAGTCATGGAAGCCTCACGTGGGAGCGGCGACTTTCCGATTCATCTGGGTGAGGTGGACGGCATCCTGACAAGTGAGACACAACCATGGGTGAGAAAGATGACACCTTAGCTGATCACGTAGGTCGCCATACATCAACACTGGTCCTTCAAGATACGAAAGCCGGTAAAAAACTTGAAAAAAATATGCAACATGAAGTTATGAAATATAACGGGATATCCCAAGACTAATGAAATACTTATATATTCGGAAAGAACAATTTACACCAACCATGGATGATAAAATGCTTAAAATCAACATCACAATAAAACTGAAGCATTTCCTTAGTGATCCAAATAACGTTGTATCCACAGAAAAGTTCGAATACTCACTTTATGGAACGAGTCGGTTTTTATGGATCCAGATAACAGGTACCCACCTTCTGCACGTTACCAGTGGCTGCTCTTGACCACACGGAGAATTTTAAGGCACAGAGCAACGTCACCTCTGACTCTCACACTTACCGCTCTTGAGCTCCACAAAACTAGAACTGCTGACGACACACAGTTCCATGAAGTGAGGCGGCACATACAGTGTTAACCTCAGTGACCACACTAGACACGACAGTGAAGTCTGTCTGCTGGAATACACCGAACACTTGCATCATGGCCCCGCGCCCTCTGTCCACTGATAAGCATTTACATAACAAACTTATCCCACTTGAAACGAAATAAATATCAGATATATTTTCCGTGGACGAGTTTGAACAGACCTCTGTGTCAACTACATGTAGGTAGTCACTGAAATCATACACATTCCCTCACGTGCTGCTTACAATGGTCAACTACATGTAGGTAGAGTCACTGAAATCATACACATTCCCTCACATGCTGTTTACAATGGTCAACTACATGTAGGTAGAGTCACTGAAATCATACACATTCCCTCACATGCTGTTTACAATGGTCTGCTCGTACAGTATTTTATTAGTTCCAGAGATAAGTTACTTTTCATCTAGCAGTAATTATGGCGGATGGATAATTAATTGACAACACTAGAAAATAAAGATTCTCTTTAGAATGATGTATATATAATTTGAGTGTCCAGTGAAGCAGAGAGAGATCCGCATTGGAAAATTGGACTGCAAAATATTTCTTTTTCAGGCTGGTAATTTTCAATCAGCTGTTGGATAAAATTTAATCCCTCTTCCGTCTGCCAGACAAAAGCAACAATAAATGAATTTACCGAGTTCAGTTGGACACACACACACACACACACACACACACACACACACAGACATATATATATACATATATATATATATATATATATATATATATATATATATATATATATATATATATATATATATATATATATCTTTTTTTTTTTTTCAAACTATTCGCCATTTCCCGCATTAGCAAGGTAGCGTTAAGAACAGAGGACCGGGCCTCTGAGGGAATATCCTCACCTGGCCCCCTTCTCCGTTCCTTCTTTTGGAAAATTAAAAAAAAACAAGAGGGGAGGATTTCCAGCCCCCCGCTCCCTCCCCTTTTAGTCGCCTTCTACGACACGCAGGGAATACGTGGAAAGTATTCTTTCTCCCCTATCCCCAGGGATAATATATATATATATATATATATATATATATATATATATATATATATATATATATATATATATATATATATATATATATATATATATATAATTGCTTTGTCGCTGTCTCCGGCGTCAGCGAGGTAGCGCAAGGAAACAGACGAAAGAATGGCCCAACCCACCCACATACACATGTATATACATACACGTCCACCCACGCAAATATACATACCTATACATCTCAACGTATACAGATATATACACACACGGACATATACATATATACACATGTACATAATTCATGCTGACTGCCCTCATTAATTCCTATCGCCACTCCACCACACATGAAATAACAACCCCCTCCCCCTCATGTGTGCGAGTTAGCGCTAGGAAGAGAATATATATATATATATATATATATATATATATATATATATATATATATATGTATATATATATATATATATATATATATTTTTTTTTTTTTTGCTTTGTCGCTGTCTCCCGCGTTTGCGAGGTAGCGCAAGGAAACAGACGAAAGAAATAGCTCAACCCACCCCCACACACATGCACATACACACGTCCACACACGCAAATATACATACCTACACAGCTTTCCATGGTTTACCCCAGACGCTTCACATGCCTTGATTCAATCCACTGACAGCAAGTCAACCCCGGTATACCACATCGCTCCAATTCACTCTATTCCTTGCCCTCCTTTCACCCTCCTGCATGTTCAGGCCAAGATCACACAAAATCTTTTTCACTCCATCTTTCCACCTCCAATTTGGTCTCCCTCTTCTCCTCGTTCCCTCCACCTCCGACACATATATTCTCTTGGTCAATCTTTCCTCACTCATTCTCTCCATGTGCCCGAACCATTTCAAAACACCCTCTTCTGCTCTCTCAACCACGCTCTTTTTATTTCCACACATCTCTCTTACCCTTACGTTACTCACTCGATCAAACCACCTCACACCACATATTGTCCTCAAACATCTCATTTCCAGCACATCCATCCTCCTGCGCACAACTCTATCCATAGCCCACGTCTCGCAACCATACAACATTGTTGGAACCACTATTCCTTCAAACATACCCATTTTTGCTTTCCGAGATAATGTTCTCGATTTCCACACATTCTTCAAGGCTCCCAGAATTTTCGCCCCCTCCCCCACCCTATGATCCACTTCCGCTTCCATGGTTCCATCCGCTGCCAGATCCACTCCCAGATATCTAAAACACTTCACTTCCTCCAGTTTTTCTCCATTCAAACTCACCTCCCAATTGACTTGACCCTCAACCCTACTGTACCTAATAACCTTGCTCTTATTCACATTTACTCTTAACTTTCTTCTTCCACACACTTTACCAAACTCAGTCACCAGCTTCTGCAGTTTCTCACATGAATCAGCCACCAGCGCTGTATCATCAGCGAACAACAATGTATATATATATATATATATATATATATATATATATATATATATATATATATATGTATATATATATATACATATAATGTGAATAAGAGCAAGGTTATTAGGTACAGTAGGGGTGAGGGTCAAGTCAATTGGGAGGTGAGTTTGAATGGAGAAAAACTGGAGGAAGTGAAGTGTTTTAGATATCTGGGAGTGGATCTGTCAGCGGATGGAACCATGGAAGCGGAAGTGGATCATAGGGTGGGGGAGGGGGCGAAAATTTTGGGAGCCTTGAAAAATGTGTGGAAGTCGAGAACATTATCTCGGAAAGCAAAAATGGGTATGTTTGAGGGAATAGTGGTTCCAACAATGTTGTATGGTTGCGAGGCGTGGGCTATGGATAGAGATGTGCGCAGGAGGATGGATGTGCTGGAAATGAGATGTTTGAGGACAATGTGTGGTGTGAGGTGGTTTGATCGAGTAAGTAACGTAAGGGTAAGAGAGATGTGTGGAAATAAAAAGAGCGTGGTTGAGAGAGCAGAAGAGGGTGTTTTGAAATGGTTTGGGCACATGGAGAGAATGAGTGAGGAGAGATTGACCAAGAGGATATATGTGTCGGAGGTGGAGGGAACGAGGAGAAGAGGGAGACCAAATTGGAGGTGGAAAGATGGAGTGAAAAAGATTTTGTGTGATCGGGGCCTGAACATGCAGGAGGGTGAAAGGAGGGCAAGAAATAGAGTGAATTGGAGTCATGTGGTATACAGGGGTTGACGTGCTGTCAGTGGATTGAAGCAAGGCATGTGAAGCGTCTGGGGTAAACCATAGAAAGCTGTGTAGGTATGTATATTTGCGTGTGTGGACGTGTGTATGTACATGTGTATGGGGGGGGGGTTGGGCCATTTCTTTCGTCTGTTTCCTTGCGCTACCTCGCAAACGCGGGAGACAGCGACAAAGTATAAAAAAAAAAAAAAAAAATATATATATATATATATATATATATATATATATATATATATATATATATATATATATATATATATATATATATATATATATATATATATATATATATTTATATATATAGTACAAAGGTATAAGTTTGTTGAGTATTCCTGGGAAATTATATGGGAGGGTATTGATTGAAAGGGTGAAGGCATGTGCAGAGCATCAGATTGGGGGAGAGTAGTGTGGTTTCAGAGGTGGTAGAGGATTAGGTGTTTGGTTTAAAGAATGTATGTGAGAAATACTTAGAAAAGCAAATGGATTTGTATGTAGCATTTATGGATCTGGAGAAGGCATATGATGGAGTTGATAGAGATGCTTTGTGGAAGGTATTAAGAATATATGATGTGGGAGGCAAGTTGTTAGAAACAGTGAAAAGTTTTTATCGAGTATGTAACGCATGTGTACGTGTAGGAAGAGAGGAAAGTGATTGGTTCTCAGTGAATGTTGGTTTACGGCAGGGATGCGTGATGTCTCCATGGTTGTTTAATTTGTTTATGGATGAGGTTGTTAGGGAGGTGAATGCAAGAGTTTTGGAAAGAGAGGCAAGTATGCAGTCTATAGTGGTTGAGAGAACTTGGGAAGTGAGTCAGTTGTTGTTCGTTGATGATACAGCGCTGTTGGCAGATTCGGGTGAGAAACTGCAGAAGCTGGTGACTGAGTTTGGTAAAGTGTGTGAAAGAAGAAAGATGAGAGTGAATGTGAATAAGAGCAAGGTTATTAGGTACAGTATAGTTGACGGGCAAGTTAACTGGGATGTAAGTTTGAATGGAGAAATACTGGAGGAAGTGAAGTGTTTTAGATATCTAGGAATGGATTTGGCAGCGGATGGGACCATGGAAGCGGAAGTCAATCATATGGTGGGGGAGGGGACGAGAGTTCTCGGAGCGTTGAAAAATGTGTGGAAGTCGAGAACGTTATCTTGGAAAGCAAAAAGGGGTATGTTTAAAGAAATAGTAGTTCCAACAATGTTATATAGTTGCGAGGCGTGGGCTATAGATAGAGTTGTGCGGAGGAGGGTGAATGTGCTGGAAATGAATTGTTAGAGGACAATATGTGGTGTGAGGTTGTTTGATCGAATAAGTAATGAAAGGGTAAGAGAGATGTGTGGTAATAAAAAGAGTATGGTTGAGAGAGCAGAAGAGGGTGTTTTGAAATGGTTTGGTCACATGGAGAGAGAATGAGTGAGGAAAGATTGAAAAAGAGGATATATGTGTCAGAGGTGGAAGGACGAGGGGAAGTTGGAGACCAAATTGGAGGTGGAAAGATGGAGTGAAAAAGATTTTGAGTGATCGGGGCCTGAACCTGCAGGAGGGTGAAAGGATTGCAAGGAGTAGGGTGAATTGGAACGATGTGGTATACCGGGGTCGAAGTGCTGTCAATGGATTCAACCAGGGCATATGAAGCGTCTGGGGTAAACCATGGAAAGTTGTGTGGGGCCTGGATGTGGAAAGGGAGCTGTGGCTTCGGTGCTTTATAAATGACAGCTAAAGACTGAGTGTGAACGAATGTGGCCTTTGTTGTCTTTTCCTAGCGCTACCTTGCGCACATGTAGGGGGAGGGGATTATCATTTCATGTGTGGCGGGGTAGCGACGGTAATGAATAAGGGCAGACAGTATGAATTATGTACATGTGTATATATGTATATGTCTGTGTGTGTATATGTATGTATACGTTGAGATGTATAGGTATATATATGTGCGTGTGTGGACGTGTATGTATGTACATGTGTAAATGGGTGGGTTGGGCCATTCTTTCATCTGTTTCCTTGCGCTACCTCGCTAATGCGGGAGACAGCGACAAAGTATAATAAATGATATAAATTATATTCATCTTATTTATTTATTTTGCTTAGTCGCTGTCTCCCGCGTTAGCGAGGTAGCGCAAGGAAAAAGACGAGAGAATGGCCCAACCCGCCCACATACACATGTATATACATACATGTCCACACACGCACAATATACATACCTATACACCTCAATGTACACATATATATACACACACAGACATATACATATATACACATGTACATAATTCATACTGTCTGCCTTTATTTGTTCTCATCGCTACCTCGCCACACATGGAAAAACAACCCCCTCCCCCTCATGTGTGCGAGGTAGCGCTAGGAAAAACACCAAAGGCACCATTCGTTCACACTCAGTCTCTAGCTGTCATGTAATAATGCACCGAAACCACAGCTCCCTTTCCACTTCCAGGTCCCACACACTTTGCATGGTTTACCCCAGACGCTTTACATGCCCTGGTTCAATCCATTGACAGCACGTCGACCCTGGTATACCACATCGTTCCAATTCACTCTATTCCTTGCACGCCTTTCACCCTCCTGCATGTTAAGGCCCCGATCACTTAAAATCTTTTTCACTCCATCTTTCCACCTCCAGTTTGGTCTCCCTCTTCTCCTCGTTCCCTCCACCTCCGACACATATATCCTCTTGGTCAATCTTTCCCCACCCATTCTCTCCATGTGACCAAATCATTTCAAAACACCCTCTTCTGCTCTCTCAACCACACTCTTTTTATTTCCACACATCTCTCTCACCCTTACATTACTTACTCGATCAAACCACCTCACACCACATATTGTCCTCAAACATCTCATTTCCAGCACATCCACCCTCCTGCGCACAACTCTATCCATAGCCCACGCCTCGCAAACATACAACATTGTTGAAACCACTATTCCTTCAAACACACCCATTTTTGCTTTCCGAGATAATGTTCTCCACTTCCAAACATTCTTCAAGGCTCCCAGAATTTTCGCCCCTCCCCCACCCTATGATTCACTTCCGCTTCCATGGTTCCATCCGCTGCCAGATCCACTCCCAGATATCTAAAACACTTCACTTCCTCCAGCTTTTCTCCATTCAAACTTACCTCCCAATTGACTTGACCGTCAACCCTACTGTACCTAATAACCTTGCTCTTATTCACATTTACTCTTAACTTTCTTCTTTCACACACTTTACCAAACTCAGTCACCAGCTTCTGCAGTTTCTTACATGAATCTGCCACCAGCGCTGTATCATCAGCGAACAACAACTGACTCACTTCCCAAGCTCTATCATCCACAACAGACTGCATACTTGCCCCTCTTTCCAAAACTCTTGCATGCACCTCCCTAACAACCCCATCCATAAACAAATTAAACAACCATTGAGACATCACACACCACTGCCGCAAACCTACATTCACTGAGAACCAATCACTTTCCTCTCTTCCTACACGTACACATGCCTTACATCCTCGATATAAAATTTTTCACTGCTTCTAACAACTTGCCTCCCACACCATATATTCTTAATACCTTCCACAGAGCATCTCTATCAACTCTATCATATGCCTTCTCCAGATCCATAAATGCTGCATACAAATTCCTTATCCCGGGGGATCGGGGATTAAGAATACTTCCCACGCATTCCTCACGTGTCGTCGAAGGCGACTAAAGGGGACGGGAGCGGGGGGCCAGAAACCCTCCCCTCCTTGTATTTTAACTTCCTAAAAGGGGAAACAGAAGGAGTCACGCGAGGAGTGCTCATCCTCCTCGAGGGCTCAGATTGGGGTGTCTAAATGTGTGTAGATGTAACCAAGATGAGAAAAAAGGAGAGATAGGTAGTATGTTTGAGGAAAGGAACCTGGATGTTTTGGCTCTGTATGAAACGAAGCTAAAGGGTAAAGGGGAAGAGTGGTTTGGGAATGTCTTGGGAGTAAAGTCAGTGGTTAGTGAGAGGACAAGGGCAAGGGAAGGAGTAGCACTGCTCCTGAATCAGGAGTTGTGGGAGTATGTGATAGAGTTTAAGAAAGTAAATTCTAGATTGATATGGGTAAAACTGAAAGTTGATGGAGAAAGATGGGTGATTATTGGTGCATATGCACCTGGGCATGAGAAGAAAGATCATAAGAGGCAAGTGTTTTGGGAGCAGCTGAATGAGTGTGTTAGTGGTTTTGATGCACAAGACCGGGTTATAGTGATGGGTGATTTGAATGCAAAGGTGAGTAATGTTGCAGTTTAGGGAATAATTGGTATACATGGAGTGTTCAGTGTTGTAAATGGAAATGGTGAAGAGCTTGTAGATTTATGTGCTGAAAAAGGACTGGTGATAGGGAATGCCTGGTTTAAAAAGCAAGATATACATAAGTATACGTATGTAAGTAGGAGAGATGGCCAGAGAGCATTATTGGATTACTTGTTAATTGATAGACGCACGAAAGAGAGACTTTTGGATGTTAATGTGCTAAGAGGTGAAACTGGAGGGATGTCTGATCATTATCTTGTGGAAACTAAGGTGAAGATTTGTGGGGGTTTTCAGAAAAGAAGAGAGAATGTTGGGGTGAAGAGAGTGGTGAGAGTAAGTGAGCTTGGGAAGGAGATTCGTGTGAAAAAGTACCAGGAGAGACTGAGTACAGAATGGAAAAAGGTGAGAACAAAGGAGGTAAGGGGAGTGGGGGAGGAATGGGATGTATTTAGGGAAGCAGTGATGGCTTGCGCAAAAGATGCTTGTGGCATGAGAAGCGTGGGAGATGGGTTGATTAGAAAAGGTAGTGAGTAGTGGAATGAAAAATAAGATTATTAGTGGAAGAGAAGAGAGAGGCATTTGAACGATTTTTGCAAGGAAAAAATGCAAATGAGTGGGAGAGGTATAAAAGAAAGAAGCAGGAGGTCAAGAGAAAGGTGCAAGAGGTGAAAAAGAGGGCAAATGAGAGTTGGGGTGAGAGAGTATCATTAAATTTCAGGGAGAATAAAAAGATGTTTTGGAAGGAGGTAAATAAAGTGCGTAAGACAAGGGAGCAAATGGGAACTTCAGTGAAGGGGGCTAATGGGAAGGTGATAACAAGTAGTGGTGATGTGAGAAGGAGATGGAGTGAGTATTTTGAAGGTTTGTTGAATGTGTTTGACGATAGAGTGGCAGATGTGGGGTGTCTTGGTCGAGGTGGTGTGCAAAGTGAGAGGGTTAGGGTAAATGATTTGGTAAATAGAGAAGAGGTAGTAAAAGCTTTACGGAAGATGTAAGCCGGCAAAGCAGCAGGTTTGGATGGTATTGCAGTGGAATTTATTAAAAAAGGGGGTGACTGCATTGTTGACTGGTTGGTAAGGTTATCTAATGTATGTTTGATTCATGGTGAGGTGCCTGAGGATTGGCGGAATGCTTGCATAGTGCCATTGTACAAAGGCAAAGGGGATAAGAGTGAGTGCTCAAATTACAGAGGTATAAGTTTGTTGAGTATTCCTGGTAGATTATATGGGAGGGTATTGATTGAGAGGGTGAAGGCATGTACAGAGCATCAGATTGGGGAAGAGCAGTGTGGTTTCAGAAGTGGTGGAGGATGTGTGGATCAGGTGTTTGCTTTGAAGAATGTATGCGAGAAATACTTAGAAAAACAAATGGATTTGTATGTAGCATTTATGGATCTGGAGAAGGCATATGAATGATATAAATATATATATATATATATATATATATATATATATATATATATATATATATATATATATATATATATATATATATATATATATATATATATATATATATATATCTTTTTTTCTTTCAAACTATTCGCCATTTCCCGCATTAGCGAGGTAGCGTTAAGAACAGAGGACTGGGTCTTTGAGGGAATACCCTCACCTGGCCCAATTCTCTGTTCCTTCTTTTGGAAAATTAAAAAAAAACCGAGAGGGGAGGATTTCCAGCCCCCCGCTCCCTCCCCTTTTAGTCGCCTTCTACGACACGCAGGGAATACGTGGGAAGTACTCTTAATCCCCTATCCCCAGGGATATATATATATATATATATATATATATATATATATATATATATATATATATATATATATATATATATATATATATATATATATATATATACATATAGATAGATAGATAGATAGATAGATATAAAACTTTAACATGTATTGGACACATGGTATTCATGATAACTATTTACTTTTTTGACGCCGAGGATTCGAAACCGGGTCCTACTGCTTGGCAGCTCGGTACGCTGACCGTTGGACTAACAGATGACATAATCTTTCTCTTTCAGACCACCCAATGGTCCATGAGTTCCCCCTTTGCATTTCGCAACCTGAAGAGCTAGGGAAAACCTGCGCCTGCACGGGTCGTAGGTAGCATCATATTAATCCTCCATCTGTAGAGCATAGTCTTTATATGTGTCCAGCATATGTTATAAATATACAAACTCTGCCATAGATAAATCGTCATCACTTATTTTTCTTTTAAGTTGGAGAACTCCAGTCACCGAAAAAGTTCTCATCAAGGACTGACCTTAACTAAAACAGAGAGAGGTTCATGAAAAGGAAATAAAAAATACATGGGAAAGTATTCATAAATTTGGAGGAAGTGAAAAACCTGTCTTTTAGATTGTGCCAGGTCATAGCTCTTGGGAAAGACATGATAGGGTAGGGAGTTCCAAAGCTTCGATATGCAGGGAAAGAAACAGTTATCATAACGGCCCATCCTTGAGTTGCCACTTGGGGGCACAGCAGTATTGCGTGCTCTAGCTCCTGAGGGGGCACACAAGCAGCCAGCTCTTGGGAGCAAAAACCAAAGTAATACCTATAGAAGAGGGAAAGTGAAGCAACATTGCGGCGTAGGGCAAAGGGGTTAAGTTTGGAAGTCAGTCTGGAAGAGTTTATGAATCGGACTGCTTTCGACTCAACTCTGTCAAGTAAGGATACAGAGTTAGAATCACTCCAGATGTGAGTTCAGTACTCTATACAAGGACGGATCAGTTCTTTATATAAATAGAGCATCTGTTCAGAAGAAAAGAAATTTCGGCATCGAAACGGAGCTCCCATCTTCTTGGGGTTTCCAAGAAAGAGATGTTGCAGTAGTACCAAGAGTGTTCAGTGATTCAAGAGCTGGATTTACAAAACCGTCAAATGAGAAAGGAAAGTTGTGAGAAATTTTCGATAGAGAGATGGGTATAAACTGGGTCTTGGAAGCATCAAACTTAACCAGATTTCGTCTACCCCACTGAGATATTTTTATTGAGGAAGTTATGTCAAGACGAGATGCAGATCGAGTGAGAGGAGAAAAAACAACAACTAAAGAATGTGAAGAAATACAGTGCTTAGCCGTCAGCGCATGAGTGCCTTTGGTTATGTGTGGAAGAAAGGAAATCGCTGAGAAAAGGGAGAGAAAGTGTATGGGACAGGACGGAACCTTGAGGGACACCGCTATTGACGAAGTAAAGGAGACGAGGTTGATCCAATGAAGACAGTATAGCCAGAGAGGAAGCAAAGTGAGGTATTTCTACAGTGAACTGAATGTTTTCGTCTTAACTTCTTAAATTGTTCTGGTTCTTTGCTCTACCTTCTGGTATAACCGTTAGGACATCACCCACGTATCTGTGTCGTGACGGTCCTCTCCCCATTTTTTTTTATTAATCTGTCCACCTTTAAGGTTTTTCATTTATAGCGAGGCCATGACTGCACTAAGCGGGGACCTTACTGGTTCTCAAACACGATGGTTCAGAATTTAACGCAACTGTGCTTACTTTCCCGCAATTTTTTTTTTTTTTTTATGATGAGGGCTCCAGTCATGGACCAAATTCCACATCAAGGCTGGGCCTTAATTGAAATATAGACAAGATCATGAAACGGAAAAATACAACATAAGGGAAAGTATTTACGAACTTTTGAGAAAGTGAAAGATATGTCTTTTGAAATGTGCCAGGTCATAGTTATTGGGAAAGACATGAGTAGGCAGAGAGTTCCAATGCATCGACGTGTAGGGGAAGTAGTTTTCAAAACGGCCCACCCTTGAGTTGCCAATGGCCACACAATAATCATGTGACGCAGCAGCTTGCCGAGTATTGCATGATTTAGCTAGTGGTGGGGGTACACAAGCAGCCAGCTCTCGGGAGCAAAATCCAAAGTAATACCTATAGAAGAGGGAAAGTGAACCAACATTACGGCGTAGGGCAAGGGGGTCAATTATGAAAGGTAGCCTGAGACAGTTTAAGTCGGACTGCTTTCGATTCATTTATGTCAAGTAAGGATGTGGGAGCAGTACTCCATACAAGGACGAATCAATCGTTTGTATAAACGGAGTAACTATTCGGAGGAGAAGTTTGGACATCTAAACAGGACATCCAGTTTCTTAGGGGCACACTTAGCTATTCCCGTAATGTTCGGTTTCCAAGAAAGAGTAGGTGTTACAGTAATACCAAGTATGTTCATTGAGTCAAGAGATGGAATTACAGAACGTCAAAGGAGAGCCGAGAGTTGTGAGGAGTTTTCTACAGAGAAATGGGTAGAAATTTGGTCTTGAAGGCATTAAACCTAACAAGATTTTGTGTACCCCACTGAGATATCCTTACATTGTCCACGTCTTTCTATTTCGCTTCTATTGTCCTAACATCAAAAATTGTGAGTTCTAACCAAATTTTTTAATCAGTTCTGAGGAATTTTCTTTTTAAGTAAGCACCACTTATTGTTCCCAGAGTGTCTGACAATGGGCAAGCAAAGCATCTGGCCAAACCGTGTGGAAAGCCACACGGATCTGCCAAAGGTGTCAGGTTTCACTGGTATCCCAGGCTTGTGTATTTTTGGGAGGCTTCACATCAGTTGAGTTCTGGGTCCTTTGTTCACAGTTTCAAAAAATTTCATGTCTTTCTCGTTCTTGTTTAAATCCTTTTGGTCTCGATTATAAACCTGTTTGCCTCAATCTTGGCGAAATTCGTATGCTTCTCGTACGTCCTGAAAACATTTAGCAAATCCCACGTCATCTGCATGTTATCCTTTTCTTATTATCATTTCTCTACCACTTTCGTCAGCTGGGTAATTGTTATGTTATATTCACAAGGTTTCGTACTGTTACCCTGGATCTCTTTGGTAAAGTACATTTTCTTCACGCAGTCACGCTGCAGAACATGTGATTGCTCCCTGTTTAAGAACTTTATACACATCTTTTTCTTTCCACTTATGATTCTTGTTCACATAAGACGTGTAACTTCTTCCATTTACTCTTGTATCAAACTTTAAACCTAATGAGAGAGTTTGAGTTTCTATGTTCGATAAATGTTTGTCTAACAAGTTCATAATCATGTCCGTCTTCCCTACATTGTTTTACTGAGTATTGATACATGACTGTATGAACCTTCCTTTCAATCTTTCACTTTTCGCTTCTTTTTCATTTTCAAGTCTTCTCACTCAACGTCTGGGCAGCACAATCTCATTGGCATCGCTCCTCTATTCTGTTGGACAAACTCTCACCCGCCTCCTTCAAGAAAACTTTTGCACTTTCACTGACTGCTTGGGCAATCTCGGAGAAATTGTCTGCGGGGCCCGCACAGGAACACACATAGTGTAAGAACAAGATCTCGTGTAGTGATGGGGTTCTTTTCAAGAAAGATACGTATATGCAGTGAAGAATACTTAAGTGAGGACTCAAATTTCATAGCTGAAGCCTTTAAGACACTAAAGTATCCACCGGGATTCAACACACTGAACAAAAAGGCCCAAGAGATAGAGAGCTGGCAAAGAAATGAAAATATAGTGAAATGTGACTTGCTCACTATGTCATATTCAAAGAAAGGTGGGGGTGTGGGTGGGTTTCTACGGAAAGCAGGTATGAAAAAGGGGTATATTTCAGGCATGAAAATTAAAGACTTGGTGAATAAGTAACGCAAAGGCACAAATATCAACAAAACAATCTCAGTAAATAGAATTCTTTATAGTGGCTGCTCACTTGATTCTTATGGCGAAGCTTCTTATATAGAATGGACGTAAGGATAAGTGGACACAAACATGGCATAAAAAGACACCGGGAATCAAACTCGTTTGTGGTTGATATCGAAAGACATGGTGGCAGGATGTTGAAATGTCACACAAATGATGGAACAAGAAGAAAAGACGAACTAAACGTTCCATGTATCGCGTTAGAGAACGCATCCTGAGCGGTGGATTCGCCAGACTAGCTAGGTCCGCTAGGTCACTGGAGGGGTAGCGTCTGGAGGTGACCAATCTATAGAGGACGCATTCCAGGCCGGCCTGGAAGCTGGGACTGTGGAGGTACGTTAGCAGTGTGTGCATATTGGTTTTGTGTCAGTCTCTCTGAAGAATCATGTGGTCGAAAAGTAGGAGATTAAAGTACTCTTGATATATTCTAAGTTTCCTTTCACCATAACTCCACACGCACAAGACACACACACACACACACACACACACACACACACACACACACACACACACACACACACATAGACAGACAGACAGGTGCATATCTGTGTTTGGGATTCTAAATCTTATCTTGTTTGATATCGTCAATTCCTCACTAACTTCAATTTTACCAAAACACTTCTCTTGGACGACCCTTACATATATCGTTCTTGGAGTTCAGCTAGATGCGAGAGCTGACCCCGGGAGGCGGGCGGATGAGAGAATGGTCACTCACAGGGAAAGAGACTCAGAAAGAACCAACAGCAGGGGAGAAATAGGAAAACGTTCTCAACGACGCATTTCGCAACACATGGAAAAAATTCAGTTTTTCTCGTCTTGCTGATGCTAGCGATATGAGGAAAACAGTTGTGGTGCAGGACAGTGATTGCTCCCTGAAGATGTTTCATGCATCGGGTATTGCGATACATCGCCGCTCGAGATGACGAAGCGCTGATCATCCTGACGTGGCAGGGCATGAGAGACTGGGTGAGCGGACGATGGATGGATAGGTGCAGAGAGAGATAGATAGAGATAGAGATAGAGATAGATTGATAGATAAATAGATAGATAGATAGATAGATAGATATATATATATATATATATATATATATATATATATATATATATATATATATATATATATATATATATATAGAGAGAGAGAGAGAGAGAGAGAGAGAGAGAGAGAGAGAGAGAGAGAGACCCATAACATCACACACCATATAGTGCACTCCACAAACCACACACCACAAACCACACGCACACAGCAACAGCCACACATTCCACACATTCCTCACCACATAAAGAGGACGGACAAAATGTTTGGATTCATACTTTGGGCCTCCGAAGCTAAGTCCAGGAGAACTATCTTTACTCTGAAATTCGTTGGTAAGTTCCCATCTTGAAAACTGTGTTCAGTTCTGGTTCCCCGGCTTCTAAAAAGACAGTTTGGAGGTGCGCTACACAGCGTCGAGCTGCTGAGCTGACTGAGAAACAAATTCTACGAAAGTCGACTACACGACTCACTTTTACTTACCCTGGGAGAGAGAGAAGGTTAAGAGGTAATTTGATAGAGTTATTAGATTCAAAGCTATCAAAGGCTTCGTTAATCTCGACTGAAGCAGCTGTTTAAGGTTAGATTCATCCGATTTCACTCACAGTAGTGGAGATAACCTGGTGGGTAAACGTTTTACCTCAAATGAGGCGAAGGATTTTATCTCCATCAAGATCGTCAACCTGAAGTTTGATTTAGCAATCACAGTAGTTGAAAGCCTCACCCAAGATACGTCGGCGAATAAACTTGGTAGAACTTTTCGCCTAATATCTTCGACTGACATGATCTACATCTCCGTTGTTTCAAGATAATCTGGCGGATTTTCTTCTCATTCAAACATGTGAACGTCGTTCTACTCTCGCCTCACTAATCTGTGAATTCCTGGCTGTTTCCTTTATCAAAAACAAGTTCTAAAGGAGTCAATAGTCTATTATTATTATGTGAATTACTTTATATTCCATTTCAAGCCTCTGTATATCACATACTTTACTACATTGTGCATGAGACATTACAGCAGAAACTACACACTACACAAGCCACAAATTAATGTAATTCCACACACTGTACACTTTATATCGTATACGAAGTAACACACCGTACACTGCACATGACGACATTACAACACAGTACACTACACACGACAAATATTACGGCACATTCCTGGCACCACACGCTATACACATCACACATACCATCAGTCTACACACTACACATGACACACATTATTCACACTCCACATATTACATATGCACATATCAGAGCACACTACACATATGAAATAGTATATATGGCGCAAAATACAGCGCACACTACACATTACATGTAAAACACTTTACAGCACAAACGACATACTACATGTGACACACATTACAACATACACCACACACTGCCTGTGACGCACATTACAGCAAACACTACACACTTCAAGTGACACACAGAACAGCACAAATCACACGATACGAATGACACAGCTTACAATCCACACCACACACTATAAGTGACACATGTTACAGTACACAACACACATTATATGTGGCACCTGTTACAGAACACAACACGCACTATAAGTGACACATGTTACAGTACACACCACACACTATAAGTGACACATGTTACAGTACACACCACACACTATATGTGGCACATGTTACAGTACACAACACACACTATAAGTGACACATGTTACAGTACACACCACACACTATAAGTGACACATGTTACAGTACACACCACACACTATATGGGACACATGTTACAGTACACACCACACACTATATGTGGCACATGTTACAGTACACACCACACACTATATGTGGCACATGTTACAGTACACACCACACACTATATGTGGCACATGTTACAGTACACACCACACACTATATGGGACACATGTTACAGTACACACCACACACTATATGTGGCACATGTTACAGTACACACAACACACTATAAGTGACACATGTTACAGTACACACCACACACTATATGTGGCACATGTTACAGTACACACCACACACTATATGTGGCACATGTTACAGTACACACCACACACTATATGTGGCACATGTTACAGTACACACCACACACTATATGTGGCACATGTTACAGTACACACCACACACTATATGGGACACATGTTACAGTACACACAACACACTATAAGTGACACATGTTACAGTACACACAACACGCTATAAGTGACACATGTTACAGTACACACCACACACTATAAGTGACACATGTTACAGTACACACCACACACTATATGTGGCACATGTTACAGTACACACCACACACTATAAGTGACACATGTTACAGTACACACCACACACTATAAGTGACACATGTTACAGTACACACCACACACTATATGGGACACATGTTACAGTACACACCACACACTATATGTGGCACATGTTACAGTACACACAACACACTATAAGTGACACATGTTACAGTACACACCACACACTATATGTGGCACATGTTACAGTACACACCACACACTATATGTGGCACATGTTACAGTACACACAACACACTATAAGTGACACATGTTACAGTACAAACCACACACTATAAGTGACACATGTTACAGTACACACCACACACTATAAGTGACACATGTTACAGTACACACAACACACTATAAGTGACACATGTTACAGTGCACACCACACACTATAAGTGACACATGTTACAGTACACACCACACACTATATGGGACACATGTTACAGTACACACCACACACTATATGTGGCACATGTTACAGTACACACAACACACTATATGTGGCACATGTTACAGTACACACCACACACTATATGGGACACATGTTACAGTCCACACCACACACTATATGTGGCACATGTTACAGTACACAACACACACTATAAGTGACACATGTTACACTGCACACCACACACTATATGGGACACATGTTACAGTACACACCACACACTATATGTGGCACATGTTACAGTACACACCACACACTATATGGGACACATGTTACAGTACACACCACACACTATATGTGGCACATGTTACAGTACACAACACACACTATAAGTGACACATGTTACAGTACACACCACACACTATATGTGACACATGTTACAGTACACACCACACACTATATGTGGCACATGTTACAGTGCACACCACACACTATATGGGACACATGTTACAGAACACACCACACACTATATGGGACACATGTTACAGTACACACCACACACTATATGTGGCACATGTTACAGTACACAACACACACTATAAGTGACACATGTTACAGTACACACCACACACTATATGGGACACATGTTACAGTACACACCACACACTATATGTGGCACATGTTACAGTACACAACACACACTATAAGTGACACATGTTACAGTACACACCACACACTATATGGGACACATGTTACAGTACACACCACACACTATATGTGGCACATGTTACAGTACACACAACACACTATATGTGGCACATGTTACAGTACACACCACACACTATATGGGACACATGTTACAGTGCACACCACACACTATAAGTGACACATGTTACAGTACACACCTCACACTATATGTGGCACATGTTACAGTACACACCACACACTATATGTGGCACATGTTACAGTACACACCACACACTATATGGGACACATGTTACAGTCCACACTGCACACTATAAGTGACACATGTTACAGTACACACCACACACTATATGTGGCACATGTTACAGTACACACCACACACTATATAGGACACATGTTACAGTCCACACCACACACTGTATGTGGCACATGTTGCAGTACATACCACACGCTATAAGTGACACATGTTACAGTACACACCACACACTATATGTGGCACATGTTACAGTACACACCACACACTATATGTGGCACATGTTACAGTACACACCACACACTATATGGGACACATGTTACAGTACACACCACACACTATATGTGGCACATGTTACAGTACACAACACACACTATAAGTGACACATGTTACAGTACACACCACACACTATATGTGGCACATGTTACAGTACACACCACACGCTATATGTGGCACATGTTACAGTACACACAACACACTATATGTGGCACATGTTACAGTACACACCACACACTATATGTGGCACATGTTACAGTACACACCACACACTATTTGGGACACATGTTACAGTGCACACCACACACTATATGTGGCACATGTTACAGAACACACCACACGCTACATGTGACGCGCATTGCATTACACAACACACACTACATGTGACATACATTACAGTACACACCACACACTACATGTGACGCGCATTACAGTACACAACACACACTACATATGACACACATTACAGTACACACCACACGCTATATGTGACACATGTTACAGTACACAACACACACTGCATGTAACGCACATTACAGTACACACCACACACTACATGTAACGCACATTACAGTACACAACACACACTACATGTGACGCACATTACAGTACACACCACACACTACATGTGACATACAATAGAACATACACCATACACTACATGTGACGTACATTACAGTTCACATCACACACTACATGTGACGCACATTACAGTACACAACACAATCTATATATAAAACATATAAGAGAGCATGCCACACACCAAACAATACATATGTCACACATTAAGGAACAATACACACATTTCAAACCTCGCATTACAAAACCTCCAGCAAATACAGCATACTACAAAAACACACACATCACAGCACACTCAGCCACACACTAAGCATGACATACTATATAACAAAACATACACTATACACTATACATGACGTATGTTACGTGAAACACCACACACTACACTTAATACATATAATACATAACATGTTTACTCCACACTTCACTAACTAGCAGAGACATTGTACGGACACACTACAGGAAAGCACTGTATATGACACATTTTGTGGCACATTCCACACTTTGCATATAACATATATTTCCTACCACATTCAACACCTGAATCCTTTCACACCACATTGTATAAACTACACATGATACAAAATACAATATAACCCACGCACTACACATAACACACCACATACAACTCCTGACTCACTTCATTGGACCCTATAAACGACACATGATAAACATAACCACGTAATCCGCACATTACATATATCATATGTTAAACTTCACATCACATACAAGACATGAGTCACTTCACAGCGCACTGTACAAACTACACATGCGACACATTACAGTATGATGTGTACACTACACATATCAAACATTAGAGAACGCTCAAAACACTAAACATGGTATTTGATAACACACCAAAATCTTAAAAAAGAAAAGACATTACAGCATCCTCCATACTCTAAACATGATACATATTACAGCACATTTCCCACACTATATATGGCACATATTACAGCATGCATCATATTGTACACATTTATTACAGCATATTCCTCACACTGGACGACACATACCACAGCACATCAAACACAAGAACTGCATATGACCCATATCAAAACACACAAGAAACATAATTCAGTTTCTGTAACACAATCCAGCTCACTCTGTACTCCAAACATCCCACATGACATATATTACAGTACAGCACATACTTATAGGCACGATGCATATCAATACACGCACACCGCTCTTCATTATAAATATATCAAAATAAACTCTATGCTCTACTATGATATGCATGGAAGATTAATTCAGCGCAAGGGAACAGGGACGCATGCCAGAAGTATGGACTCTTGCCTAAATGTAGTTGCAGATGAGGCATTGTTCATAACGGATGTGGAAAGCGAGGAGGATTGTATCAAACTTGAAAAAGGGATCTAGACAGATTCTACAGTTGTTCTGATACATGGTTGATGAAGGATACTCCAAGCAAACATAAAGTAATGATAATGTACCATTATTATGTGGCAGGAAATGTTTCAGGATTCTGTGAATGAGAAAGACTCGAGAGTTGACATCGCCCCTAATCTGTCACAAGACTCCGACATTAAGAGAACGGTTCAAAAGAACTGTCAGCAGGCAAATATCAGAATAGCCTTCATTTTTTTGTCTTTAGCTGAGACGGCACAGGCAAAAATGTGACAAATAGGGATAAATCTAAAAGTTTAGTGTTGCCCTGTTCTCCCAAAAAACAGTGCTTTTAATGTTGTTTTCCAGTACAATAACACCATCAGCAAGACCTTAGTAAATGATAGGCCAAATCATGCAACAATTGGGAGTATTTTCTCCGTCAAATGCAAGGTATGTAAATATATCTATGTAGGCCAAACTGGTGAGACTAACGGAGAGGTGTTATTGGCATCGACATTCAGTACGGAGGGATGACCATAAAACTGCGATCGCTAATCATTGTCATGAAAATGATCAACCATACATCTTGAAATTCCTGTTATTTCATACCCCTCTGCTGATTATGCCACACGCAACGTCACTGACTCTGTCTTAATTGCTAATACTAAGAACATTAATATATCCCAAGGCAATTCCAAAGCCCATCCTAGGATTAGTCAAATCATTATGACGGAGTTGAAAAAAAAAACAAAACATTAAAAACGTTGTTCATGACACACCTGATCCCCTTTATTCACTCTCCCTTACAAAGGTTACGATCAGACATAGCAGGCAATGCATGGCCCAGATAGATTGGTGCTGAATGGCGGGTACCAAACGTGATGTTGGGGATTAATCATCTTTGTCAACTTTGTTAAGTACTGGCACGTGATGATATAGAATATCTCCACTAAACATGTCGTGCCACATGTTTAGGAATATTACATATTGAATAAAAGTATGAACTACAGAGGTGGGATTTCACCTTCATATATATATATATATATATATATATATATATATATCCCATTTTAGAAAGTTAATACAAGGAGGGGAGGATTTCTGGCCCCCCGCTCCCGTCCCCTCTAATCGCTTTCTACGACACGCGAGGAATACGTGGGAAGTATTCTTTCACCCCTTTCCCCAGGGATAATATACATATATATATACATATACACATACACACACATACACATACATACGCACATATACACACACACACATATACATATATATACATATGAAAATTGTAAGAAACAATTTAGAAAACTGAAACTTCTAGCTTGAAATGAATGAAAAAATGAATGTCACATAATGGTTCAACCTCTGGCTATGGAAAAAGGAAATGTATGATTTATTTACACAAACGACAATAGCAGTTCTCATCAATTTAACCACTGTATCAATAAGCTTCAATGTCTAAGCTACATTTTTCTGCAATTTCACTATTTTCTTGTCAAAACACCATGTATGAAAACTATCACTCCAGTAACACAACTATAAACATTTACTTCCCCTTTGAAAAAAAAGTTCTGGGGAAGTCTGTCTCGATACACTGCTGGACACTCTACCACCTGGCGAGGTTTGTGTTGCAATGGTTCCAGATTCACAAACGTAGTAGCATCACTGGTGGGCCAAGGTAGTTCCGTTTGCGAAGAGGCGCTTTATATGATGTCTTGACACACGATGATCTTAACGAGGTGATGACAGAGGTCCAGTGGAAGTGTTGATCAGCGATGGGCAATTTCCTTGCCATGCTTGCGGGCATACCATATAAACAGCGGTAGCCCCATCAACACGATACAGTCATCAGTAACGTCTGTAGAAAGGCCCGATCACGGTAATTCTTCCTCTAGGGCCGTTGGTCGTCCATAGTGACTATTCCTGGTATTCCTTACTGAGGCAGATAAGATATATATATACATATATATTTTTACTATTTTTTGTATTATACTTTGTCGCTGTCTCCCGCGTTTGCGAGGTAGCGCAAGGAAACAGACGAAAGAAATGGCCCAACCCACCCCCATACACATGTATATACATACATCCACACACGCAAATATACATACCTAGACAGCTTTCCATGGTTTACCCCAGACGCTTCACATGCCTTGATTCAATCCACTGACAGCACGTCAACCCCGGTATACCACATCGCTCCAATTCACTCTATTCCTTGCCCTCCTTTCACCCTCCTGCATGTTCAGGCCAAGATCACACAAAATCTTTTTCACTCCATCTTTCCACCTCCAATTTGGTCTCCCTCTTCTCCTCGTTCCCTCCACCTCCGACACATATATCCTCTTGGTCAATCTTTCCTCACTCATTCTCTCCATGTGCCCAAACCACTTCAAAACACCCTCTTCTGCTCTCTCAACCACGCTCTTTTTATTTCCACACATCTCTCTTACCCTTACGTTACTCACTCGATCAAACCACCTCACACCACACATTGTCCTCAAACATCTCATTTCCAGCACATCCATCCTCCTGCGCACAACTCTATCCATAGCCCACGCCTCGCAACCATACAACATTGTTGGAACCACTATTCCTTCAAACATACCCATTTTTGTTTTCCGAGATAATGTTCTCGACTTCCACACATTCTTCAAGGCTCCCAGAATTTTTGCCCCCTCCCCCACCCTATGATCCACTTCCACTTCCATGGTTCCATCCGCTGCCAGATCCACTCCCAGATATCTAAAACACTTCACTTCCTCCAGTTTTTCTCCATTCAAACTCACCTCCCAATTGACTTGACCCTCAACCCTACTGTACCTAATAACCTTGCTCTTATTCACATTTACTCTTCACTTTCTTCTTCCACACACTTTACCAAACTCAGTCACCAGCTTCTGCAGTTTCTCACATGAATCAGCCACCAGCGCTGTATCATCAGCGAACAACAACTGACTCACTTCCCAAGCTCTCTCATCCCCAACAGACTTCATATTTGCCCCTCTTTCCAAAACTCTTGCATTTACCTCCCTAACAACCAAATCCATAAACAAATTAAACAACCATGGAGACATCACACACCCCTGCCGCAAACCTACATTCACTGAGAACCAATCACTTTCCTCTCTTCCTACACGTACACATGCCTTACATCCTCGATAAAAACTTTTCACTGCTTCTAACAACTTGCCTCCCACACCATATATTCTTAATACCTTCCACAGAGCATCTCTATCAACTCTATCATATGCCTTCTCCAGATCCATAAATGCTACATACAAATCCATTTGCTTTTCTAAGTATTTCTCACATACATTTTTCAAAGCAAACACCTGATCCACAAATCCTCTACCACTTCTGAAACCACACTGCTCTTCCCCAATCTGATGCTCTGTACATGCCTTCACCCTCTCAATCAATACCCTCCCATATAATTTACCAGGAATACTCAACAAACTTATACCTCTGTAATTTGAGCACTCACTCTTATCCCCTTTGCCTTTGTACAATGGCACTATGCACGCATTCCGCCAATCCTCAGGCACCTCACCATGAGTCATACATACATTAAATAACCTTACCAACCAGTCAACAATACAGTCACCTCCTTTTTTAATAAATTCCACTGCAATACCATCCAAACCTGCTGCCTTGCCGGCTTTCATCTTCCGCAAAGCTTTCACTACCTCTTCTCTGTTTACCAAATCATTTTCCCTAACCCTCTCACTTTGCACACCACCTCGACCAAAACACCCTATATCTGCCACTCTATCATCAAACACATTCAACAAACCTTCAAAATACTCACTCCATCTCCTTCTCACATTACCACTACTTGTTATCACCTCCCCATTTGCGCCCTTCACTGAAGTTCCCATTTGTTCCCTTGTCTCACGCACTTTATTTACCTCCTTCCAGAACATCTTTTTATTCTCCCTAAAATTTAATGATACTCTCTCACCCCAACTCTCATTTGCCCTTTTTTTCACCTCTTGCACCTTTCTCTTGACCTCCTGTCTCTTTCTTTTATACATCTCCCACTCAATTCCATTTTTTCCCTGCAAAAATCGTCCAAATGCCTCTCTCTTCTCTTTCACTAATACTCTTACTTCTTCATCCCACCACTCACTACCCTTTCTAATCAACCCACCTCCCACTCTTCTCATGCCACAAGCATCTTTTGCGCAATCCATCACTGATTCCCTAAATACATCCCATTCCTCCCCCACTCACCTTACTTCCATTGTTCTCACCTTTTTCCATTCTGTACTCAGTCTCTCCTGGTACTTCCTCACACAGGTCTCCTTCCCAAGCTCACTTACTCTCACCACCCTCTTCACCCCAACATTCACTCTTCTTTTCTGAAAAACCATGCAAATCTTCACCTTAGCCTTCACCTTATATATATATATATATATATATATATATATATATATATATATATATATATATATATATATATATATATATATATATATATATATATATATATATATATATATATATATATATATATACATATATATATATATATATATATGTATACATATATATATATATATATATATATATATATATATATATATATATATATATATATATATATATATATATATATATATATATATTATTTAATTATTTATTTATTTATTTTGCTTTGTCGCTGTCTCCCGCCTTAGCGAGGTAGCGCAAGGGAACAGATGAAAGAATGGCCAAACCCCCCCACATACACATGTATATACATACACGTCCACACACGCAAATATACATACCTATACATGTCAATGTACACATATATATGCACACACAGACATATACATATATACACATGTACATAATTCATACTGTCTGCCTGGAATAACAACCCCCTCCCCCCTCATGTGTGCGAGGTAGCGCTAGGAAAAGACACCAAAGGCCCCATTCGTTCACACTCAGTCTCTAGCTGTCGTGTAATAATGCACGTAAACCACAGCTCCCTTTCCACATCCAGGCCCCACACACCTTCCATGGTTTACCCCAGACGCTTCACATGCCCTGGTTCAATCCATTGACAGGACGTCGACCCCGGTATACCACATCGTTCCAATTCACTCTATTCTTTGCACGCCTTTCACCCTCCTGCATCTTCAGGCCCCGATCACTCAAAATCTTTTTCACTCCATCTTTCCACCTCTAATTTGGTCTCCCACTTCTCCTCGTTCCCTACACCTATGACACATATATCCTCTTGGTAAATCTTTCCTCACTCATTCTCTCCATGTGACCAAACCATTTCAAAACACCCTCTTCTGCTCTCTCAACCACACTCTTTTTATTTCCACACATCTCTCTTACCCTTACATTACTTACTCGATCAAACCACCTCACACGACATATTGTCCTCAAACATTTCATTTCCAGCACATCCACCTTCCTGCGCACAACTCCATCCATAGCCCACGCCTCGCAACCATACAACATTGTTGGAACAACTATTCCTTCAAACATACCTATTTTTGCTTTCCGAGATAATGTTCTCCACTTCCAAACATTCTTCAAGGCTCCCAGAATTTTCGCCCCCTCCCCCACCCTATGATTCACTTCCGCTTCCATGGTTCCATCCGCTGCCAGATCCACTCCCAGATATCTAAAACACTTCACTTCCTCCAGTTTTTCTCCATTCAAACTTACCTCCCAATTAACTTGACCCTCAACCCTATTGTACCTAATAACCTTGCTCTTATTCACATTTACTCTTAACATTCTTCTTTCACACACTTTACCAAACTCAGTCACCAGCTTCTGCAGTTTCTTACATGAATCAGCCACCAGCGATGTATCATCAGCGAACAAAAACTGACTCACTTCCCAAGCTCTCTCATCCACAACAGACTGCATACTTGCCCCTCTTTTCAAAACTCTTGCATTCACCTCCCTAACAACCCCATCCATAAACAAATTAAACAACCATGGAGACATCACACACCCCTGCCGCAAACCTACTTTCACTGAGAACCAATCACTTTCCTCTCTTCCTACACGTACACATGCCTTACATCCTTGATAAAAACTTTTCACTGTTTCTAATAACTTGCCTCCCACACCATATATTCTTAAAACCTTCCACAGAGCATCTCTATCAACTCTATCATATGCCTTCTCCAGATCCATAAATGCTATATACAAATCCATTTGTTTTTCTAAGTATTTCTCACATACATTCTTCAAAGCAAACACCTGATCCACAAATCCTCTACCACTTCTGAAACCACACTGCTCCTCCCCAATCTGATGCTCTGTACATGCCTTCACCCTCTCAATCAATACCCTCCCATATAATTTACCAGGAATACTCAACAAACTTATACCTCTGTAATTTGAGCACTCACTCGTATCCCCTTTGCCTTTGTACAAAAGCACTATGCAAGCATTACGCCAATCCTCAGGCACCTCACCATGAATCATACGTACATTAAATAACCTTACCAACCAGTCAACAAACAGTCACCCCCTTTTTTAATAAATTCCACTGCAATACCATCCAAACCCGTGGCCTTGCCGGCTTTCATCTTCCGTAAAGCTTTTACTACCTCTTCTCTATTTACCAAATCATTTTCCCTAACCCTCTCACTTTGCAAACCACCTCGACTAAAACACCCTATATCTGCCACTCTATCATCAATCACATTCAACAAACCTTCAAAATACTCACTCCATCTCCTTCTCACATCGCCACTACTTGTTATCACCTCCCCATTAACCCCCTTCACTGAAGTTCCCATTTGTTCCCTTGTCTTACACACTTTATTTACCTCCTTCCAAAACATTTTAATGACACTCTCTCACCCCAACTCTCATTTGCCCTCTTTTTCACCTCTTGCACCTTTCTCTTGACCTCTTGCCTCTTTCTTTTATACCTCTCCCACTAATTTGCATTTTTTCCCTGCAAAAATCGTCCAAATGCCTCTCCCTTCTCTTTCACTAATAATCTCACTTCTTCATCCCACCACTCACTGCCTTTTCTAATCAACCCACCTCCCACGCTTCTCATGCCACAAGCATCTTTTGCGCAAGCCATCACTGCTTCCCTAAATACATCCCATTCCTCCCCCACTCCCTTTACCTCCTTTGTTCTCACCTTTTTCCATTCTGTACTCAGTCTCTCCTGGTACTTCCTCACACAAGTCTCCTTCCCAAGCTCACTTACTCTCACCACTCTCTTCACCCCAACATTCTCTCTTCTTTTCTGAAAACCCCCCACAAATCTTCACCTTCGCCTCCACAAGATAATGATCAAACATCCCTCCAGTTGCACCTCTCAGCACATTAACATCCAAAAGTCTCTCTTTCGTGCGTCTATCAATTAACACGTAATCCAATAACGCTATCTGGCCATCTCTCCTACTGACATACGTATACTTACGTATATCTCGCTTTTTAAACCAGGTATTCCCAATCACCAGTCCTTTTTCAGCACATAAATCTACAAGCTCTTCACCATTTCCATTTACAACACTGAACACCCATGTATACCAATTATTCCCTCAACTGCCAAATTACTCACGTTTGCATTCAAATCACCCATCACTATAACCCTGGGGATCACTAGTATCCCTGGGGATAGGGGAGAAAGAATACTTCCCACGTATTCCCTGCGTGTCGTAGAAGGCGACTAAAAGGGAAGAGAGCGGGTGGCTGGAAAGCGTCCCCTCTCGTTTTTTTTTTTTTCTATTTACCAAAAGAAGGAACAAAGGAACATAGAAGGGGGCCAGGTGAGGGTATTCCCTCAAAGGCCCAGTCCTCTGTTCTTAACGCTACCTCGCTAACGCGGGAAATGGCCAATGGTATGAAAGAAATATATATATATATATATATATATATATATATATATATATATATATATATATATATATATATATATATATATATATATATATATATATATATATATACATATATATGTATATATATACATATATATATATATATATATATATATATATGTATATATATATATATATATATATATATATATATATATATATATATATATATATATATATATATATATATATATATATATATATATTCTTTTCTTTCTTTCAAACTATTCGCCATTTCCCGCATTAGCGAGGTAGCGTTAAGAACAGAGGACTGGGCCTTTGAGGGAATACCCTCACCTGGCCCAATTCTCTGTTCCTTCTTTTGGAAAATTAAAAAAAAAACGAGAGGGGAGGATTTCCAGCCCCCCGCTCCCATATATATATATATATATATATATATATATATATATATATATATATATATATATATTATCCCTGGGGGTAGGGGAGAAAGAATACTTCCCACGCATTTCCTGCGTGTCGTAGAAGGCGACTAAAAGGGGAGGGAGCGGGGGCTTGAAATCCTCCCCTCTTGTTTCTTTTTTTTTTTTTTAACTTTCCTAAAGAAGGAACAAAGAAGGGGGCCAGGTGAAGATATTCCCTCAGAGGCCCAGTCCTCTGTTCTTAACGCTACCTTGCTAACGCGGGAAGTGGCGAATAGTTTGAAAAAGAAAAAAAAAAAAAAATATATATATATATATATATATATATATATATATATATATATATATATATATATATATATATATATATATATATATATGTATATATATATATGAATATATATATGGGATGTATTTAGGGAATCAGTGATGGAGTGCGCAAAAGATGCTTGTGGCATGAGAAGCGTGGGAGGTGGGTTGACTAGAAAGGGTAGTGAGTGGCGGGATGAAGATGTAAGATTATTAGTGAAAGAGAAGAGAGAGGCATTTGGACGATTTTTGCAGGAAAAAAATGCAGTTGAGTGGGAGATATATAAAACAAAGAGACAGGAGGTCAAGAGAAAGGTGCAAGAGGTGAAAAAGAGGGCAAATGAGAGTTGGGTGAGAGAGTATCATTAAATTTTAGGGAGAATAAAAAGATGTTCTGGAAGGAGGTAAATAAAGTGCGTAAGACAAGGGAGGAAATTGGAAATTCAGTGAAGGGCGCTAATTGAGAGGTGATAACAAGTAGTGGTGATGTGAGAAGGAGATGGAGTGAGTATTTTGAAGGTTTGTTGAATGTGTTTGATGATAGAGTGGCAGATATAGGGTGTTTTGGTCGAGGTGGTGTGCAAAGTGAGAGGGTTTGGGAAAATGATTTGGTAAACAGAGAAGAGGTAGTGAAAGCTTTGCGGAAGATGAAAGCCGGCAAGGCAGCGGGTTTGGATGGTATTGCAGTGGAATTTATTAAAAAAGGGGGTGACTGTATTGTTGACTGGTTGGTAAGGTTATTTAATGTATGTATGACTCATGGTGAGGTGCCTGAGGATTGGCGGAATGCTTGCATAGTGCCATTGTACAAAGGCAAAGGGAATAAGAGTGAGTGCTCAAATTACAGAGGTATAAGTTTGTTGAGTATTCCTGGTAAATTATAGGGGAGGGGATTGATTGAGAGGGTGAAAGCATGTACAGAGCATCAGATTGGGGAAGAGCAGTGTGGTTTCAGAAGTGGTAGAGGATGTGTGGATCAGGTGTTTGCTTTGAAGAATGTATGTGAGAAATAATTAGAAAAGCAAATGGATTTGTGTTTAGCATTTATGGATCTGGAGAAGGCATATGATAGAGTTGATAGAGATGCTCTGTGGAAGGTATTAAGAATGTATGGTGTGGGAGGCAAGTTATTAGAAGCAGTGAAAAGTTTTTATCGAGGATGTAAGGCATGTGTACGTGCAGGAAGAGAGGAAAGTGATTGGTTCTCAGTGAAAGTAGGTTTGCGGCAGGGGTGTGTGATGTCTCCATGGTTGTTTAATTTGTTTATGGATGGGGTTGTTAGGGAGGTGAATGCAAGAGTTTTGGAAAGAGGGGCAAGTATGAAGTCTGTTGTGGATGAGAGAGCTTGGGAAGTGAGTCTGTTGTTGTTCGCTGATGATACAGCGCTGGTGGCTGATTCATGTGAGAAACTGCAGAAGCTGGTGACTGAGTTTGGTAAAGTGTGTGAAAGAAGAAAGTTAAGAGTAAATGTGAATAAGAGCTAGGTTATTAGGTACAGTAGGGTTGAGGGTCAAGTCAATTGGGAGGTAAGTTTGAATGGAAAAAAACTGGAGGAATTAAAGTGTTTTAGATATCTGGGAGTGGATCTGGCAGCGGATGGAACCATGGAAGCGGAAGTGAATCATAGGGTGGGGGAGGGGGCGAAAATCCTGGGAGCCTTGAAGAATGTGTGGAAGTCGAGAACATTATCTCGGAAAGCAATAATGGGTATGTTTGAAGGAATAGTGGTTCCAACAATGTTGTATGGTTGCGAGGCGTGGGCTATGGATAGAGTTGTGCGCAGTAGGGTTGATGTGCTGGAAATGAGATGTTTGAGGACAATGTGTGGTGTGAGGTGGTTTGAATGAGTAAGTAATGTAAGGGTAAGAGAGATGTGTGGAAATAAAAAGAGCGTGGTTGAGAGAGCAAAAGAGGGTGTTCTGAAATGGTTTGGGCACATGGAGAGAATGAGTGAGGAAAGATTGACCAAGAGGATATATTTGTCGGAGGTGGAGGGAACGAGGAGAAGTGGGAGACCAAATTGGAGGTGGAAAGATGGAGTGAAAAAGATTTTGTGTGATCGTGGCCTGAACATGCAGGAGGGTGAAAGGCGGGCAAGGATCAGAGTGAATTGGATCGATGTGTTATACCGGGGTTGACGTGCTGTCAGTGGATTGAATCAGGGCATGTAAAGCGTCTGGGGTAAACCATGGAAAGTTGTGTGGGGCCTGGATGTGGAAAGGGAGCTGTGGTTTCGGGCATTATTGTATGACAGCTAGAGACTGAGTGTGAACGAATGGGGCCTTTGTTGTATTTTCCTAGCGCTACTTCGCACACATGAGGGGGGAGGGGGATGGTAATCCATGTGTGGCGAGGTGGCGATGGAAATGAATAAAGGCAGACAGTGTGAATTGTGTACATGGGTATATAGGTGTGTGTCTGTGTGTGTATATATATGTGTACATTGAGATGTATAGGCGTGTATATTTGCGTGTGTGGACGTGTATGTATATACATGTGTATGGGGGTGGGTTGGGCCATTTGTTTCGTCTGTTTCCTTGCGCTACCTCGCAAACGCGGGAGACAGCTACAAAGCAAAATAAATAAATTATAAATATATATATAAATATATATATATATATATATATATATATATATATATATATATATATATATATATATATATATATATATATATATACATATATATATATATATATATATATATATACATGTGTAAGGGGGGGGGGGGGTTGGGCCATTTCTTTCGTCTGTTTCCTTGCGCTACCTCGCAAACGCGGGAGACAGCGACAAAGTATAATAAAAAAAAATAATATATGTATATATATATATATATACATATATATATATATATATATATATATATATATATATATATATATATATATATATATATATATATATATATATATATATATATATATATATATATATATATATATATATATGTTTTGTTTTTTTTTCTTTTCATACTATTCGCCATTTCCCGCATTAGCGAGGTAGCGTTGAGAACAGAGGACTGGGCCTTCGAGGGAATATCCTCACCTGGCCCCCTTCTCTGTTCCTTCTTTTGGAAAAAAAAAAAACGAGAGGGGAGGATTTCCAGCCACCCGCTCCCTCCCCTTTTAGTCGCCTTCTACGACACGCAGGGAATACGTGGGAAGTATTCTTTCTCCCCTATTCCCAGGGATAGTTATACTGTGTATATATACCATGAAAATCACTAAAATCAAAAATTCCTTATGTAAAATGTAAGAATCTCTCCCTGCTCTTAATTCTATAACTGTAAATTATTTACCAGAATTTCAGAACTATATAAGATATCAAATGAAGCATGGCATAAATATTACAAATATACATCCTTTAAAAATGTGATACTGATTGACTTGGTCCTCACTAATAACAATGTTGATGCTATGTCCTCATCATACTGCAATTTTCCCATTTCAGATCTACACCTCTAGTTTATGGCAATGAAATACAGAAAAACCTGACCTTTGTGGATATGTAACTACTATTATACACTGTTATGTGCATATTTCAGCACATTTTACATTTGTGTAAAAATGTAAGTTTGTATAAATGCTACCTATTAATCACAGTTAATAATTTCTACACAGTTTTCAAAGTCAGTTAAATATAAAGATATATTAAGAAACTTTCTTATTCACAAGAGAAAACTACCCATACTTATAACGAGATAAAGCTTGCATTGGAAGTTTTGACGACAATTATGAGTTGAAAACACAATCCAATAATAAACCTTGTTCATTCTTTTTTCTAAGTAAATAAAGACATCTGACACTCAAGTATTAATGTATATATATATATATATATATACACTAGGCTGAGCCAGGTACCCATTGTATCGATCAACCATTAGGGATGGATGAGCTGCTGGGTTGACTGTGAGTTGATTGCAGCAACAACGATTCGAATCTATGCTCGACCCTGGGCGAGCCGTTAATGCGTCATAATCAGAGACGCTTACTGGTACACAACGGAATGAATAAGAAGCTGTTCATATCCTACATGAAGAAAAACTAAAATACGCTTAAGATTGGTTACTGCAACTGAAGAAGCGCAAAGAGCTAATAGAGAAAGTTCAGAGGAGGAGGAGGATAAAGATGATACCAGAATGAAGAGAAATTAGTGAGGAATGACGTGACCAAAACCTTTATGTTTTTTTTAACAGTTCGATCAGATGTATAGACCGAGCTGCTGCAGGACATAACATGAATGTAAGGCAGTATTTCTGTAGTATAAGGATGGTGGACAAATGGGATAGAATGAATAATGATAAATCCAGACAGCAGACATAGATATATGATATATGATAGTAGAAAATTGTTAAGAAACGAGGCTACTCGAGTATAGAATATCCTTCCCGTATAGTACAAATTTATGATCTATAAACATAACACACATACAACACATACCACATACGGCACATACCATATACGGCACATACCACATACAGGACATACCACATACGGCACATACCATATACAGCATACACCACATGCAGCATACACCACATACGGGAAATACCACACAAAACACTATAACTGGCGCACATTACAGCATGTCCCAAAAACCACACACTGCACGTGAAACACGTTACACCACAGTCCACACGCTGTACGTGAAACACGTACTACATACAATACACACTATAACGTACACGTAAAAACGTTAGAAACGTTACAAAATGACAAACATCACACTACATGCCGGCCATTTTGTATTATGAATATATATGTACACATGACGAACATTAAAGCCTTTCAAATATTATATTGTACACCACACACAACATGTGACAACCTACAACACACTTCACACACTAGACTTACACATGACCCATTGGATAATACACTACATACGATACACGTAACATTCCAGCACACTCCACACACTACACATGACACACATCACAACACACTCCACTCTGCACTTGACACACACAGCAGCAGCATACTCATAACACGACACATGACACACATAACAGCAGCATACTTCACACACTACACGTGACACACACAGCAGCACACTCCACACAATACACATGACACACAACAGCAGCACACTCCACACACTACACATGACACATAACAGCAGCACACTCCACACACTACACATGACACACACACAGCAGCACACTCCACACAATACACATGACACACTTAACAATAAACTTCACACATTACACACATGACAGTAAAAACAAAACATTGCTCAAGACACATTACAGCACAATTTGCTCTCTAATGAGGAACACATGGACAAGCAAGGCATAAATAAAGATATAAGTAAAATAAACTTCAGCATCTCCCTGTTCCCATTTGTAATGTTGTCAGTCGTGTTCCCTTTGCTTGTTGCCCGGCCGGACAGGTGGCTTAACGTGTTCTCAGGTCAATTACACATCTATACACCTGGCTGGCAGTAAACACGAGAGGTGTCGACCATGTACCTGCCTCGCTAATCCGCTGGATTAACAGCACCTTCCACATGCTGGCAATCCTAGCCTCCAGCTGCAGCAGAAACAAGATTTACACCAGACTAGACGATTGAGAAACGCAAAATGAAATGTGTCTGAATTTGTTACAAAATGATTACTATGAACTCCAAAACTAGATATGCTTTTAGTTTCTGTTAGTATTGCACGTATTCTGCTTGTATGTGTATATAATGTTGATATATCATTACACATTTACGCATATTTGGGAGTGCTCTATGCTCACGGCGCTCCTTCTTTTGAGATGTGGCTTCGGTGCATTGCAGGTGACAGCTAGAGAAAGGATGTGGGCGAATGTGGCCTTTCATCGTATGTTCCTGGCGCTACTTCATAAACGCAGGTTATGGCGATAAAGTATGAACAAAATTTGATGAAGAACCCGTTAACTATGTGTCCTCCTTTAAATACCTTAATGTCTCCGTCCCATAGCCTACAACTGGGGTACAAAAACTAAATCGGCAATGAACCGATGCTACAGACTCAGAGCCTAAGCTTAGAGATGTTGCAGGGCGCAGTCCGAGCTATGGCGCAGAAATCAGATTCTTAAAGTATTTGGCTTATATTGGACCATCACACACTAACTTTAATTCTACTTAAAGAAAAAAAAATGTTTAACAAACTTAAAAAAATCTGACAAGAAGCCTTAAGAATCATACTTTGATACCCAAAGATCACTAAAGTATTCAGAGTGAGGAAAGAACTTGGTATACCCAGCACTGAGAGCAGAATAATTGAAATCAGTGTTATGATAGAACTGACGGTTGTGCGTGGTGATCCAGATAACACTGTCTACAGAGCATTCCTACCTCATACATGCTATGAATCTAAATGGATCAAAATAAGAGGCAGTAACATTACATTGCTTGGTCTACATAATTTGTATGAAATTAGGAAGCAGCAGGCAGTTCATGCCTTCCTGGCAAACATCTCCCTTTGACATCACTAAACCTACTTATTCAGCTAAGAAACTAATTACTTATAATCTACACCTTAAATACTCAACCAAAGCCAATGCTCTTGAACATATACAGAAACTCCAGACTGACAATAACATAGCCCAGTGCATCTATACTGACGGTTCTCGCGACTCTGCCACTGGGAGGACAGGCAGTGCTGCCATTGTGATCCAGCCAATGGTAATAGATTAAAGAATGATGTTAGAATACACAACTGGGCGTTTACCCTACAAACTGAATTGTTCGGCATACTTATCAATCTTGAACAGGTATTAGAAATGGCTGGTACAAACAGTTTAATTATCTCTGATTCTTTATCTTAACTATTTGCCCTTAACACCCTGAGATCAGATATTCAAATATTCAAACATTATGTGTTACTCAAGGGATTCAAATTAGATCTTCAAGGATTCTCTCTAATACAGCCCTCCGTGAGTATGGCAAAGATGTTCGAAACAAACTTGCATTTAGTGATGAAGCTTTTGACAACGGTCATGAGCTTCAATATTGTAATAGGAAGGGAATCATTTGTAAATCGTTTGTAAACACCGAGGGAAAATAATTTCTTCAACACTATATATATGTTTTTCCCTCCTTAAACGCTATATATATATTTTTCCCTCCTTAAACACTATATATATCTTTCCCTTTTCTCTTACTTCATTATCATCTCATATTGGCGATACACCTGTTCTTTAATGTTCAGTTGACAGAACCACGTCAAATGTGGATTATCCTTAATCTTATGTTTCTCATTGTTTGTCTTTTCTTCCTCCCTCATCTTTGTATGATCCTTTCTCGTTAATGTGAATCTTTCACAGCACTGCATTATGGGTTCTTCTGTACCTCCTTTGTTAAACGTATCACTCCTAACATCTACATATCACAATCTTGTTACCACTAATATTTTCCTGAGGTGGTTTATCCGGAACCTACATAACTACATAGTGGCCATCCGATATAACCACCAGTATAGTGTATACTGACACATCTATACTTTACCTATACCACTTATAGATTTCCCACTTTCCTGATAACTATTGATTATATCACTATTTCCTTTGATTTCCCTTAAGTTGACAAATGCACAACAGTCTCTCATACTTCATAATGTTCTCCGCATTGTTGATATTTTCATAAGTTACTGTGACAAACGTTGTCTTTTCTTTTCATGCGTCACTGTCTGCAAAAGTCGTTAGTATTGCCATTGTCACTGTCTACACCACAATGTCATATCATTCAGTTTTTTCAAGTTTATGCAACTCTGTTTCTCGCTTCCCCATCCGAAATATGATCCCTGTCGTCCTCCTGTTTGCCACTTTCTTCGGTGTTTTCACGTTCGTTAAAGTCTTTTACCTTATTTTGATAAATTCCTTTTTCAAGCTTTCCCTTATCTGCCGAAGCAAACGACACATTCTCCTCGTTCACCACCTCCTGTGTCATCCTCATCTCCATTATCATCCAAGCAAATCCCTCAGCTTGACTTTATCATCAAAAGCCTTTTTCATGCTATTTTGCTGGTCGTTTTTCTCTTTCTCGTCACACGATCGTCCACTTTTTTCGTCATCCTATGCACGTAACTGATGAACCTTCTCCCTTAACTTTGCTGTTACCTGGTTTTATTGCCACAGCTGCTGGTCACAATCCCTTATATCCATTAATATCCTTCTAAATCCATTTCCTTTGACTCTCGTGATTATTAACGTTACTCCTTTGTATCTCGTCTTCCTCACTCAGTTCCACTAATTCTCTGATGTCCGCTATCTTTGTGTACATTTGCCAGGTAGTTCATGGTCCTCACACACACACACACACACACACACACACACACACACACCTGGATCCAATTCTATGCAGGTCCAAACTCCAATCTGCTATATGGGCACCACCACCCTGTACACCAGGCAGCAGTGATTGTGTTTTTCCGCCTTCCGCAGGTCATTTCCAGCTGGCAACTAGACACAACTGCTCAGCCCCGAGGTTGATGTGTATATACGTATGTTTCTCTCTAAGTGTGTTGTTGTGTAAGTGTGAATTCGTGTGTGTTAACGTCATCATAAGCTGAAAAAGTAGATGTGGAAGACAGACCAGAACAACAGCATGACTGAGGTTTCCTTGTGGTCTCTGGCATCACCAACTCCTGGTCTGGTGACAGACTTTCCGACAAGACTCGTTTGGAATGTTCACTGAATATCTAACCACAGGTGAATATTCATGCTGGTGAATCCAATGATAACGTATAACGAATATGGAAATTCCTGTCCAGTCCTGTGGTACTCATCCAGTAGGGTTGAATCACACATTTGTGGAGAAAATCTCCAAAAATCCAAGACAAACTGGACACCATCACTTGTAGATAATGAAAATAAGGATATAGAGAAAACAACTCTCTCTCTCTCTCTCTCTCTCTCTCTCTCTCTCTCTCTCTCTCTCTCTCTCTCTCTCTCTCTCTCTCTCTCTCTCTCTCTCTCTCTCTCTCTCATACAAATATGAAATACATAAACCAATGAAATTAGCAGAGACATAGAATGGTATACATAAAATCAGTACACAAACGGTGCATCCAAATTGATTATAAAAACAATATAGGCCAACTCAGCCTAGCATTGCATGAAGATAAAGTATATGAAAGAGTGATAGAGATACATATAGTCATGGAGCATTTTGTGAGTCACAAAATCGTATACGAAGGCGTCCAAAGATTTGCACTGAAGAGATTACGGAAACACAATTTCTAGCTCATTATAATGACATACACGAAGCTCTAACGTTAAGAAAGAAAACTGGAACGGCATTCCAGATTTTGCAAAACTATCTCACAAATTATGCTGAGAAGTGTTATTAGAGGAAGGTGCGAGACAGAAAGTCGAAGGAAAACTAGAAAGTTGATTTAAGTTTGTCACCGAAACAAATATAACCGTGTCTGTTGGAGATGCAGTCAGGATAACAGACATAAACAAGAATGTAAGGGAAAGTATTGGTCATGTGTGTTGCAGAGCATACGAAAGTAAGTTAAACAGTGACTGATGAGGAAGACAAAGAAAAATGACAGAGACCTGGATGTTATATACAAATGTGCGGAAGAGAACTTGACGTAGTATAATGAGGAAAAAAATCACTGTAGCTGACCTTGATACATCCAAAGCTTTTGACAGGATAAAGCATGGGAGTCAGATCTCTTAGTGTCCTCTTTTGACTTCCTTCTCTCACTTTGGAATTTGTGGACTAGGTGAAAAAACATTATGAGTCACTGGATTAATGATGAGAATGTCTACTACGAGGGATAGAAGTCTTATGATGGTAATGATCAGTGTTTATATAAAAGAATCATGGAATGATACTGTGTTGCATGGTGATTCTGCTGTGTTATTGCTCTGTTGTTCGGTCATACTACTGTTTTGTATGGCAAGATTGCTGTGTTGTTTGGTCGTGCTTCTGTGTTGTATTTTTCATCATGCTGTGTTACATAGTCATAGTGCTATGTTTTTTGGTCTTACTGCTATGTTGTATGGTCATATTTGTGTGTTGTATAGTCGAACTACAGTGTTGGATGGTCATACTGCTGTGTTGCATGCCAAAGTTCTGTGTTGCACGGTCATGCTACTGTACTTAATGGTCACAATGCTGTATTGTATTGTCAAACTGCTGTATTGTCTTGCCAAACTGCTGTGTTGCACGATCATACTGCTATGCTGCATGATCATAATACTGTGTCATACTGTCATACTGCTGTGTTGGATGGTCATATTTCTGTGTTATATGGTCACAGTTTTGTTTTGTATGGTCATACTGCCTTTGTTTAGTTACACTACTGTTTGTATGATCTTAATGTTGCGTTGTATGGTCATATTCCTTGTAGGGTGATACTACTGTGTTGTATAGATAATGCTATGTTGTAGGTCAACAACGAAATAAACTGAAAATCATAAAGAAATAGGAAACATCTTACGAGAATAACTGAAGGAATAACAAGGACTGTCATGAAAGGCTGAGAATACTGGGTCTACAAATCTCTGATGGAAGAAAAATATATGTGGTAGTATTTACATGCACACAGCGTATCACGGAAATAAACTTGAAATAAAATCTTCATAACAAGGACGAAAAAAAGTAATTCAATCCGCAAAGAAAACGTTAAAATACAGCAAAAAAGACAAAGCCTATACTCGAGTGTTCAGCAAAAAAGATGAAGTGATCATTCGTAGCTATATTTAGTGAAATAAGAAATAATGAAGCAGTGAACATATTCGTTCAAGACGGAGGATGGTGGCAGCAACGTTCTTATGGCAGATTAGGCTTTGGATGTACATAAATCTGGATGCAGGTGTGTGCGAGTGCGTTGTGTGAGGACCCTGAGCTAGCTGGCGAATGTAAACAAAGATGGCGTACACCAAGGGAATTAATGGAACTGAATGAGGAAGACAAGGTACAGAGGAGCCACGGTAATTATCACGAGTCAAGGGATACAAAATAATAAAAATGGATATAAGGGATTGTGAGCAGCAGCTGCGGTAATAGGACCAGGTAACTGCAAAGTTAAGGGAGAAGGTTCATGAGTTACATAACTTGATGTGTAGTGTAGAAACAAGGATGAAAAGGATACAGAAGACAGTGAATAACAACGTTGAAATGAAGGAAACAATCGCAGGTGAAATAGCACAAAGAGAACTTGTAGGTATGAGGTCAAACTCAAGAGAAATTTACTTAGAAAATGTTGGAGATGAAGGGAGGGGGAAATGGCAGCATACGAAGGTGGTAAACAATGCAGAAGAGGCAGCGAACGAGGCGAAAGGGCCATTTGCTGCTGCAGGTGGAGGAGAGTTTGACAATGAAATTTCAGAATGAACTGAGGGAGGAGAAAACTTCGAATGTGGAAACATTCAAGAAACTGGTGGACAAGAAGTCAGGGATCATATTTGGTGTAGGGGAAACAAGAGATCAAAGAAAGTTACACAAACTGGAAAAGAACGTGAAGGATGTGACGCATATCATAAGTGCGGTGTACACAGTGACAAATGATGATAATAAGGACTTTTGCAGACAGTGAAGTATGAAAAGAATAGACAACGCTTGTCACAGTAAAATATATACGTATATACAATGGATAAATCACTGTCAAGAAGAATGAAAGATTGCTGTGACGGTTGGTAAACCTAAGAGAAATCAAATGAAAGTGATATAGTAAGAATTTTTGTGAGGAAATTAGTAGATATATAAGTGTTATTGTAACAAGGCTCTGATAAAGGTGAAAGGAACCGATTAGCTCGAAAGGATTATGTAAAGATGAGGAAGGGGTAAAAGGCGAAGAACGAGTCACATGTTTATGAAATTAAAGAATTATCCACATAATTTATTTATATCAATTGAACATTAAAGAACAATTGTTGCATATCTAAGCTTATATTGGAAAGATAGAAAAAGGATAAATACGCGGTGAAGATTTGTAGAAGTTTTCAAAAAAAGAAAGAATGTGGGAGAGAAGAGAATGATGAGAGTAAGTGAGCTTGGAAAGGAGACTTGTGTGAGGAAGTACAGGAAATGATGAGTGCAGAATGGCGAAACGTAAGAGGAAATGACGTAAGAATAAAAGACGTGAGGGGAGTGGGTAAGGAATGAGATGTATTTAGGGAAGCACTGATGGCTTGTGCAAATGATGCTTGTGGCATGAGAAAGGTGGGAGGTGGGCAGATTAGAAAAGGTACGGAGTGGTGGAATGAAGAAGTGAAATTGTTAGGCGTCTGGACGATAATTGCAAAAGAGTGCAAACGACTGGGAGATGTAAAAAGAAAGCGGCAGAAGGTAAAGAGTTGGGTGCAAGGGTTGAAAAACAGGGCAAATGAGAACTGAGGTGAGAGAGTATCGTTAAACTTTAGGGAGAATAAACAGATGTTTTGGAAGGAGGTGAATAACGTGCGTAAGACAAGAAAACAAATGGGAACAATAGTAAAGGAGGAAAGAAAGGAAGTGATAACAGGCAATCACAAAGTGAGAAGGAGATGGAGTGAGTATTTTGAAGGTTTATTGAATGTGTTTGGTGATAGAGTGGCATATGTAGGGTGTTTTGGTCGGGGTGGCGTGCGAAGTGAGAGAGTCAAAGAGAGCGGTCTGGTAAAGATAGAAGAGGTGTTGAAAGCCTTGCGGAAGATGAAACCCTGCAGGGCGGCGGGTTTGGATGGTATTGCAGCGGAATTTATCATGAAAGTGGATGACTCTGCTGTTGATTGGCTGGTAAGGATATTCAATGTATGTATGGATTATGGTGAAGTGCCTGAGGATTGGCGGAATGCATGCATAGTGCCAGTTTACATAGGAAAAGGGATATAGGTAACTAATCAGACTACAGAGGCATTAGTTTGGTGATTGTTCCTGAGAAATTATATAGGAGGTAATTCATCTAGAGAGTGAAGGCATGCACATAGCATCAGACTGGGGAGGAGCAGTGTGATTTCACAAGTGGTAGAGGATGTGTGGATCAGGTGTTTGCTTTGAAGAATGTGTGTGAGAAATACTTAGAAAAACATATGAATTTGTATGTAGCATTTATGGATCTAGTGAAAGCATATGATAGGATTGACAGAGATGCTTTGTGGAAGGTCTAAAGAGTATATGGTATCGGAGGTAAGCTGCTAGAAGCAGTGAAGTTTTTATCAAGAATGTAAGGCATATATGTACGAGTAGGAAGAGAAGAGAGTGATTGATTCCCAGTGAAGGTCGGTCTGCGGCAGAGGTGTGTGTGATGTCCCCATGGTTATTCAATTTGTTTATGGATGGGGTTGTTAGGAAGATAAATACAAGAGTTTTAGAGAGAGGGGCAAGTATGCAGGGGTGCGTGTGATGTCCCCATGGTTATTCAATTTGTTTATGGATGGGGTGGTTAGGAAGGTAAATACAAGAGTTTTAGAGAGAGGGGCAAGTATGCAGTCTTTTGTGGGTGATAGGGCCTGGGAAGTGAGTCACTTGTTTTTCACCGATGATACAGCACTGTTGGCTGATCTGAGTGAGAAACTGCAGAAGTTGATGACTGAGCTTGGAAAAGTGTGTGGAAGGAGAAAGTTGAAAGTAAATATGAATAAAGGAAGATTATTAGTTTCAGTAGGGCTGAGGGACAAGTTAGTTGGGATATAAGTTTTAATGGAGAAAGATTGTAGGAATTGAAGCATTTTAGATATCTGGGAGTGTCCGTAGCAGCAAATGGAGCCATGGAAGCGGAAGTGAGTCACAAGGTGGTTGAGGGGGAACAGGTTATGTCAAAGAGCAAAAATGGGTATGTTTGAAGGATTAGTGGTTCCAACAATGTTGTATGGTTGCGAGGCATGGGCTACACATAGGTCTGAACGGAGTAGGGTGGATGTGTAGGGAGGGAAATAATGAACTATTTTAGGACAATATGTGGTGTGAGGTGATTTCTTCGAGTACGTAATGAAAGGTTAAAAGAGATGTGTGGAAATACAAATAGTTTGGGTGAAAGGGCAGAAGAGGATATGGTGAAAGAATTTGGACTTTTGGAAAGAATGAGTGAGGAAAGTTTGACAAAGAGAATAGATGTGCCAGAGACCAAGATAGGGGTGGAAGGATGGAGAGAATAAGATTTAAGAGATCGTAGCCTGAACATACACGAGGGTGAGAGGTGTGCAAGAAATAGAGTAAACTGGAACGATGAGGTATATCGGAGTCGACGTGCTGTCAATGGACCGAAGCAGGGTAAGTGAAAAGTCAGGGATGGGCCATTGAAAGGTCTGAGTGGCCAGGATATGGATAGGGAGCGGTCGTTTCGGTGCATTAGAAGTAACAACTTGACCCTGAGTGTAAAGGAAAGTGGCCTTTTTTTGTCTTTCCTTGGCAATACCTCGCTGAAGCAGGGGGTAGCGATGCTGTTTTCTGACGGGCGGAGTAAAGCCAGCAATGCATGAAGGCATGCAAGTATGAATATGTACATGTGTATATATGTATATGTCTGTGTATTTGTATGTATAATCATATATTTGTGTATATGTTGATATGTATATGTATATGTATGTACTGGGCCTTTTTTGGGCGATTATGTGTATATAAGTGGATGGGCTGTTCTTCATCTGTTCTTATTACCACAGATCTCTCTTACCCTTTCATTACTTACTCGATCAAACCACCTCACACCACATATTGTCCTCAAACATCTTATTTCAGCACATCCACCCTCCTCCGCACACCCTTATCTATAGCCCACGCCTCGCAACCATATAACATTGTTGGAACCACTATTCCTTCAAACATACCCATTTTTGCTTTCCGAGATAATGTTCTCGCCTTCCACACATTTTTCAACGCTCCCAGAACTTTCGCCCCCTCCCCCACCCTGTGACTCACTTCCGCTTACATGGTTCTATTCGCTGCCAAATCCACTCCCAGATATCTAAAACACTTCACTTCCTCCAATTAATCCCCACTCAAACTTATTTCCCAATTGACTTGCCACTCAACCCTACTGTACCTAATAAACTTACTCTTATTTACATTTACCCTCAGCTTTCTTCTTTCACACACTTTACCAAACACAGTCACCAGCTTCTGTAGTTTTTGACCCGAATCAGCCACCAGCGCTGTATCATCAGTGAACAACAACTGACTAACTTTCCAAGCTCTATCATCTACAACAGGCTGCATACTTGCTCCTCTTTCCAAAACTCATGCATTCACCTACCTAACAACCTCAACCATAAACAAATCAAACAATCATGGAGACATCACGCACCCCTGCCGCATACCGACATTCACTGAGAACCAACCACTTTCCTCTCTTCCTACTCGTACACATGCGTTACATCCTCGATAAAAACTTTTCACTGCTTCTAACATCTTGCCTCACACACCATACACTCTTAATACCTTCCACAGAGCATCTCTATCAACTCTAGGATATGCCTTCTCTAGATCTATAAATGCTGCATACAAATCCATTTGCTTTTCTAAGTATTTTTCACAAACATTCTTCAAAGCAAACACCTGATCTACACATCCTCTACCTCTTCTGACACCACACTGCTCTTCCCCAATCTGATGCTCTGTACATGCCTTCACCCTCTCAATCAACACCCTCCCATATAATTTCCCAGGAATACTCATCAAACTTATGCCTCTGTAATTTGAGTACAGAATGGAAAAAGGTGAGAACAAAGGAGGTAAGGAGAGTGGGGGAGGAATGGGATGTATTTGGGAAGAACTTATGGCTTGCGCAAAAGATGCTTGTGGCATGAGAAGCGTGGGAGATGGGCAGATTAGAAAGGTTAGTGAGTGGTGGGATGAAGAAGTAAGATTATTAGTGAAAGAGAAGAGAGAGGCATTTGGACGATTTTTGCAGGGTAAAAATGCAAATGGGTGGGAGATGTATAAAAGAAAGAGGCAGGGGGTCAAGAGAAAGGTGCATGAGGTGAAAAAGAGGGCAAATGAGAGTTGGGGTGAGAGAGTATCATTACATTTTAGGGAGAATAAAAAGATGTTCTGGAAGGAGGTAAATAAAGTGCGTAAGACAAGGGAACAAATGGGAACTTCAGTGAAAGGGGCTAATGGGGAGGTGATAAATGGGAACTTCAGTGAAGGGGGCTAATGGGGAGGTGATAACAAGTAGTGGTGATGTGAGAAGGAGATTGAGTGAGGAGAGTGAGAGAAGGAGAGTGAGTAATTTGAAGGTTTGTTGAATGTGTTGGATGATAGAGTTGCAGATATAAGGTGTTTTGGTCGAGGTGGTGTGCAAAGTGAGGGGGTTAGGGAAAATGATTTGGTAAACAGAGAAGAGGTAGTAAAAGCTTTGCGGAAGATGAAAGCCGGCAAGGCAAAGGGTTTGGATGGCATTGCAGTGGAATTTATTAAAAAAGGGGGTGACTGTATTGTTGACTGGTTGGTAAGGTTATTTAATGTATGTATGACTCATGGTGAGGTGCCTGAGGATTGGCGGAATGCTTGCATAGTGCCATCCTACAAAGGCAAAGGGGATAAGAGTGAGTGCTCAAATTACAGAGTAAAAGTTTGTTGAGTATTCCTGGTAAATCATATGGGAGGGTATTGACTGAGAGGGTGAAGGCATGTACAGAGCATCAGAATGGGGAAGAGCAGTGTGGTTTCAGAAATGGTAGAGGATGTGTGGATCAGGTGTTTGCTTTGAAGAATGTATGTGAGAAATACTTAGAAAAGCAAATGGATTTGTGTTTAGCATTTATGGATCTGGAGAAGGAATATGATAGAGTTGACAGAGATTCTCACCCGAATCAGCCAACAGTGCTGTATCATCAGCGAACAACAACTGACTCACTTCCCAAGCTCTCTCATCCACAACAGGCTGCATACTAGCCCCTCTTTCCAAAACTCTTGCATTTGCCTCCCTAACAATCCCATCCGTAAACAAATGTGATAACCATGGAGACATCACGCACTGAGAACCATTCGCTCTCCTCTCTTCCTACTCTTACCGTACACATGCCTTGCATCCTCGATAAAAACTTTTCACTGCTTCTAACAACTTGCTTCCCACACCATATATTCTTAATACTTTCTACAGAGCATCTCTATCAACTCTATCGTATGCCTTCTCCAGATCCATAAATGCTACATACAAATCCATTTGCTTTTCTAAGTATTTTTCACAAACATTTTTCAAAGCAAACACCTGATCCACACATCCTCTACCACTTCTGAAACCACACTGCTCTCCCTTAATGTGATGCTCTGTACATGCCTTCACCCTCTTAGTCAATACCCTCCCATGTGATTTCGTAGGAATACTCAACAAACTTACACCTCTGTAATTTGAGCACTCACCTTTATCCCCTTTGCCTTTGTAAAATGGCACTATGCAATCATTCCGCCAATCCTCAGGCACCTCACCATAAGTCATACATACATCAAGTAACCTTACCAGCCAGTCAACAACACAGTCACCCCTTTTTTAATGAAGTCCACAGCAATACCATCCAAACCCGCTGCCTTGCCGGCTTTCATCTTTCGCAAAGCTTTTACTACTTCTTCTTTGTCTGCCAAATCATTTTCCCTAACCCTCTCACTTTGTACACCTCTTCGACCAAAACAACCTTTATCTGCCACTCTATCATCAAACACATTCAACAAACCTTCAAAATACTCACTCTATCTCCTTCTCACATCACAACTACTTCTTATCACCTCCCCATTAGCCCCCTTCACTGATATTCCCATTTGTTCCCTTGTCTTACGCACTTTATTTACCTCCTTTCAAAACATCTTTTTACTCTCCCTAAGATTTAATGATACTCTCTCATCCCCAACTCTCATTTGCCCTCTTTTTCACCTCTTGCACCCTTCTCTTGACCTCCTGCCTCTTTCTTTTATACATCTCCCAGTCATTTGCATTATTTTCCTGCAAAAATCGTCCAAATGCCTCTCTCTTCTCTTCCACTAACAATCTCACTTCTTCATCCCACCACTCACTACCCTTTCTAATCTGCCCAACTCCTACACTTCTAATGCCACAAGCATATTTTGCGTAAGGTATCACTGGTTCCCTAAACATATATATTCTGTGTGTTATGTTCGTGGCTGACGGGAATTAATCTGACTGCAATATGTCTGTATTTGTTTTATCTCTATACAAGTGTCCTCTCTGAACCGGTGAGTGAAATGCTATACATCAATGGCCTACATAACGCGTAAGCGATTCCTTCAGTTACATTAGTGCAACTGAACTTTGGCCGGACAATTTAATAAAAACTTCCGGCAACATGGTCTCATATATTCTGCACTGGTATCCTGGTATCCATATTTCACTTCTGAAAAGTCAAAATTCCTGGAGAAATGAAGGTATCTATCATTTGAACTGCTTAGTATTACATCGTTCTCCTCATTTCCTATATCTATATCGTCCCTCTCACTCCTGTATGTGTAAATCGTCTCTCTTACTTCTGTATATCTGGATTTCTTCTCGCACTCCTGTATATCCTGATAGTCCTTTTCACTCCTGTATATCTACGTCGTCCCTCTCACTCCTGTGTATCTAAATCATCCCTCTCACTCCTGTATATCTAGATCGTCCCTCTCATCCCTGTATATATCGATCGTCCCTGTTACTCCTGTATATCTAGATCGTCCCTCTCACCCCTGTATATCGAGATCACCCCTCTCACTCCTGTGTATTTAGATCGCTTCGAATAGGAGCTAATGTAATGGGGCCCTTGTACAGTCTTGTGGACAAGATGGACGAAGAACACGTGGGCTTTCGCTCCCAAACGTCAGAATTTCTCGTTTGGCAATTAGTATACATCACAGCTGTTGTCCATCACTCTCTTCACTGTGAGAAATAGCTGCGAGTTGTAAGGTTTCACATGATACACTGGAGTCACAGAGGCAAAACGTTTTAATGACTTCCGAGGTATTGCGTTTGAATGCGTGTTTAATGATAAGTGTCACTTATGCAAGGGTACGTGGGAGTTTGTGGGAAATATAATTAACAGGAGACTTTTTAGTCTATAGCAAAATGATTTTCTGGGAAGTTCCTGCCTGTATTTTTGGAGAAATTATTTCTTGTGTGATAAACTAACCAGAGAAACATGAGCTAGGGACGCACCCATAACAGCATCAACAGCCAGGTACCTTCCTATGACAGTATCAACAACCAGGGTTCTTCTTCATGAGAGCAGCAACAGATAGAGCCCCATCCATGACAGAAATAACAGCCGGGGACCTTCCCATGACAACAGCAACATCAAGTGTCCTTCCTCATGACACCACAAACAGCCAAGAACTCATTCCACAACATCAGCAACAGTCAGGGTGCTTTCCCGTGGCAACCAACAGCCACAGTCTGACCCTATGACATGGGTACATAAGCCAGTCGCATCTCCCGCGTCACATGATTTGTGCTCCCGGGTCAGTCCCAGGCTGCCATGCCTGAGTGAAGACCAATCTGTCTCCACAAAGCAAGCAATATCTGCACATTGCCTTCATGCGGTGCAAGCAACTGTAGCGAGCTGGAGGCCAGCCATTCACTTAGAAAATGTCGTCTCACAAGACATTATATAACAAGATTCCAGTGAAAAATCTAAATATCAAACGCTCACGAAATTTTATCAATGGTCTCCATACACATGAATAAGTGACAGGAAATTTGCAATATACTTCAATCTCTCCAATTGCTCACATTATCAATTTCAATTCAGTTTCAGCCCATGAAAATCTATCCTCAAGTAAAGTGTATAATCACACTACTTCTCAGTTGGCTTCGTGTTTATAATCACAACGTATTTTTTATAGCGTTATATTATTTTCATATTTCCAAAACCTCATCATTCCTTTCCATCTGTCGAACAGTTCACTTATCGTTTCTTCTCTTATTTCATACCTGTAAGTGTACTGCATCCTTGAACATAATGCTCAAGAATACGCTTTTTTCTCTTCCAAACACATCTTACACATCTAATCATATTCATAACTTATTCCCAATTATCACATGCGCATTGATTTCGTTTTCTTATTCCAGACCTTAGAAATATATTGAAGTGCAGGATAGGATGGGACAGAACGTTAATTCCATGCAGGTTTACCTTACTAGTAAATATTTCATATTATATCATTTTCTCTGCCAACTGTTGTTACCGGAGGGAATTGAGGGTGGTGGAGAGAGCCCTCTTGCTATTTCATCTTTACTTCATTCACTTGGTATAGGAGTATATAGTTTTAAGCTCAAAACAAATAATCTAGTCAATGGTCAATGGTTCTACTGTTGTCTGTGTTTCCTGTTTACAATATAACTGTATATCCTAATTGCAGTCTAGTCACAACAATTTCTTTATGAACATATTCTTAAGAAACTCAATCTACGATTTTCGTATGTTTTCTTTCTCTAATCTTCTTATCTCTAAATCTTCTTTGAATTTTTTTGTCAAATGCTTTTAACTATATGAAACTCTACCTCACTCCTAGTAAAGCATCCAATTCATTCCTAATGATCTAATCTTTAGTAGATAGGAGACCAAAGAAATGTAACCTCTACTGTTAATGCATCAAACTTCCGAAGAAGGTACATTTTCATCTATACTCGTAAGGCTCCGTCTCTCTGTACCTACTTTTACTGTTCAGACATTTTCATCATGTTGTAAAGCCTTTTATGTTTATCGCCTCTTTGAACTTGACCAGTCTGGTAGTTACTATGTTAGTATAGAAATATTTTTCTCACATTTCTCCTGTTCTCTCTATTGTTTAGTTTCTTCTTATGTTATCCAGTTAGATTCTCCCACTCCGAGATTCGGATAATTGCTCGCAAGCCATGATGCTGAAACCACCGAGGAACATATATATACTGTAATCATGTCTTGCCACCTTACCCTCTAATGTGGATAGATGTAAGGCTGATCCTCAACTCTGCATGTCTGATGCGATGACCAGATTGGTGATGCATACTCAGTTTAGGTTTCAACATGTGGTCTATTGACTTTATTGGACATGATGGACTTTGAGGCAATTTTGAAAGAAATGCTTTTGTAAATTTCTGTAATTATCCATCTTTTTTTGGTGTCTTTTTCTTAAGTATAAACACAACCTCAATCCCAGAGTCCCTCTCTTAGGATGACTTCCAATTAATAACTCCTGCAAGCTGATAATCGTAGTTAAGCTGTTACTGAAAGTCAAGCTGATAATCAAAGTCCTGGTCATAATGAAAACCAAGCTGATGATCAGTCATACTTATAATGAAAGTCAAGCTGATAATCAGTCATGGTCTTAATGAAATTCAAGCTGATGATTGTAGTCAAGCTGTTAATGAAAGTCAAGCTAATAATCAAAGTCATGCTTATAATGGAAGTCAAGCTGATAATCAAGCTCAAGTTGATAATGAAAGTCAGTATGATAATATAAGTCAAGCTGATAATGGAAGTCAAGCTGTTTATGAAAGTGAAACTGATAATCGTAGTCAAGTTGATATATAAAGTCAAGCTGAGAGTCAGACTCAAGCTGATAATGAAAATCAAGCTAACAATCAAAGTCATATTCATAAGAAGAGTCAAAGTGATAATGAAAGTAAAGCTAAAACTGAAAGTCAAGCTGACAGTGAAGTCAAGCTGATAATGAAAGACAAGTTGATAATGAATCCAAGCTGATAATGAGAGACAAGTTGATAATGAATCCAAGCTGATAATGAAAGACAAGTTGATAATGAATCCAAGCTGATAATGAAAGACAAGTTGATAATGAATCCAAGCTGATAATGAAAGACAAGTTGATAATGAATCCAAGCTGATAATGAAAGACAAGTTGATAATGAATCCAAGCTGATAATGAATCCAAGCTGATAATGAAGTCAAGCTGATAATGAAAGACAAGTTGATAATGAATCCAAGCTGATAATGAAAGACAAGTTGATAATGAATCCAAGCTGATAATGAAAGACAAGTTGATAATGAATCCAAGCTGATAATGAATCCAAGCTGATAATGAAGTCAAGCTGATAATGAAAGACAAGTTGATAATGAATCCAAGCTGATAATGAAAGACAAGTTGATAATGAATCCAAGCTGATAATGAAAGACAAGCTGATAATGAAGTCAAGCTGATAATGAAAGACAAGTTGATAATGAATCCAAGCTGATAATGAAAGACAAGCTGATAATGAAGTCAAGCTGATAATGAAAGACAAGTTGATAATGAATCCAAGCTGATAATGAAAGACAAGTTGATAATGAATCCAAGCTGATAATGAATCCAAGCTGATAATGAAGTCAAGCTGATAATGAAAGACAAGTTGATAATGAATCCAAGCTGATAATGAAAGACAAGTTGATAATGAATCCAAGCTGATAATGAAAGACAAGTTGATAATGAATCCAAGCTGATAATGAAAGACAAGTTGATAATGAATCCAAGCTGATAATGAATCCAAGCTGATAATGAAAGACAAGTTGATAATCAAATTGAAACACAATCAGTCAAGTTAATACTTAAAATCTTGCTGATAATCAGTCAAGCTGATAGTGAAAAGCAATCTGATTAGAAAGTCAAGCTGATAATAAAAGTCAAGCCGATAATGAAAGTCAAGCTGATAATGAAAGTCAAGCTGATAATGAAAGTCAAGCTGATGATCAAAGCCACACTGATAATGAAATTGAAGCTGATAACGAAAGTCATGTTGATAATGAAGGTCAAGCAGATAACATTACTCAACAACTAATTTTCATCACACATGGACTCGTGTGGTGTAGCGGATACCGTTCCTGAACGTGTCGCATTCATGGGCCACCCAGGGTAGAACGCATGAGTTCGATTCCTAGTTGCAGCAGTCGGTCCACACTCAACCCAGCTGTTCATCCACCCCTAACGGTCGGTCGATAAAATGGGTACCTGACTCGGGTTAAGGTATATGTATATATTGCATTAATGGGATGGCCTTGATTAGGGCCTCAGCTGCTCGTGCCGTCTCAGCAAACATTAAAGAAAAACATGGCTTGTAGTGTACATGTAGTTTTGCTCTAATGGCCTTCATTGTTAGCGGCAATCTCCGGAGTGGAGGTGCTATAAGTGTTCAAGCATGTGCATCTTGAGACCATTCCAGAATCTTCTAGAAGTTGCCAGGCAAAATGCCTTGAATCTGTGATGATGAAGAAGAGTATGGTGAGGAAGCTGCTGCTGTATTGGAAGAACTGGGAACGGATGCAGAGTTTGTACTTGACGACGACCAACCAAAGAAATTTTCTCAAGAAGAGTTAAATGATTTGGTCCGAGATTTGGCACTGCCGAAAGATAAAGTTGAACTTTCAGCATCTCGTCCAAAAGAAAAATGCTCAAGAAGGATGCTCTCATAACTTATTTCAGGAAGAGGAGTCAGACTCTCACTTCTCATTTTTCCGTGGATGAGCCGCTCTGGTTTTGCAACAACAACGACGCAGTATTCCACAGCTTATCCCGAGAGCAGGATCCCTCTCAATGGCGCTTGTTCATCGACTCATCTAAGAGAGGTCTGAAAGCGTTGCTGCTTCACAATGGGAACAAGAAACCCTCCGTTCCTGTAGGGCATCAGTGCACATGCAAGAGTGTTATGAGAACGTGGAGGCACTCCTAGATGCCATGAAATACAAAAATTAAAACTAGAAAATATGTGGGGACTTGAAAGTGACCGGCATGTTGATGGGAATGCAGTCGGGATTCACGAAATACTGCTGTTTTTTTGTGCCTCTGGGATAGTCGAGCAACTTCCAGGATAAGCGTCTGGTTGATCCACGATATGTTCTTACCCCGCCCCACATAAAGCTTGGTCTTGTGAAGCATTTGTAAAAACACTAGCCGAGAGAAACTCGAGAGGATTCGAGTATATGGTGGAAAAATTTCCGAAAGTCACCGAGGCCAAGTTAAAAGAAGGCATCTTTGTCGGTCGGCAGATAAAGGAACCCCTGATAGACCACAATTTCAGCACACATCTTGATGAGTTGGAACGGGAGGCCTGGAACTCATTCGGTTGACTATGTGAAAATTTCTTGGGAAACATAAGATCTCCAGATTTTGAAGGCGGCGTGAAAAGACTTCTGAAATCCCATGCTGCTATGGGATGAACGATGTCACTCAAGGTGCATTTCCTTCTTTCATATTCGGACGTTTTTGCGGAGAATCTTGGAGTAGTGTCTGGCGAACAAGGAAAGCGCTTCCATTAGGGCATAGAGATATGGAGCTCGATACCAGGGTTTCTAGAGTAAAGGAAATCTCGCAGATTACTGCTGGATGTTATACAGGGACGACCCTGAGTCAGAGCACCGTAGGAGGTCCAAAGTTCAGCGGTTTTAGCTTGTGATGATCGACATAGAAGGTTAAAAGTTCAACGTTTTTAGCTTGTCCTTCTGGATAATATCTTCTTTGTATACCTTCTGCCTAGGACTACTTAATTTCTGCAACAAAAAAGCTTGAACTGGTACAAATTTTATCCTTTAACCCATGCTTCATGTAGCTGCAACTTGAATGAAAAAAGTATTCCTCCGTAGAAACAAAATAAGACATGTTGTACTGAAACGGACCGAACATGCGTAATCTGTATCACATATAAGGTCTAGGATAAATACTCTTCATCCTCGTTGAGAAGAAAGTTCAATTTTGTTGACCAGTGATAATGAGTTAAGCTAAAAATGAAAGTCTCGCTGATAGTCAAAGCGAAGCTGATAATAAATGTCAAGATCATAATGAAAGTCGAGCAGATAATCCTAACCAAGCTGGTAATGAAATTGAAGCTGATGACAAAAGTCATGTTGATTATGAAAGTCAACCTGATAATCAAATGAAGTTGATAATGAAAGTCAAGATGATAAGGTAAGTGAAATTGATAATCAAAGTGAAGCTGCTGTTCAAAGTGAAGCTGATAATGAAAGTCAAGCCGGTAATGAACCTCAAGCTGATAACGGAAGTAAAACTGATAATGAGAGTGAAGCTGATTTACAAAGTCAAACATACTTAAAGCCAAGCTGGTGATGAAAGTCAAGCAGATAATGGAAGTCAAGCTGATGATGGAAGTCAAGCAGATGATGGAAGTCAAGCTGATGATGGAAGTCAAGCTGATAATGAAAGTAGAAAAGATATATGAATTTGGGCAGACGATGAAAGTCAAGCTGATTGTCATAGTCAAGCTGATAATGAATATCAAACTGATAATGGAAGTCAAGTTAATGATGAAAGTCAAGCTGATAATTAAAGTCAAAATTGTAATGAAAGTAAAGCTGATAATGAATCAAACTGTTAGAAAAGTCAGGCTGATTTTCAAAGCCAAGCTGATATTCAAACTTTATCTAATTAAGCATTTATCCGAGCAGTCCTGAAGCTTGTTCTGATTGCCTCTGAGGACACTGTATCTGAAATGCTCCTCATCTGTTGCATCATCATTCGCAGATCCTCACGTACATACTGAGTAGTGTTTGAGTACAAGAATAACGGCTGACCAGGGTCTCCCCACCTAACCCTCCATGAATGACAGACCAAGCCATCGGTCTGGACCTCAGCTTTGCGGAACATTGCGACTATGAGCTGTAAGTAGTGGTCATGTACACATGCGTGTAACAGTGCATTGCTCATCAAACACATACACAATTTACACTGCAATTTCCTGCCTTTCATACTCCTGTCAAATTAGTGGCCAGCTCTTTGCTCATATCAGCTGTGATAAAGTGATGAAGTAACTACAAAGTGTAGGTCGGTAGAGCTATATGCTCTCCTCTTGATCATATTTACCGACGAGGTAATTGACTCCCACAGACCAAGCAACAGGTGAGAGTTGATTACTTTTCTGAAATGAAACAGTTTGAGGAAGGTATATCAATGTTTGACGTAATGATCCAACAAGTGAGGGGTCGTAAGGCTGGTGTCGGAGCTGACTTGACATTCTCTCCTTCAATATGTACAGCAGCTTGGGTGGACAGTTGTTGTATGGTGCACTAAGACTACTACATGTTTGCTCTACTTTTTCCTCTGAATTATATTTATTCATATTTATTTATTTTACTTTGTCGCTGCCTCCCGCGTTAGCGAGGTAGCGCAAGGAAACAGACGAAAGAATGGCCCAACTTACCCACATACACATGCATATACATACACGTTCACACACGCAAATATACATACCTAAACATCTCAACGTATACATACTCACACACACACACATATATATATATATATATATATATATATATATATATATATATATATATATATATATATATATATATATATATATATATATATATATATATATATATATGTTTGAAGGAATAGTGGTTCCAACAATGTTGTATAGTTGCGAGGCGTGGGCTATGGATAGAGTTGTGCGCAGGAGGATGGATGTGCTGGAAATGAGATGTTTGAGGACAATGTGTGGTGTGAGGTGGTTTGATCGAGCAAGTAAAGTAAGGGTGAGAGAGATGTGTGGAAATAAAAAGAGCGTGGTTGAGAGAGCAGAAGAGTGTGTTTTGAAATGGTGTGGGCACATGGAGAGAATGAGTGAGGAAAGATTGACCAAGAGGATATATGTGTCGGAGGTGTAGGGAACGAGGAGAAGTGGGAGACCAAATTGGAGGTGGAAAGATGGAGTGAAAAAGATTTTGTGTGATCGAGGCCTGAACATGCAGGAGGGTGAAAGGAGGGCAAGGAATAGAGTGAATTGGATCGATGTGGTATACCGGGGTTGACGTGCTGTCAGGGGATTGAATCAGGGCATGTGAAGAGTCTGGGGTAAACCATGGAAAGCAATGTAGGTATGTATATTTGCGTGTGTGGACGTATGTATATACATGTGTATGAGTGTGGGTTGGGCCATTTCTTTCGTCTGTTTCCTTGCGCTACCTCGCAAACGCGGGAGACAGCGACAAAGCAAAAAAAAAAAAAAAAAAAAAAAAATATATATATATATATATATATATATATATATATATATATATATATATATATATATATATATATATATATATATATATATGCACAGACATATAGATATATACACATGTACATAATTCATACTGTCTGCCTTTATTCATTCCCATCGCCACCCCGCCACACTTGAAAAAACAACCCCCCACCCCCCCCGGCATGTGCGCGAGGTAGCGCTAGGAAAAGACAACAAAGGCCACATTCATTCACACTCAGTCTCTAGCTGTCATGCATAATGCACCGAAACCAAAGCACCCTTTCCATATCCAGGCCCCACACAACTTTCCATGGTTTACCCCAGACGCTTCACATACGCTGGTTCAATCCATTGACAGCACATCGACCCCGGTATACCACATCGTTCCAATTCACTCTATTCCTTGCACACCTTTCACCCTCATGCATGTTCAGGCCCCGATCACTCAAAATCTTTTTCACTCCATCTCTCCACCTCCAATTTGGTCTCCCACTTCTCCTCGTTCCCTCCACCTCCGACACATATATCCTCTTGGTCAGTCTTTCCTCACTCATTCTCTCCATGTGACCAAACCATTTCAAAACAACATCTGCTCTCTCAACCACACTCTTTTTATTTCCACACATCTCTCTTACCCTATTATTACTTGCTCGATCAAACCACATCACACCACATATTGTCCTCAAACATCTCATTTTCAGCACATCCACCCTCCTCCGCACGACTCTTTCCATAGCCCACGCCTCGCAACCATATAACATTGTCGAAACCACTATTCCTTCAAACATACCCATTTTTGTTTTCCGAGATAATGTTCTCGACTTCCAAACATTCTTCAACTCTCCCAGAACTTTCGCCCCTTCTCACATCCTATGACTCACTTCCGCTTCCAGTGTTCCATCCGCTGCCAAATCCACTCCCAGATATCTAAAACACTTCACTTCCTCCAGTTTTTCTCCATTTAAACTTACCTCCCAGTTGACTTGTCCCTCAACCCTACTGTACCTAATAGCCTTGCTCTTATTCACATTTACTCTGAACTTTCTTCTTTCACACACTTTACCAAACTCAGTCACTAGCTTCTCCAATTTCTCACACGAATCAGCCACCAGCGTTGTATCATCAGCGAACAACAACTGACTCATTTCCCAAGCTCTCTCATCCACAACAGACTGCATACTTGCCCCTCTTTCCAAAACTCTTGCATTCACCTCTCTAACAACCCCATCCGTAAACAAATTAAACAACCATGGAGACATCACACACCCCTACCGCAAACCTACATTCACTAAGAACCAATCAGTTTCCTCTCTTCCTACACGTACACATGCCTTACATCCTCGATAAAAACTTTTCACTGCTTCTAACAACTTGCCTCCCACACGATATATATTCTTAATACCTTCCACAGAGGATCTCTATCAACTCTATCATATGCCTTCTCCAGATCCATAAATGCTACACACAAATCTATTTGCTTTTCTAAGTATTTCTCATATACATTCTTCAAAGCAAACACCTGATCCACACGTCCTCTACCATTTCTGAAACCACACTGCTCTTCCTCAATCTGATGCTCTGTACACGCCTTCACCCTCTCAGTCAATACCCTCCCATATAATTTCCCAGGATACTCAACAAACTTATACCTCTGTAATTTGAGCACTCACTTTTGTCCCCTTTGCCTTTGTACAATGGCACTATGCAAGCATTCCGCCAATCCTCAGGCACCTCACAATGAGTCATACATACATTGAATAACCTTACCAACCATTCAACAATACAATCACCCCCTTCTCTAATAAATTCCACTGCAATACCATCCAAACCCGCTGCCTTGCCGACTTTCATCTTCCGTAAAGCTTTTACTACCTCTTCTCTGTTTACCAAATCATTTTCCCTAACCCTCTTACTTTGCATACCACCTCGACCAAAACACCCTATATCTGCCACTCTATCATCAAACACATTCAACAAACCTTCAAAATGCTCACTCCATCTCCTTCTCACACCACCACTACTTGTTATCACCTCCCCATTAGCCCCCTTCACTGAAGTTCCCATTTCTTCCCTTGTCTTACGCACTTTGTTTACCTCCTTCCAGAAAATCTTTTTATTCTCCCTAAAATTTAATGATACTCTCTCATCCCAACTCTTATTGGCCCTCTTTTTCACCTCTTGCACCTTTTATCTTGACCTCCTCCCTCTTTCTTTTATACATCTCCCACTCAATTGCATTATCTCCCTGCAAAAATCGTCCAAATGCCTCTCTCTTCTCTTTCACTAATAATCTTACTTCTTCATCACACTTCCCACGCCTCTCATGCCACAAGCATCTTTTGTGCAACCCATCACTGCTTCCCTAAATACATCCCATTCCTCCACCACTCCCCTTACGTCCTTTGTTCTCACCTTTCTCCATTCTGTACTCAGTCTCTCCTGGTACTTCCTCACACAAGTCTCCTTCCCAAGCTCACTTACTCTCACCACTCTTTTCACCCAACATTCTCTCTTCTTTTCTGAAAACCTTTACAAATCTTCACCTTCGACTATACAAGATAAAGATCAGACATCCCTTTAGTTGCACTTCTCAGCACATCTACATCCAAAAGTCTGTCTTTCGCGCGCCTATCAATTAACACGTAATCCAATAACGCTCTCTGGCCATCTCTCCTACTTACATACGTATACTTATGTGTATCTCTCTTTTTAAACCAGGTATTCCCAATCACCAGTCCTTTTTCAGCACATAAATCTACAACTCTTCACCATTTCCATTTACAACACTGAACACCCAATGTTCACCAATTATTCCCTCAACTGCCACATTACTAACCTTTGCATCTAAATCACCCATCACTTTAACCCGGTCTCGTGCATCAAAACTACTAACACACTCACTCAGCTGCTCCCAAAACACTTGCCTCTCATGATCTTTCTTCTCATGCCCAGGTGCATATGCACCAATAATCACCCATCTCTCTCCATCAACTTTCAGTTTTACCCATATCAATCTAGAGTTTACTTTCTTACACTCTATCACATACACCCACTACTCCTGTTTCATGAGTAGTGCTACTCCTTCCCTTGCTCTTGTCCTCTCAGTAACCACTGACTTTACTCTCAAGACATTCCCAAACCACTTTTCCCCTTTACCCTTGAGCTTCGTTTCACTCAGAGCCAAAACATCCAGGTTCCTTTCCTCAAACATACTACCTATCTCTCCTGTTTTCTTATCTTGGTTACACCCACACACATTTAGACACCCCAATCTGAGGCTTCGAGGAGGATGAGCACTCCCCGCGTGACTCCTGTTTCCCCTTTTAGAAGGTTGAAATACAAGGAGGGTAGGGTTTCCATCCCCCCGCTCCCGTCCCCTTTAGTCGCCGTCTACGACACATGAGGAATGCGTGGGTGGGAAGTATTCTTTCTCCCCTATCGTCATATATATATATATATATATATATATATATATATATATATATATATATATATATATATATATATATATATATATATATATATATATATATATATATATATATATATATATATATATATATATATATATATATATATATATATATATATATATATATATATATATATATATATATATATATATATATATATATATATATATATATATATATATATATATGTGTATATATATATATATATATATATATATATATATATATATATATATATATATATATGTATATATATATATATATATATATATATATATATATATATATATATATATATATATATATATATATATATATATATATATATATATATATATATATATATGTATATATATATATATATATATATATATATATATATATATATATATATATATATATATATATATATATATATATATATATATATATATATATATATATATGCACCTGGGCATGAGAAGAAAGATCATGAGAGGCAAGTGTTTTGGGAGCAGCTGAATGAGTGTGTTAGTGGTTTTGAAGCACAAGACCGGGTTATAGTGATGGGTGATTTGAATGCAAAGGTTAGTAATGTGGCAGTTGAAGGAATAATTGGTATACATGGGTATTCAGTGTTGTAAATGGAAATGGTGAAGAGCTTGTAGATTTATGTGCTGAAAAAGGACTGGTGATTGGGAATACCTGGTTTAAAAAGCGAGATATACATAAGTATACGTATGTAAGTAGGAGAGATGGCCAGAGACCGTTATTGGATTACGTGTTAATTGACAGGCGCGCGAAAGAGACTTTTGGATGTTATTGTGCTGAGAGGTGCAACTGGAGGGATGTCTGATCATTATCTTGTGGAGGCTAAGGCGAAGATTTGTATGGGTTTTCAGAAAAGAAGAGTGAATGTTCGGGTGAAGAGGGTGGTGAGAGTAAGTGAGCTTGGGAAGGAGACTTGTGGGAGGAAGTACCAGGAGAGACTGAGTACAGAATGGAAAAAGGTGAGAACAATGGAAGTAAGGGGAGTGGGGGAGGAATGGAATGTATTTAGGGAAGCAGTGATGGAATGCGCAAAAGATGCTTCTGGCATGAGAAGAGTGGGAGGTGGGTTGATTAGAAAGGATAGTGAGTGGTGGGATGAAGAAGTAAGATTATTAGGGAAAGAGAAGAGAGAGGCATTTGGACGATTTTAGCAAGGAAAAAATGCAATTGAGTGGGATATGTATAAAAGAAAGAGACAGGAGGTCAAGAGAAAGGTGCAAGAGGTGAAAAAGAGGGGTAATGAGAGTTGGGATGAGAGAGTATCATTAAATTTTAGGGAGAATAAAAAGATGTTCTGGAAGGAGGTAAATAAAGTGCGTAAGAGAAGGGAGCAAATTGGAACTTCAGTGAAGGGCGCAAATGGGGAGGTGATAACAAGAAGTGGTGATGTGAGAAGGAGATGGAGTGAGTATTTTGAAGGTTTGTTGAATGTGTTTGATGATAGAGTGGCAGATATAGGGTGTTTTGGTCGAGGTGGTATGCAAAGTGAGAGGGTTAGGGAAAATGATTTGGTAAACAGAGAAGAGGTAGTAAAAGCTTTGCGGAAGATGAAAGCCGGCAAGGCAGCAAGTTTGGATGGTATTGCAGTGGAATCTATTAAAAAAGGGGGTGACTGTATTATTGACTGGTTGGTAAGGTTATTTAATGTATGTATGACTCATGGTGAGGTGCCTGAGGATTGGCGAAATGCGTGCATAGTGCCATTGTACAAAGGCAAAAGGGATAAGAGTGAGTGCTCAAATTACAGAGGTATAAGTTTGTTGAGTATTCCTGGTAAATTATATGGGAGGGTATTGATTGAGAGGGTGAAGGCATGTACAGAGCATCAGATTGGGGAAGAGCAGTGTGGTTTCAGAAGTGGTAGAGGATGTGTGGATCAGGTGTTTGCTTTGAAGAATGTATGTAAGAAATACTTAGAAAAGCAAATGGATTTGTATGTAGCATTTATGGATCTGAAGAAGGCATATGATAGAGTTGATAGAGATGCTCTGTGGAAGGTATTAAGGATATATGGTGTGGGAGGCAAGTTGTTAGAAGAACTGAAAAGTTTTTATCGAGGATGCAAGGCATGTGTACGTGTAGGAAGAGAGGAAAGTAATTGGTTCTCAGTGAATATAGGTTTGCGGCAGGGGTGTGTGATGTCTCCATGGTTGTTTAATTTGTTTATGGATGGGGTTGTTAGGGAGGTGAATGCAAGAGTTTTGGAAAGAGGGGCAAGTATGAAGTCTATTGTGGATGAGAGAGCTTGGGAAGTGAGTCAGTTGTTGTTCGCTGATGACACAGCGCTGGTGGCTGATTCATGTGAGAAACTGCAGAAGCTGGTGACTGAGTTTGGTAAAGTGTGTGAAAGAAGAAAGTTAAGAGTAAATGTGAATAAGAGCAAGGTTATTAGGTACAGTAGGGTTGAGGGTCAAGTCAATTGGGAGGTAAGTTTGAATGGAGAAAAACTGGAAGAAGTAAAGTGTTTTAGATATCTGGGAGTGGATCTGACAGCGGATGGAACCATGGAAGCGGAAGTGGATCATAGTGTGGGGGAGGGGGCAAAAATTCTGGGAGCCTTGAAGAATGTGTGGAAGTCGAGAACATTATCTCGGAAAGCAAAAATGTTTATGTTTGAAGGAACAGTGGTTCCAACAATGTTGTATGGTTGCGAGGCGTGGGCTATGGATAGAGTTGTGCGCAAGAGGATGGATGTGCTGGAAATGAGATGTTTGAGGACAATGTGTGATGTGAGGTGGTTTGAGCTAGTAAGTCAGGTAAGGGTAAGAGAGATGTGTGGAAATAAAAAGAGCGTGGTTGAGAGAGCAGAAGAGGGTGTTTTGAAATGGTTTGGGCACATGGAGAGAATGAGTGAGGAGAGATTGACCAAGAGGATATATATGTCGGAGGTGGAGGGAACGAGGAGAAGTGGGAGACCAAATTGGAGGTGGAAAGATGGAGTGAAAAATATTTGAGTGATCGGGGCTTGAATATGCAGGAGGGTGAACGGCGGGCAAGGAATAGAGTGAATTGGATCGATGTGGTATACCGGGGTTGACGTCCTGTCAGTGGGTTGAATCAGGGCATGTGAAGCGTCTGGGGTAAACCATGGAAAGTTGTGTAGGGATGTATATTTGCGTGTGTGGACGTATGTATATACATGTGTATGGGGGTGGGTTGGGCCATTTCTTTCGTCTGTTTCCTTGCGCTACCTCGCAAACGCGGTAGACAGCGGCAAAGAAAAAAAAAAATATATATATGGGGATAGGGGAGAAAGAATACTTCCCACGTATTCCCTGCGTGTCGTAGAAGGCGACTAAAAGGGGAGGGAGCGGGGGGCTGGAAATCCTCCCCTCTCGTTTTTTTTTTAATTTTCCAAAAGAAGGAACAGAGAATTGGGCCAGGTGAGGGTATTCCCTCAAAGGCCCAGTCCTCTGTTCTGAACGCTACCTCGCTAATGCGGGAAATGGCGAATAGTTTGAAAGAAAAGAAGAAATATATATATATATATATATATATATATATATATATATATATATATATATATATATATATATATATATATATATATATATATATATATATATATATATATATCACTTTCCTCTCTTCCTACACGTACACATGCCTTACATCCTCGATAAAAACTTTTCACTGCTTCTAACAACTTGCCTCCCACACCATATATTCTTAATACCTTCCACAGAGCATCTCTATCAACTCTATCATATGCCTTCTCCAGATCCATAAATGCTACATACAAATCCATTTGCTTTTCTAAGTATTTCTCACATACATTCTTCAAAGCAAACACCTGATCCACACATCCTCTACCACTTATGAAACCACACTGCTCCTCCCCAATCTGATGATCTGTACATGCCTTCACCCTCTCAATCAATACCCTCCCATATAATTTACCAGGAATACTCAACAAACTTATACCTCTGTAATTTGAGCACTCACTCTTATCCCCTTTGCCTTTGTACAAAGGCACTATGCACGCATTCCGCCAATCCTCAAGCACCTCACCATGAGTCATACATACATTAAATAACCTTACCAACCAGTCAATAATACAGTCACCCCCTTTTTTTAATAAATTCCACTGCAATACCATCCAAACCTGCTGCCTTGCCGGCTTTCATCTTCCGCAAAACTTTTACTACCTCTTCTCTGTTTACCAAATCATTTTCCCTAACCCTTTCATTTTGCGCACCACCTCGACCAAAACACCCTATATCTGCAACTCTATCATCAAACACATTCACCAAACCTTCAAAATACTCACTCCATCTCCTTCTCACATCACCACTACTTGTTAACACCTCCCCATTTTCGCCCTTCACTGAAGTTCCCATTTGCTCCCTTGTCTTACGCACTTTATTTACCTCCTTCCAGAACATCTTTTTATTCTCCCTAAATTCAATGATACTCTCTCACCCCAACTCTCATTTGCCCTCTTTTTCACCTCTTGCACCTTTCTCTTGACCTCCTGTAGGTTTGCGGCAGGGGTCTGTTATGTCGCCATGGTTGTTTAACTTGTTTATGGATGGGTTTGTTAGGGAGGTGAATGCAAGCGTTTTGGAAAGAGGAGCAAGTATGAAGTCTGTTGGGGATAAGAGAGCTTGGGAAGTGAGTCAGTTGTTGTTCGCTGATGATACAGCGCTGTTGGCTGATTCATGTGAGAAACTGCAGAAGCTGGTGACTGAGTTTGGTAAAGTGTGTGATAGAAGAAAGTTAAGAGTAAATGTGAATAAAAGCAAGGTAATTAGGTACAGTAGGGTTGAGGGTCAAGTCAATTGGGAGGTAAGTTTGAATGGAGAAAAACTGGAGGAAGTAAAGTGTTTTAGATATCTGGGAGTGGATCTGGCATCGGATGGACCCCTGGAAGCGGAAATGGACCATAGGGTGGGGGAGGGGGCGAAAATCCTCGGAGTCTTGAAGAATGTGTGGAAGTCGAGAACATTATCTCGGAAAGCAAAAATGGGTATGTTTGAAGGAATAGTGGTTCCAACAATGTTGTATGGTTGCGAGGCGTGGGCTATGGATAGAGTTGTGCGCAGGAGGATGAATGTACTGGAAATGATATGTTTGAGGACAATGTGTGGTGTGAGGTGGTTTGATCGAGTAAGTAACGTAAGGGTAAGAGAGATGTGTGGAAATAAAAAGAGCGTGGTTGAGAGAGCAGAAGAGGGTGTTTTGAAATGGTTTGGGCACATGGAGAGAATGAGTGAGGAAAGATTGACCAAGAGGATATATGTGTCGGAGGTGGAGGGAACGAGAAGTGGGAGACCAAATTGGAGGTGGAAAGATGGAGTGAAAAAGATTTTGTGTGATCGAGGCTTGAACATGCAGGAGGGTGAAAGGCGGGCAAGGAATAGAGTGAATTGGATCGATGTGGTATACCGGGGTTGACGTGCTGTCAGTGAGTTGAATCAGGGCATGTGAAGCGTCTGGGGTAAACCATGGAAAGCTGTGTAGGGATGTATATTTGCGTGTGTGGACGTATGTATATACATGTGTATGGGGGTGGGTTGGGCCATTTCTTTCGTCTGTTTCCTTGCGCTACCTCGCAAACGCGGGAGAGAGCGGCAAAGAAAAAAAAAAAAATATATATATATATATAAATATATATATACATATATATATATATATATATATATATATATATATATATATATATATATATATATATATATATATATATATATATATATATATATGTATATATATATATATATATATATATATATATATATATATATATATATATATATATATATATATATATATATGTATATATATATATATATATATATATATATATATATATATATATATATATATATATATATATATATATATATATATATATATATATACATATATATATATATATATATATATATATATATATATATATATATATATATATATATATATATATATATATATATATATATATATATATATATATATATATATATATATATCACTTTCCTCTCTTCCTACACGTACACATGCCTTACATCCTCGATAAAAACTTTTCACTGCTTCTAACAACTTGACTCCCACACCACATATTCTTAATACCTTCCACAGAGCATCTCTATCAACTCTATCATATGCCTTCTCCAGATCCATAAATGCTACATACAAATCCATTTGGTTTTCTAAGTATTTCTCACATACATTCTTCAAAGCAAACACCTGATCCACACATCCTCTACCACTTCTGAAACCACACTGCTCTTCCCCAATCTGATTCTCTGTACATGCCTTCACCCTCTCAATCAATACCCTCCCATATAACTTACCAGAAATACTCAACAAACTTATACCTCTGTAATTTAAGCACTCACTCTTATCCCCTTTGCCTTTGTACAAAGGCACTATGCACGCATTCCGCCAATCCTCAGGCACCTCACCATAAGTCATACATACATTAAATAACCTTACCAACCAGTCAATAATACAGTCACCCCCTTTTTTTAATAAATTCCACTGCAATACCATCCAAACCTGCTGCCTTGCCGGCTTTCATCTTCCGCAAAACTTTTACTACCTCTTCTCTGTTTACCAAATCATTTTCCCTAACCCTCTCACTTTGCGCACCACCTCGACCAAAACACCCTATATCTGCCACTCTATCATTAAACACATTCAACAAACCTTCAAAATGCTCACTCCATCTCCTTCTTAAATCACCACTACTTGTTATCACCTCCCCATTTTCGCCTTTCACTGAAGTTCCCATTTGCTCCCTTGTCTTTCGCACTTTATTTACCTCCTTCCAGAACATCTTTTTATTCTCCCTAAATTTAATGATACTCTCTCACCCCAACTCTCATTTGCCCTCTTTTTCACCTCTTGCACCTTTCTCTTGACCTCCTGTAGGTTTGCGGCAGGGGTGTGTTATGTCGCCATGGTTGTTTAATTTGTTTATGGATGGGGTTGTTAGGGAGGTGAATGCAAGAGTTTTGGAAAGAGGGGCAAGTATGAAGTCTGTTGGGGATAAGAGAGCTTGGGAAGTGAGTCAGTTGTTGTTCGCTGATGATACAGCGCTGTTGGCTGATTCATGTGAGAAACTGCAGAAGCTGGTGACTGAGTTTGGTAAAGTGTGTGAAAGAAGAAAGTTAAGAGTAAATGTGAATAAAAGCAAGGTAATTAGGTACAGTAGGGTTGAGGGTCAAGTCAATTGGTAGGTAAGTTTGAATGGAGAAAAATTGGAGGAAGTAAAGTGTTTTAGATATCTGGGAGTGGATCTGGCAGCGGATGGACCCCTGGAAGCGGAAATGGACCATAGGGTGGGGGAAGGGGGCGAAAATCCTCGGAGTTTTGAAGAATGTGTGGAAGTCGAGAACATTATCTCGGAAAGCAAAAATGGGTATGTTTGAAGGAATAGTGGTTCCAACAATGTTGTATGGTTGCGAGGCGTGGGCTATGGATAGAATTGTGCGCAGGAGGATGGATGTACTGGAAATGAGATGTTTGAGGACAATGTGTGGTGTAAGGTGGTTTGATCGAGTAAGTAACGTAAGGGTAAGAGAGACGTGTGGAAATAAAAAGAGCGTGGTTGAGAGAGCAGAGGAGGGTGTTTTGAAATGGTTTGGGGACATGGAGAGAATGAGTGAGGAAAGATTGACCAAGAGGATATATGTGTCGGAGGTGGAGGGAACGAGAAGTGGGAGACCAAATTGGAGGTGGAAAGATGGAGTGAAAAAGATTTTGTGTGATCGAGGCCTGAACATGCAGGAGGGTGAAAGGCGGGCAAGGAATAGAGTGAATTGGATCGATGTGGTATACCGGGGTTGACGTGCTGTCAGTGGATTGAATCAGGGCATGTGAAGCGTCCGGGGTAAACCATGGAAAGCTGTGTAGGTATGTATATTTGCGTGTGTGGACGTATGTATATACATGTGTATGGGGGTGGGTTGGGCCATTTCTTTCGTCTGTTTCCTTGCGCTACCTCGCAAACGCGGGAGACAGCGACAAAGCAAAAAAAAAAAAAATATATATACATATATATATATATATATATATATATATATATATAACATACAAACTCCATCAGCCAGGATCGAACCTGGGACCCCTTGTGTAAGAGGCAGGCATGCTAACCACTAGGCTAAGGGACTGTATAATAGCAGACAACTATTCGAAGTACTAAGTACTCGAATACCCTTCGTCTCACAATGGTGAGCAACGGGGTCTATCGGTTGTTTCCGAACAGAACACATAGCCAGCTGATAGCGTTTTACCGAACCTGACTGTACAACGCGGAGTTATATGAATACGAATAAAGTGTATATGAACGCGCACCTTCATAGAACATATAAAGCTCCATCAGCCAGGATCGAACCTGGGACCCTTTGTGTAAGAGGCAGGCATGCTAACCGCTAGGCTAAGGGACTGTATAATAGGAAACAACTATTCGAAATACTAAGTACTCGAATACCCTTCGTCTCACAATGGTGAGCAACGGGGTCTATCGGTTGTTTCCGAACAGAACACATAGCCAGCTGATAGCGTTTTACCGAACCTGACTGTACAACGCGGAGTTATATGAATACGAATAAAGTGTATATGAACGCGCACCTTCATAGAACATACAAAGTTCCATCAGCCAGGATCGAACGTGGGACCCCTTGTGCAAGAGGCAGGCATGCTAACCGCTAGGCTAAGGGACTGTATAATAGGAAACATCTATTCGAAATACTAAGTACTCGAATACCCTTCGTCTCACAATGGAGCTTTGTATGTTCTATGAAGGTGCGCGTTCATATACACTTTATTCGTATTCATATAACTCCGCGTTGTACAGTCAGGTTCGGTAAAACGCTATCAGCTGGCTATGTGTTCTGTTCGGAAACAACCGATAGACCCCGTTGCTCACCATTGTGAGACGAAGGGTATCCGAGTACTTAGTATTTCGAATAGTTGTTTCCTATTATACAGTCCCTTAGCCTAGCGGTGACATGCCTGGCTCTTGCACAAGGGGTCCCAGGTTCGATCCTGGCTGATGGAGCTTTGTATGTTCTATGAAGGTGCGAGTTCATATACACTTTATTCGTCTTCATATAACTCCGCGTTGTACAGTCAGGTTCGGTAAAACGCTATCAGCTGGCTATGTTTTCTGTTCGGAAACAACCGATAGACCTCGTTGCTCACCATTGTGAGACGAAGGGTATTCGAGTACTTAGTATTTCGAATAGTTGTTTCCTATTATACAGTCCCTTAGCCTAGCGGTTAGCATGCCTGCCTCTTGCACAAGGGGTCCCAGGTTCGATCCTGGCTGATGGAGCTTTGTATGTTCTATGAAGGTGCGCGTTCATATACACTTTATTTATATATATATATATATATATATATATATATATATATATATATATATATATATATATATATATATATATATATATATATATATATATATATATGCAAAGTGAGAGGGTTAGGGAAAATGATTTGATAAACAGAGAAGAGGTAGTAAAAGCTTTGCGGAAGATGAAAGCCGGCAAGGCAGCAGGTTTGGATGGTATTGCAGTGGAATTTATTAAAAAAAGGGGGTGACTGTATTATTGACTGGTTGGTAAGGTTATTTAATGTATGTATGACTCATGGTGAGGTGCCTGAGGATTGGCGGAATTCGTGCATACTGCCATTGTACAAAGGCAAAGGGGATGAGAGTGAGTGCTCAAATTACAGAGGTATAAGTTTGTTGAGTATTCCTGGTAAATTATATGGGAGGGTATTGATTTAGAGGGTGAAGGCATATACAGAACATCAGATTGGGGAAGAGCAGTGTTGTTTCAGAAGTGGTAGAGGATGTGGGGATCAGGTGTTTGCTTTGAAGAATGTATGTGAGAAATACTTAGAAAAGCAAATGGATTTGTATGTAGCATTTATGGATCTGGAGAAGGCATATGATAGAGTTGATAGAGATGCTCTGTGGAAGTTTTTAAGAATATATGGTGTGGGAGGCAAGTTGTAAGAAGCAGTGAAAAGGTTTTATCGAGGATGTAAGGCATGTGTACGTGTAGGAAGAGAGGAAAGTGAGTGGTTCTCAGTGAATGTAGGTTGGCGGCAGGGGTGTGTGATGTCTCCATGGTTGTTTAATTTGTTTATGGATGGGGTTGTTAGGGAGGTGAATGCAAGAGTTTTGGAAAGAGGGGCAAGTATGAAGTCTGTTGTGGATGAGAGAGCTTGGGAAGTGAGTCAGTTGTTGTTCGCTGATGATACAGCGCTGGTGGCTGATTCATGTGAGAAACTGCAGAAGCTGGTGACTGAGTTTGGTAAAGTGTGTGAAAGAAGAAAGTTAAGAGTAAATGCGAATAAGAGCAATGTTATTAGGTACAGTAGGGTTGAGGGTCAAGTCAATGGGGAGGCAAGTTTGAATGGAGAAAAACTGGAGGAAGTAAAGTGTTTTAGATATCTGGGAGTGGATCTGGCTGCGGATGGAACCATGGAAGCGGAAGTGAATCATAGGGTTGGGGAGGGGGTGAAAATCCTGGGAGCCTTGAAGTATGTGTGGAAGTCAAGAACATTATCTCGGAAAGCAAAAATGTGTATGTTTGAAGGAATAGTGGTTCCAAGAATATTGTATGGCTGCGAGGCGTGGGCTATGGATAGAGTTGTGCGCAGGAGGATGGATGTGCTGGAAATGAGATGTTTGAGGACAATGTGTGGTGTGAGGTGGTTTGATCGAGTAAGTAATGTAAGGGTAAGAGAGATGTATGGAAATAAAAAGAGCGTGGTTGAGAGAGCAGAAGAGGGTGTTTTGAATTGGTTTGGGGACATGGAGAGAATGAGTGAGGAAAGATTGACCAAGAGGGTATATGTGTCGGAGGTGGAGGGAACGAGGAGAAGTGGGAGACCAAATTGGAGGTGGAAAGATGGAGTGAAAAAGATTTTGAGTGATAGGGGCCTGAACATGCAGGAGGGTGAAAGGCGGGCAAGGAATAGAGTGAATTGGATCGATGTGGTATACCGGGGTTGACGTGCTGTCAGTGAATTTAATCAGGGCATTTGAAGCGTCTGGGGTAAACCATGGAAAGTTGTGTGGGGCCTGGATGTGGAAAGGGAGCTGTGGTTTCGGGCATTATTGCATGACAGCTAGAGACTGAGTGTGAACGAATGGGGCCTTTGTTGTCTTTTCCTAGCGCTACCTCGCACACATGAGGGGGGGAGGGGGATGGTATTCCATGTGTGGCGAGGTGGCGATGGGAATGAATAAAGTCAGACAGTGTGCACTGTGTGCATGGGTATATATGTATGTGTCTCTGTGTGTATATATATATGTGTACATTGAGATGTATAGGTATGTTTATTTGCGTGTGTGGACGTGTATGTATATACATGTGTGTGGGGGTGGGTTGGTCCATTTCTTTCGTCTGTTTCCTTGCGCTACCTCGCAAACGCGGGTGACAGCGACAAAGCAAAATAAATAGATAAATATATATATATATATATATATATATATATATATATATATATATATATATATATATATATATATATATATATATATATACTATCCCTGGGGATAGGGGAGAAAGAATACTTCCCACGTATTCCCTGCGTGTCGTAGAAGGCGACTAAAAGGGAAGGGAGCGGGGTGTTGGAAATCCTCCCCTCTCGGTTTTTTTTTTTTTTTTCCAAAAGAAGGAACATGGAAGGGGGCCAGGTGAGGGTATTCCCTAAAAGGCCCAGTCCTCTGTTCTTAACGCTACCTCGCTATCGCGGGAAATTGCGAATAGTATGAAAAAAAATATATATATATATATATATATATATATATATATTTATATATATATATATATATATATATATATATATTTTTTTTTTTTTTTTCATACGATTCGCCATTTCCCGCGTTTGCGAGGTAGCGTTAAGAACAGAGGACTGGGCCTTAGACGGAAAATCCTCACCTGGCCCCCTTCTCTGTTCCCTCTTTTGGAAAAAAAAAAAAAAAAAAAAAAAAAAAAAAAAAAAAAACGAGAGGGGAGGATTTCCAGCCACCCGCTCCCTTCCCATTTAGTCGCCTTCTACGACACGCAGGGAATACGTGGGAAGTATTCTTTCTCCCCTATCCCCAGGGATAATATATATATATATATATATATATATATATATATATATATATATATAAACCACTCACGTTTATGCCCCCAAGGATCGAGCATGGGTAAAATGTTTGACAAGCGAAGTGTGTAACCACTCGGCCTCGACGATAGAAAAGTCTCCCATGTCAGACCGTCTTCTGTGGTCCACGAGATCCTCGCCACCTTCTGAGGCCTCAGAAACACTAAGTTGATTTCCTGAGCACTACGGTGATATATTTACACCTCTACCGTGGACTGTCACATAAGATTGATGTAAATCATTCACCTCGATGCGGCGCACAGGTCGAATCTGGGTCATTAATATTCAAGAATCTGAAGTGTTTGTCACTCGGTCATGGCGGTACAAAAGTCTGCTATCTTAGACACCCTCGCCTCCTCTCGTGACTTAATGGGTCAAGGGAGACCCATGGTGTTAAGGCTGCAAATGATGTCAAGCCTTCACACCGTGTTAAGCGTTCACGTCAGGTCAAGCCGCACACCGTGTTAACCACGAGATCATATAAAATCGTCGCACCCTATCAATCCCTGTCAGACCTTCAGTCCTTGTCAGACATTTGGAAGTATTATTAGGCCTTTTTTATTTGTCAGTTTCTCAAATCTTATACAACTGTCATTCACTTTGTCAAGTATTCTTCCCTTGTCAAGACTTCACGTCCTGTCGAACCTAACGCTTTTTCTTATGATTCTCCGTCATCATTCCTGATAGATCCATTTGTCATCTCTTCACCTCCACACCTGATCCTGCTTCTCTCTACGTCAGCTTCACCTTCACAGTCCTCTGAATTGCCCCATTCCTTCCTCACCAGGTCCATACCTGGCCTCCTACTCGGTCCTGTCTCTCAGCCGTCTGCACCAACACTCTGCCAAGCAAGCAGGACTCACAACCTCTCTGGCCTGTGTTGCTTCATCATTTGGTACACAGGCTCGTACAGCCTAGAAAAGCAGCACCTTTATTTTCTTTGACGTTCGCTACTAACTATTACCGTTTATACTGAATTTGAAATTCAAATGTCACTGTTTAAGATCCAGCGAGATCTGAGCCAAGAGCACAGCATCATCTACATATATCAACATTACCAGCCTCTACAACAACATTCCAGCCTCTATGTACTTCTGCTGTATCTATATTCTCCCCACCCCAGCCAGCCCTTCTTTCTCCACCATCTTCCTCAGCCAATACCATTGTTGACGATCACTCTAATCTACATATATTATCACACGTTTATATCCTTTAGGCCTTTAATGCGACACCCAGTGTTCCACCAGTTCACAAAGAGGCCAAGTATTAACTCCTTTTCTTCTGTTGATTTTTTTCATTTCTCACTGTGGCTGTGAGAATATCCTTCATAAATGTTTGATGATATATTTCTAAATGAAATGATATCGGAGATTGGAGACGGTGATTATACTTACTATCATGGATACTGCTGTTTATGTTTTAATACTCCAGTACTGAGTGCCATCTACAGCACTGGATGCTGTCTATGGCGTTGGATGCCACTGTTAACATCTGCACTACCTGGTGCTTTACAGCACTGGGTGTCACTGATACTGTCTAAAGTATTGGATGCTATTTATGTTGTTGGATGCCACTATTGACATCTACAGTACTAGATGGCATTGTTATCATCTACACTACTGGGTGCCATTATTGAAATCTATGATACTGGGTGCGCCACTGTTGATGCCAGTTGGACTGTCTGCCACTGTTGACATTAACAGTGCTAGGTATGGTTGCTAATATCTACAGCAGTTGGTACCACTGTTGAAAACTACCATACTTGGTGCCACTACTGATATCTACCATGCTTGGTACCACTGTTGATAACTACCATACTTAGTGCTACTACTGATATCTACCATACTTGATACCACTGTTGATAACTACCGTACTTGATGCCACTACTGATATCTACCATACTTGGTACCACTGTTGATAGCTCTATATTTGATGCCACTACTGAATCTACCGTACTTGGTACCACTGATGATAACTACCATATTTGGTGCCACTACTGATATCTACCATACTTGGTAACACTGTTGATAACTACCATACTTGATGCCACTACTGATATCTACCATACTTGGTGCCAATGTTGATATCTACCATACTTGGTACCACTGTTGATAACTACCATATTTGGCGCCACTACTGATATCTACCATACTTGGTACCACTGTTCATAACTACCATACTTGATGCCATTACTGATATCTACCATACTTGGTGCCAATGTTGATATATGCCATACTTGGTACCACTGTTGATATCTACCATCATTGGTGCCAATGTTGATATTACCATACTTGGTCACACTGTTGATATCTACCGTACTTGGTGCCATTACTAATATCTACCATACTTTGTGCTAATGTTGATATCAACCATACTTGGTGCCAACACTGATATCTATCATACTTGGTGCCACTGTTGATATCTACCATACTTGGTGCCACTACTATCTACCATACCTGGTGCCACTGTTGATAACTACGATACTTGGTGCCACTACTGATATCTACCATACTTGGTACCACTGTTGATATCTACCTTACTTGGTACCATTGTTAATACCTACCATACTTGGTGCCACTGTTGATATCTACCATACTTGGTGCCACTGTTGATATCTACCATACTTGGTGTCAATGTGGATATCTCCCATACTTGGTGCCAACACTGATATCTATCATACTTGGTGCCACTGTTGATATCTACCATACTTGGTGCCACTACTGATATCTACCACACTTGGTACCACTGGTGATATGTGCCATACTTAGTGCCACTACTGATATCTACCATACTTGGTACTACTGTTCATAACTACCATACTTGATGCCAATACTGATATCTACCATACTTGGTACCACTGTTGATATCTACCATGATTAGTGCCACTGTTGATATTACCATACTTGGTACCGCTGTTGATATCTACCATACATGGTGACACTACTAATATCTACCATACTTTGTGCCAATGTTGACATCTACCATACTTGGTGCCAACTCTGATATCTATCATACTTGGTGCCAATTTTGATATCTACCATACTTGGAAGAACTACTGATATCTTATATACATGGTACCACTGTTGATAACTACCATACTTGGTGCCACTACTGATATCTACCATACTTGGTGCCACTGTTAATATCTACCACACTTGGTGCCACTGTTGACATCTACCATACTTGGTGCCACTGTTGATATCTAACATACTTGGTACCACTGTTAATATCTACCATACTTGGGGCCACTATTGATATCAACCATACTTGATGTCAATGTTGATATCTCCCATACTTGGTACACCTACTGATATCTACCATAAGTGGTGTCAATGTTGATATCTACCATACATGGTGCCACTACTGATATCTACCACACTTGGTACCACTGTTGATATCTGCCATACTTGGTGCCACTACTGATATCTACCATACATGGTGCCAATGTTGATATCTACCATACTTGGTACCACGGTTGATATCTACCATATTTGGTGCCACTGTTGATATATAACATACTTGGTACCACTGGTGATATTTACCATACCTGGTGCCACTGTTGATATCTACCATACTTGGTGCCGCTACTGATATCTACCATACTTGGTGCCATTGTTGATATCTACCATACTTGGTACCACTGTTGATATCTACCATACTTGGTACCACTGTTGATATCTACCATACTTGGTGCCACTGTTGATATCTACCATACTTGGTACCACTGTTGATATCTACTATACTTGGTGCCAATGTTGATATCTAGAATACTTGGTACCATTGTTGATATCTACCATACTTGGTGCCACTGTTGATATATAACATGCTTGGTGCCACTGGTGATATCTACCATATTTGGTGCCACTGTTGATATCTACCATACTTGGTACCACTGTAGATATCTACCATCCTTGGTACCACTGGTGATATCTACCATACTTGGTGCCACTGTTGATATCTACCATACTTGGTGCCACTGTTGATATCTACCATACTTGATACCACCGTTGATATCTACCATACTTGGTGCCAATGTTGATATCTACCATACTTTGTACCACTGTTGATATCTACCATTCCTGGTACCTCTGTTGATATCTACCATACTTAATACCACTGTTGATCTCTACCATATTTGGTGCCTCTGTTGATTTCTACCATACTTGGCACCACTGGTGATGTCTACCATACTTGGTGCCACTGTTGATATCTACCGTATTTGGTGCCACTGTTGATATCTACCATACTTGGTGCCAATGTTGATATCAATCATACTTGGTACCACTGTTGATATCTGCCTTACTTGGCACGACTGTTGATATCTACCATACTTGGTGCCACTGTTCATATCTACCATATTTGGTGCCACTGTTGATATCTACCATACTTGGTGCCACTACTGGTATCTATCATATTTGGTGCCAATGTTGATATCTACCATACTTGGTACCACTGTTGATATCTGCCATACTTGGTACCACTGGTGATATCTACCATACTTGGTGCCACTGTTGATAGCTACCATACTTGGCACCACTGTTGATATCTATCATACTTGGCACCACTGTTGATATCTACCATACTTAGTACCACTGGTGATATCTACCATACTTGGTGCCAATGTTGGATTCTACCATACTTGGTGCCAATGTTGGATTCTACCATACTTGGTGCCAATGTTGGATTCTACCATACTTGGTGCCAATGTTGGATTCTACCATACTTGGTACCACTATAGATATCTGCAGTACTAGGCACGACTGTTGATACGTACAGTACTGGGCACGATTGTTGATTTCCACATCATTTGTTGCCACTGTTGATATCTACAGTAGTGGCGCCACTGTCCCGGTGTCACTGGTTATACTCTATTCTGAACGGCATTGATTAAACACAGTCAAAGGTGTCTACTGGTTATACTATGTCCAACATTTTCAGTCCTGGGTGCCACTAATTATGCTCAGTCCTGTGTCCTACTAATTGTACTCAGTCCTAGGAGAAATTGATCATATTCATCCCTTGGTACCACTGATCATAATTACTTCTTCGTGACGCTGATTACATTCATCACTGGGGTCATGTTGAATACATTCAGTCTTGGGTGCCATTATCTATATTCATTCCTGGATGCCACTGGCTTTACTCAATCCATGATACCACTGGTTATAGTCTGTCCCACATGTTACTGATTATATAATCAGTCTCAGGTGTAACTGTTTATACTCATTTCCGGGTGCCACTAGTTATACTCATATCTAGGTTCCACTAGCTATACCTATTTCTGGGTGCCACTAGTTATATTCAGTCCTGGGCGCCACTGCTTATTCTCAGTCCTAGATACTACTGGATACTACTGGATAAACTCATTTTTCGAAGCCACTGGTTATAATCAATCCTAGATGCGACTGCTCATACTTCATCCTAGGTATGCTCAGTCCTGGGTTTACTGGTTATACTCACAGTATCAGTTTAGATTTATATTTGTGGGAGCCATTAGTTATTCTTGAAATACTAGGAGCCACTGGTTATACTCAGCCCTAGATGCTAGTGGATATACTCATTTCTGGGATCGAGTGTTTTTTTTAGTACTGAATGTCACCGGTTATACTCATTCATGGGTGCCACTGGTTGTACTTTTCTGGTCGCCACTTGTTATCTTTGAATGCCATTTGTTACACTAATTCCCAGTGCCACTGACTATACAACGTGATCAGTGCCATGGGTTATACTCAGCCCTGGATGCCACTACTTGCATTCAGTCCTGGGTGCCAATAGTTAGACTCAGCTCGTGATGGTAATGTTTTACACAGTCAGCGGTCATACTGGTTATACTTAGTCTCGGGTAGTCCTGGATATACTCAACCCCGAGACGTCCGAGATGCCACCTGTCATACCTTTATATAAACCTGGGCTTCTAGTTATACCCATATACCGAATCCATTTATACCCGTATACCTGTGGTCTCAAAATATACTCATGTAACCAGGGGTCAACAGCTGTAACCATATACTTGGAGTCTTCAGTCATACTCATATGCCTGAGGTTTCCTTTTATACCATATACTTAGGATCTCCAATTATACCTATATACCTGAAGTCTCCAATTACACCCACATACCTCGATTCTCCTTTTATAAACATATATATGGGGTCTCCAGTTATACCCATGTGCCTGGAGTCTCCATGTACACTCATATACCTAGAGTCTCCAATTAAACCCATATTCCTGGGGTCTCCGGTTATACCCATATACCTGGGGTCTAGTTATATCCATATGCTTTGAGTCTGGACTGATACCTGTATACCTGTGGTCTCCCGTTATGGCAATATACCTGGGGTCTCCAGTTATGAACATCTGAGGTCTAAAGATGACTAAGATGCCAGGAACTGGACGAGCTTGGTCACAGGAGAGCCAGCCAGTACACACACCCTGTATTTCCTGCGTTGCCGCCAGACATATAAGGTCGTGTAGTTCACCCTCCAGGGACAGTTACAGCCAGTGTTAAACCAGGGAGGTGTCCCGACACTCACAGTTGATCCATAGTTTATCGAGAAGAACAGTGACCAGCATAACAGTCTCCAGTTCATCAGCGGTGACTGTTGGCCAGCATAACAGTCTCCATTTCATCAGCAGTGACTGTCAACCAAATTAACAGCCTTTAAATCGGCAGCAGTGACTGATGAGTAGCATTCCAGTATCCAATTTAGCAGCAGTGACTGTTGACCAGCACAGCAGTCTCCAGTTCAGCATCAGTGACTGTTAATAAGCTTAACAGAGTACAGTTCTCAGCAGCACTGAATGGTGACCTGCTTAACAGACACCAGTTCAGCAGAAGTGACAACAATGTGTGTTAAATCAACGACCACGCCATCATGCCCCTGGGGTCGTGACGCTAAATTCAAGAACCGTGCTGAAGGATCGTGTTTTCTCTTTGGAGCGTCATTACGTAACTGTTACTAGGCTTCAGGGCTGTCGACTGCTGGGGGTCATATAGGCCGTCATTGTCGAGATATAAGCACTAGTCGTAAGTCTTGAACACTTGGCCAGGTGTTCAGGATACTTCTATGATCACACGCGATCTCAGAGCATGTATGACAACTTGCAGCTTCTTGTTCAAAGGTCTCCAGTCATACAAAGGTTGCAGCGTCATGTTCAAGGGCCGTCCCGTCATGTTGAAGAGTCGTACTATCCTCCTCAGAGATCGTACCATCGTGCTCAAGGTTATACCATAGTGCTTAAAGATCGTACTAACGTGCTAAATGGCCGTGCCCACGTGCTCGAGAGCCGTACTAACATGCACAAGGACCATACCTTCGTTCTCAATGGCCGTACCATCGTGCCCAATGGTCATAACATCGTGCTCGAGAACCATGTCATCCTGTTTAAGGGCCTTACAATTATTGCTCTTGGGTCGTACTACTATGTAAAAGGGCCGTATCATCAAACTCGAGCATGATTCAAAACAAATACTTTCACCAACAGATGTGATCTGAGAGGGTATTCAAGAGTAAGGTAATCAGACACACGAAGCTAGCGAACAACTGAAGCCACGACAAGAGTCACGCCCCCAGCTCTGCCCTTATCATCCATGTTAAGGTTAGGTATAAGACAAGAAGGAACGTTATCATAATAAGTTATTATCACCAGACGATATTGTGAAGAAGACAATAACGCTGAGCTGTCTCGGTAACGAGAGACGTTACGGCAACTCCTGCCTGAAGCCAGAGCCTATCATACCTTATACCACCAGTGGCACCCAGGATGATCCCTCCTGCAGCCAGACCTTATACCACCAGTGGCACCCAGGATGACCCCTCCTGCAGCCAGACCTTATACCACCAGAGGCACCCGGGATGATCCCTCCTGCAGCCAGACCTTATACCACCAGAGGCACCCGGGATGATCCCTCCTGCAGCCAGACCTTATACCACCAGTGGCACCCAGGATGACCCCTCCTGCAGCCAGACCTTATACCACCAGCAGCACCCGGGATGATCCCTCCGGCAGCCAGACCTTATACCACCAGTGGCACCCGGGATGATCCCTCCTGCAGCCAGACCTTATACCACCAGTGGCACCCGGGATGATCCCTCCGGCAGCCAGACCTTATACCACCAGTGGCACCCGGGATGATCCTCTTCTTCAGCCAGATTTTGTTGGCCCACAGCTGGTCTGACGCAAGATAGCTGCTAGTTTGACCCGAGGTAACAGCTGGCCTGATCCGAAGTAACAGCAGGTTGGACCTGAGGTAACAGGTGGTCCGATCTGAAATAACAGGTGCAGCCTCACTGAACCAAAGCTGTGGTAAACCACCACACAGGGTTAAGGGCATAATGGGCTACTAGAATGGTAGGTCACTGGTGCAGTGGGTCAGTGCTACAGTGGGTCGATGCTATACCGGACATCTCAGTTACTCTCATACAGCCCTTTGGCCACAGACACTGCTGGTCCTGGCCTCTCCTGCCACTGTCACACAGCACTGTGGCCATAGATCTTGTTGGTCCTGGCCACTACCCTCCTCCCCTACTGCTGTAACACAGCACTGTGGCCGCAGATCCTGCTGGTCCTGGCCACCACCCTCCTCCCCTGCTGCTGCGACCAAAGACCCTGCCTCCTCCCTCGCAGTATTATGTCTCGCCATCCTCTGCTTGTGACAAGCTTCCCGACTGAGCCTATTGTGCTGAGATCAGGGGAAGATGCTATTTTTACCCCATCCTATATTGTGCAGCTCTTTGGTTTGTAAAAGCGTCACCAAAATACATATTCAAAGATTTCATGGTTGCTGTGATCCATTGTGGATTGACGGAGCATTTCTTTGGAGAAACAAAGGATTGCAAATGATACCTCAGAGAGCCCCAGACAGAGAGAGAGAGAGAGAGAGAGAGAGAGAGAGAGAGAGAGAGAGAGAGAGAGAGAGAGAGAGAGAGAGAGAGAGAGAGAGAGAGAGAGAGAGAGAGAGAGAGAGAGTCACTCGGTTGTTCAGTATGTCATTGTTCATAACTGGTTAATGTTCTTGGTACAGCACACCAGAGTTATGAAGAACTCGGTGAGTCCGTGTGCTTTTCTCATAAACGCTCGACAGACGGTCAATTAGATGGTGGGTGGCTGCGTTAGACATGCATGTTGCAGTTCATCCAAGTTCTAGGGTCATCAGGCAAAAGCAGATGAATTCTAAGCATCTTAGAACCTTCCTTGTGTGTGCTTCTCATCTGCCCTTTCCTCTGAGCGTCCATCTTGTTATCTACAGTGAGTTGATCATACTGCAGTTCATGCTGTGTACGGCTTACGTGGGGTTCCCCTTACATAGAAAGTGTAGATTTCTTCTTTTTTTCTCCTATCGTATGATTACTTCTGGGGTCTGGACTAGCTATCATACGGCCCCTCTCCAGTAAGAGGAGGTGGAGGATGAAGCAGAACGCATTCTTCAGGAGTTGTGAAGTGGATCTTGGGCAGGACTAGGACATTCTACTGTTGGTTGCATGAGCATGTTATAGAGATTCACTGTAGCATGTTGGGTACAGACTTAAAGCTAGATGATTATATCTGATAAGATGTATGTAACCAGATCTTAAAGGAGACGGTTCGCTTCCAGCTGCAGAGAAGAGACACACTCTATCCTCAGAGTTCTTATGAATTATTACCTGTACCTAATGGAGACCCTCTTACTGAGATCACTCCACCGTTTCATAGAGTGTGTGGGAAACAACCAAAAAGTGATGATATGAATTATGATGCGGCTCTAGACATTCCCATTTTCTTACGTCTGTAGCCGCTTTCCCCAGCAGGATCATCTGGATAATTCATGTGTGGTGTCCACCTGACCTTTGATGCTAAGTGACATTACCACGCGTACGATGTCGTCCGTGAAATGTGCTGTGTTGTTGTTTTAGTGAACAGCTCAATGTAAGTCGATGCTAAAAGTATCATACAGTACTGGCCCCTTATCGAGGATCCTTTGGGGACAGCAGCAATACGCGTTACTTGATGGGCAAACTTATCAACGAACCTTGATATCACGGCGCTCTCTCTCTCAGAAAGGTTTAGAAATCTCCTTATCGAAATCTAAAAGTTGAAAGAGTTTCCAAAGATGTTGGTGTGTCAGACACCATTAAAGGTTCCAATAATCCGAGGACATATCTGAGAAGTCTTGCCATGACCGTGTGTCCTGAACATGGCGCCAAGGGTCATATAAACTGTTGATCTCTTCCTTCCATTCCCAGAATTCTTTCTGTCAAGAGGCTGTTGTATTCTATGCAGTAATTTAGTTTACTAGAGATTACTTCCCCTTTTTTTCACAGAGACTGACTCAAATAAACTGATGATCTATACTAGTTGGGTCGTTAAATCTTTTTTTTTTTAATGAAAATCATCTTAGCCGACTTGTGAGCTGATAGGTTGTGCATGCGGGCACATGTATAAGCCTAGTAAACAATTGACACCCAGGCTGGTCTCTGAGACTGAAAGTTTGAACAGCATTTTTTAGCCTTGGTATAAGGATTACCGAAAGTCTTTGCATTTGCTAAATTTGGAGAGAGTTTATTTCAGTGTTCTACCACTCTGCAGTTGCAGTAACTTCTGCTCACGTTGCTCCTACCCCTCAATTCTTTTATCTTCATTCCTTTACGTCTAGTCATTGTATCTCTGTCAAAAGGAAAAAGATTTTCGTATTATGTTGAAAGCTTTTCATGGATGTCTTTGGATATTTTGAGAGAGTTAGCTTGGATGCACTTCTTTGGATTAGTTCCAGTTTATATTCATCTCTGACCAAGTTCAGTGTCTAGAAGAGAACAGCGTATTCCAAGAGAGGTCTGACCAGATCTTATAAAAGTGATTATTGAATCATTTGTTTGTAAGTTTATACTTGTACCTATGAACCCTAGCCTCTTGATGGTTTCATGGTGAGCAGCTAGGTAATGTTTTCCGTATCTAAGATCTAAGCTGATAATCACCCAAAGGTCCTTTTCTTCATTAGTATATGATAATGGTTTAAGATCTTCGTGTTCGTGATCATTCTGAACACTGAAGTGCATTTCAATCTGCACTGCTCTCCGTTGAAATTCATTTGCCATGTCTACATCCTTTCGAGTCTTTAAGTAATCTTTCTTTAACTGGACTGTTTCCTTATTTCGTGTCGTCGGCAAATTTTGAGCTTCTGCTGGTAAGTCCTTTCTCCAGGTCGCTGATGTAGTGGATGAAAATCATGGGTCACATCAAGCTAGACGGTTGCTCTCCCAATCGCTCTTTATCTGCTGAAAGCCAGCCCGCTACCCAAGCACAAATTGGATCTCCTAGACCGGGGTTGGTGAAGCTTTTTGAGAGCGTGTGCCCAAATTGTGGACAATTTTGGAAAAAGACTCTCAAGAGCCCAAGGGAATTTTGAGCCGTAAAATTATTGTTACTATTATTGATTTTGCATAATTCCTTTACATAACTATTTCATTGTATATTGTTATGAATATATATTCTAATCTTATTATACAAAATTATTACAAAGAAAAAACCAAATACTTGAGAGCATTCTCAGGAAGTCTGTTTAGGCAACAAATAGCACCTCTGCATTGTTTTGAATGGGACAATTAAAGGAATTACATGTTTTCTGTGACTAATACTTCATACCAAGCAAAATTAATGACTTAGTGACCCTAATAAGGGACCCTTTTTTCAGAGAGAAGATGTCCCATGACAGAAAAGGACAGTAGACGAGTTTGGACAGGAAAAAAAAAAGAAAAAAGTAGAAAAGAAAAAAGTAACCTAGCACTTCCTACATAGGCCTTGTACAGAATGCATGAGAGCAATACTGTTCTCCACTTGTGGGTGTAAGGCATTATTGATAAATTGGGCTTGAAAGTTTCATTCACTTGTATTTACTTTGCTTTATTGATACAAAATTATAATACAGAGACGTTAAAACAAATGAAAGCATCATAGGAAGCTCGTTCAAAGAATTGATAACATACCTTTATTGTTTCAAAATTGATAACTGAAAGATAATGCTGTTCATAAATAGTATCTTATAAGCAAACTAGGAAATGTGACAGTGAGAGTAATATAGTAACAATGATTATCCTAGGATGGTATCATAACATATACAAATAATCAAGTACAGGTAAATAAACATAGTTTTCACTCAGTGGTACTTCTGCCGCTGTGCCGGGATGACAGATATTTCATAACAGGTTTGTATTTGGCTATTTTGAGAGCCATGCATGAAGCACTAATTATTTCCATGAAGTTTACTCCTATGATTAGACTTGACAAAGTTTATCACTGAAAATGATAATTCACATGAATATGTAGATGAAAATACTGATAACACTACCACTGCTACATTTTCCTGACAGTTAGAAATTTCAGGAATGAAATTCTAGGGTTTCAGAACTTCATATTCTGCAAATATCAGTGTTGATGCGGCCTCTAACTTATCTTTTTCAATTCTTTCTACTTCATCTCGAAAATTTCATTATGTCCACAGAAAAGGGAATTGTTTAGGAATTTTGCTTACGACAAAGATATCTAGTTTGTACAGATCTTTGACAATATGAATGATAAGATTCTTTGTGTATCTAACAATAGAAGATTCAATGAATTAAAGAAGATTGACATGGAAGAAGTCTTTCACAGTTCAAGGGAGAAGAAATGGTTATATCTCCACAATGGAAGAACCGTATGTTGGACTATTGCTATAACAGGTTAAGAAGTGAACGGAACAGTCTTCAAAGGAAACTGAACACTAAGTTAGACCGCATTATTGAAAACAGTGATTGGACTAAGAACACAAATTTTTCTCTCTGGTGAACCTTTCCAATAAACAACATGACAAGGATTCTTTGTGTCCTAGGTTATGGTATAAGTTTTGCTTGATCAAACAAAGTTAACTGTGTTGATATTGCAAGAGCATTTTGTAATTTTCAAAAATACAGTGAATCATCTAACGATGAAGTGAACATTCGTAAAGGTGTAGTGTATGCCAATTCGTCAAAACCAGCTGCTCCAAACTGAAGAAAGGCTAACAGAGTTGTGAATATGGAAAAAGTTGAATTATATGTCAAAAATAAATGGTCTTTTATGTGATGATACAACTCACTTTAAACTTAGTAGTAATTCCCTACGTATCAATGAAAGTGGATTCGGAACATGGCTTGTGTCTTCGATCGCAAATGCAGATGCAAAGAGTCATGTAAGATTTACTCCATGGCTTTGCTGTCTTGAACCAAGTGAGCGTTCTTCGTAATTGATGGTCCGAATCACTGGTTAAATGCCTCTCTTGCTGCTAAAATAACTGTAAACTCCTTTAGGTTTCTTATGCTATTTTCTTCATTTTGACGTTTACTTTGTCGTACAGCTCTCTTACTTTGTCGTACAACTGTCTTACTTTCTCCAGCAGATTTACATAACTCACTTCATCATGTTGGTCTTTCTTCTCTCAGTTTCTTATAAGCTACTTTCTTAGACAAAAGCACATTTCATATTCTACCGTTCCACCACCTTGACTTCCTTTTAGAAGTAGACCGTCGACTGCGCATTGGCACGTATGCACCCTTTACTGCTTTGAAGGTTGTACTGAAGCTTTCCTAAGATACGTTCACGTCCCTCTCATTTGTCACATCATCCCAGGTTTGCCTGTCAAGAGTAATGCGATAATCAATAGGATCTGATTGTTTAGAATCAGGGTTTTTTTTTTTGGCGATTATCAACCTGACCAAAATTACATGCAGGGTTGAAGGCGACCAGGCGACCTGAAAAGCAATTTGTCTGTGATCACTTTCATCAAACTTTATTCTAACCAATATATTATCTACGAGATCCTCATTTAGTTTTAGAATGAAATTCAACACGTTATCGTCGCGAGTAGGTTTCTCGACTAATTAGATTAGGTCAATATCAAGCAAACTTAGGTAGAGTCCACGTCCGGAGCTGCTAGTGAGGGATTCTCCACCTTTACATACCGGTGTGTTAAGATCTCCTGCTAACTGTTAACTGATCATAAAAGATTTCGTCAATCTCTGGTGTCTGTGCTGCTGTAATTTTATTATATTTATCTTTAAAATTTCGGCGACAACATGTGATTTAAATGAGGTATATAAGGAGTACGACACCACCGCCTACTTGGTTTTGCTCATCACTGTTACACAAGCTGCTCCCTGGAACGGATTATTCGACGAGGAAATTTCTGCAGTTGATATCTAACTAAGATTAAGAAATGTTAATCATATCAAACTTTCCTTCTAACGCTGTTGTCTCGAACTCTGAGATTTTGTTTTTAATACTTTATTTTTCCTCAAACCAAAGTATGGCTGATGGAACGGTAGTTCGAAGTCTATATTTCATCCCCATTTTTTTGAATATTTATAACACATGAGCTAGTTTCCAGTTACTTAGCATTTTCTTCCTTCTTGTCACGAGTTGTTGGACATTATGGTGACCGGAATTGCTATTTGCTGGCTAATTTCTTTCAGCATTCCAGGGGACACGTCGGCTGCACCAGACCAATTGTTCAGATTTAGTTTGTTGAGAAATCTAATTGATATATGACACTCAACATCTGTACCTCTATTTCTCATTCACTATGCACGAACAGGTGTTTTGTGATTGTGGTATAGTAGACGAATTATATTTGGTAAACACTGAATCGAGATACTTTTCTTTCTTTCTGCAGGAGTGTTCTTTTTTTTGGTCTTTCTCTCGCTGGTTAAGATGCCATTTTCATTTGGTAACAGGCTAATAGCGTCCTTGAGTATTTTCTCCTTGCTCTATCCGTATTTGATAGATTCTTTTTGATTTTTCCTTATCTTGTGATGAATTAGTTGTTCAATATTTTTTCTTGCCGTCATCTCTGTTATCTTATCTATGTCTCGTCATCCTGTTTGTTGACACTTGACTTAGACAGCTGGTAAGCCCTGCTTTAATGTTTGATGAAGACATAACTATCATCCAACCTTGCTCAGTGTTAAGGAACCCCCCATCACCTTCCTTGGGACGCTGACTTTTTCAAGTGGAAATATTGTATTGAAAAATTCCTCAACGTCGTTTCGATTGTGTCGACACCTAAGCATCAAGTTACGTTAACTGAGCCATGACGCAGCCTTCCGAAGTCTGCTAATGTGACATTGTGTATCGTTATGTTATATTCTTTGAAATCGCTAATTCCTGGCTTTTCGCTGGCCTTAGAGGTGCTGACTAGGTCCCTGTATCATGACGATAGTATGGCGTCCAAGGGGCTAAGGAGGGAGGGTGTTTACGTACAAGGGCGACGCAAACTTTGTCTGGCTTTACCTGGACCTGCTGTTCATCAAGAGTTACATCTGCCTGCTGCCGCTCTGCCTAGCAAGCTTTTCCACTTAGCAGTAGGAGATGGCGGGCTCATGATACCGTCAGACTGGGAGAAAGCAAAATCTAATCACAGTTCCACTTGAAAGATGAGCTGGTGCTGGCAGAAGCACGGGAGTATGTGATAAGGGGGAAAAAAATGTTACGCTGGCCGGGCTTCGCAGGCACTGCTGAGCAGACAACGAGGGAAAGAACGAGGGTCAGCACGCAGAGGAGGCCAGTTTCTATCATGGGGTGGGTTCACCCCTATCAACTGTGGCCCACATGCACACCGATGAACTGAGAGCAGATCCCACCCTCCGTCGTGGAGCAAGTACGTTAGTGTGAGCCAAGTGAGTGATGGCGTCTGATTCACTTACTCGGTATCACGTGGCTGACCTGTCATCTCTGAGTGGTATTGATCCCCCAGTACGTAGTGCTGAGGAGGATCCCAGTATGGCATGGTTATGAGGTCATAAGTCATAACGAAATTTAGCCGGCCGACGAAGGAGTAAAGGAGTTCGATGTCCTGGTGCAGTCTTCAGCCATCATTAATAAAACATGTGTGTTACTTTGAAACATGAAACATTATTGGTCATATGAATAACATTTATGTCGTCAGTTAGAGCAGGCAGATAGATGACTCGGGATAGTTTGCATGTGATATTCTATATTCCAGAAGTATGAATATAGCGCCTCTCTTGATCCCACAATAGTGGTCGTTACTGCCTTGTGAATACAATTTTCCAGAGGTTCCTCATAATGACAGTTTGAACTTGGGTACAAGAGTCTTCACTGCCTCATTTCCATGATCTCTCTTGCTGTAAGTAAAGTTTATTTGCTCTGCTAACGATGGTTCAGCGGCTCATTTTATCGGAGATGTGATGGGTTACCGCTGTGTGAGTGGCATGAAGAGTGATGACTTACGACATAACATCCTGGAGACGATGATGGTCCTATTACATGGTGACCATGATGGTCTTACTGTCTGGAGACGATGATGGTCCAACTGTCTGGAGATGATGATGGTCCTACTGCCTGGAGATGATGATGGTCCTACTGCCTGGAGATGATGATGGTCCTACTGTCTGGAGACGATGATGGTCCTACTGCCTGGAGATGATGATGGTCCCACTGTCTGGAGACGATGATGGTCCTACTGCCTGGAGACGATGATGGTCCTACTGCCTGGAGATGATGATGGTCCTACTGTCTGGAGACGATGATGGTCCTACTGCCTGGAGACGATGATGGCCCTACTGCCTGGAGATGATGATGGTCCCAATGTATGGAGACGATGATGGTCCCACTTCCTGGAAACGATGATGGTCTTACTGCCTGGAGATGATGATGGTCCCACTGTCTGGAGACGATGATGGTCCTACTGCCTGGAGATGATGATGGTCCTACTGCCTGGAGATGATGATGGTCTTACTGCCTGGAGATGATGATGGTCTTACTGCCTGGAGACGATGATGGTCCTACTGCCTGGAAACGATGATGGTCCTACTGCCTGGAGATGATGATGGTCCTGCCTGGAGACGATGATGGTCCTACTGTCTGTAGATGATGATGGTCCTACTGCCTGGAGATGATGATGGTCCTGCCTGGAGACGATGATGGTCCTACTGTCTGGAGATGATGATGGTCCTACTGCCTGGAGATGATGATGGTCCTGCCTGGAGACGATGATGGTCCTACTGCCTGGAGACGATGATGGTCCTACTGCCTGGAGACGATGATGGTCCCATTGCCTGGAGATGATGATGGACCTACTGTCTGGAGACGATGATGGTCCTAATGTATGGAGACGATGATGGTCCTACTGCCTGGAGACGATGATGGTCCCATTGCTTGGAGATGATGATGGACCTACTGCCTGGAGACGATGATGGTCCTAATGTATGGAGACGATGATGGTCCTACTGTCTGGAGACGATGATGGTCCCATTGCTTGGAGATGATGATGGACCTACTGTCTAGAGACGATGATGGTCCTACTGCCTGGAGACGATGATGGTCCTACTGCCTGGAGATGATGATGGTCCTGCTACTTGGAGATGATGATGGTCCTACTGCCTGGAGATGATGATGGTCCTACTGCCTGGAGATGATGACGGTCCTACTGCCTGGAGACGATGATGGTCCTACTGCCTGGAGACGATGATGGTCCTACTGCCTGGAGATGATGATGGTCCTGCTACTTGGAGATGATGATGGTCCTACTGCCTGGAGATGATGATGGTCTTACTGCCTGGAGATGATGATGGTCCTACTGCCTGGAGATGATGATGGTCCTACTGCCTGGAGACGATGATGGTCCTACTGCCTGGAGATGATGATGGTCCTGCTACTTGGAGATGATGATGGTCCTACTGCCTGGAGATGATGATGGTCCTACTGCCTGGAGATGATGATGGTCCTACTGCCTGGAGATGATGATGGTCCTACTGCCTGGAGATGATGATGGTCCTACTGCCTGGAGACGATGATGGTCTTACTGCCTGGAGATAATGATGGTCCTACTGCCTGGAGTTGATGATGGTCCCACTGCCTGGAGATGATGATGGTCTTAATGTAATGAAGAATGATGGTCCAGTTTTCCAGTCAGTTTTTGATGTAACTTTACAAGATGATATTTTGGTGGGTCACAACACACCAGCGGGTGTCGGTTGTGTCCACTGTATCGGGAACAAAAAATATCTGAAACTTTTCCCTGTACTATTTATCATTTTCCATTTGATATCTATTTTCCCTTTGATATTTGTGTTGCCATATTTTGTTGTTACGTTCATTTGTTATGCTCCCAACTGTAGAACGTAGGTACAACCGTTGAGATGTTCATTAAGATGGTAGGGCTATTGGTTGTGAAGACGACCCATGAGACCCTTAATGGTCAGGTCATGCTATCATATCCTTGGGTCGTTCCATCGTGTTCAAGGGTCGTATCGTCATGCTGAGGTGTCGACCTGTTCGTGCTCGCCGGCTGCATAGTCGAGTCCAGGTAAATACTGGCAAACGTTGATGACGTAAGACTCCAGACGTACACTATCACAGGTTACGTCCCTTGTTCCTTATGTTTATGTCGTGGTCATGTTGGAACAAGATATACAGAAACAACAAATGCTGGTTCGTGCGTTGTTCTAGGCTGTAGTGGCCTATGGTATTTTAGGACAGCTGTCGTTTCCTAACCAGCAGTTGTGATGCGCCGGCCAGCATCTGTGGTATGTCGTCCAACAGCGATGGGGTGCCATCCAGTAACTGTGGTGCACCGTCCAATAACTGTGGTGTACCGTCCAATAACTGTGGTGTACCGTCCAGTAACTGTGGTGCACCGTCCAATAACTGTGGTGTACCGTCCAATAACTGTGGTGCACCGTCCAATAACTGTGGTGTACCGTCCAATAACTGTGGTGTGCCATTCTTCAGCGGTGATGTACCGTCCAGCACCTGAGGTGTTCCGTCCAGCAGCTGTGACCATCCCAACGAGCAACGATAACCAACCAATCAAGTAGTTGTGAACCTCCAATCGGGTATTTAAAAGTGAATGTTCCGTCGGGCAGCTGTAACCGTCCTGTCGGGCAGCTGTGGCCGTCCTGTCGGGCAGCTGTGGCCGTCCTGTCGGGCAGCTGTGGCCGTCCTGTCGGGCAGCTGTGGCCGTCCTGTCGGGCAGCTGTAACCGTCTGTCGGGCAGCTGTGGCCGTCCCTTAGGGAAATTTGGCCACCCCGATGGGTAGATGTGATTGTTCTGTCGGGTAGTTGTGATCATTACGTCGAAAACTTGTGACCCTCCCACCGAGCAGGTGTGCCCTACCTCTCAAACATGCTTGGCCTACCCCTCTGACTGGTGTGGTCTACCTCTCGAGCAGGTGTGGCCTACCCTTCGAACAGGCGTGACCTACCCTCAAGGAGGTGTGGCCTATCCCTCTAGCAGGTGTGACATACCCCTCGAGCACGTGTGGCCTACCCTCGAGCACGTGTGGCCTACCCTCGAGCACGTGTGGCCTACCCCTCGAGCAAGTGTGGCCTACCGCTCGAGCAAGTGTGGACTACCGCTCGAGCAAGTGTGGACTACCCCTCGAGCAAGTGTGGCCTACCCCTCGAGCAAGTGTGGCCTACCGCTCGAGCAAGTGTGGACTACCCCTCGAGCACGTGTGGCCTACCCTCGAGCACGTGTGGCCTACCCCTCGAGCAAGTGTGGCCTACCGCTCGAGCAAGTGTGGACTACCCCTCGAGCACGTGTGGCCTACCCCTCGAGCACGTGTGGCCTACCCCTCGAGCAAGTGTTTCCTACCCCTCGAGCAAGTGTGGCCTACCCCTCGAGCACGTGTGGCCTACCCTCGAGCACGTGTGGCCTACCCCTCGAGCAAGTGTGGCCTACCGCTCGAGCAAGTGTGGACTACCCCTCGAGCACGTGTGGCCTACCCCTCGAGCACGTGTGGCCTACCCCTCGAGCAAGTGTTTCCTACCCCTCGAGCAAGTGTGGCCTACCCCTCGAGCACGTGTGGCCTACCCCTCGAGCAAGTGTGGCCTACCCCTCGAGCAAGTGTGGCCTACCCCTCGAGCACGTGTGGCCTACCCCTCGAGCAAGTGTGGCCTGCCCCTAGAGCAAGTGTGGACTACCCGTCGAGCACGTGTGGCCTACCCCTCGAGCAAGTGTGGCCTACCCCTCGAGCAGGTGTGGCTTACCCCTCGAGCACTGTGGCCTACCCCTCGAGCAAGTGTGGCCTACCCCTCGAGCAAGTGTGGCCTACCCCTCGAGCAAGTGTGGACTACCCCTCGAGCACATGTGGCCTACCCCTCGAGCAAGTGTGGCCTACCCCTCGAGCAAGTGTTTCCTACCCCTCGAGCAAGTGTGGCCTACCCCTCGAGCAAGTGTGGCCTACCCCTCGAGCAAGTGTGGCCTACCCCTCGAGCACGTGTGGCCTACCCCTCGAGCAAGTGTGGCCTACCCCTCGAGCAAGTGTGGCCTACCCCTCGAGCAAGTGTGGACTACCCCTCGAGCACATGTGGCCTACCCCTCGAGCAAGTGTGGCCTACCCCTCGAGCAAGTGTGGCCTACCCCTCGAGCAAGTGTGGCCTACCCCTAAAGCAAGTGTGGACTACCCCTCGAGCACGTGTGGCCTACCCCTCGAGCAAGTGTGTCTTACCCCTCGAGCAAGTGTTTCTTACCCCTCGAGCAAGTGTGGCCTATCCCTGGAGCACGTGTGGCCTACCCCTCGAGCACGTGTAGCCTACCCCTCGAGCAAGTGTGGACTACCCCTCGAGCAAGTATGGCCTACCCCTCGAGCACGTGTGGCCTACCCCGTGGAGCACGTGTGGACGACCCCTCGAGCACGTGTGGCCTACCCCTCGAGCAAGTGTGGCCTACCCCTCGAGCAAGTGTGGCCTACCGCTCGAGCAAGTGTGGACTACCCCTCGAGCACGTGTGGCCTACCCTCGAGCACGTGTGGCCTACCCCTCGAGCAAGTGTGGCCTACCGCTCGAGCAAGTGTGGACTACCCCTCGAGCACGTGTGGCCTACCCCTCGAGCACGTGTGGCCTACCCCTCGAGCAAGTGTTTCCTACCCCTCGAGCAAGTGTGGCCTACCCCTCGAGCACGTGTGGCCTACCCCTCGAGCACGTGTGGCCTACCCCTCGAGCACGTGTGGCCTACCCCTCGAGCAAGTGTTTCCTACCCCTCGAGCAAGTGTGGCCTACCCCTCGAGCAAGTGTGGCCTACCCCTCGAGCACGTGTGGCCTACCCCTCGAGCACGTGTGGCCTACCCCTCGAGCAAGTGTGGCCTACCCCTAGAGCAAGTGTGGACTACCCGTCGAGCACGTGTGGCCTACCCCTCGAGCAAGTGTGGCCTACCCCTCGAGCAGGTGTGGCTTACCCCTCGAGCACGTGTGGCCTACCCCTCGAGCACGTGTGGCCTACCCCTCGAGCAAGTGTGGCCTACCCCTCGAGCAAGTGTGGACTACCCCTCGAGCACATGTGGCCTACCCCTCGAGCAAGTGTGGCCTACCCCTCGAGCAAGTGTTTCCTACCCCTCGAGCAAGTGTGGCCTACCCCTCGAGCACGTGTGGCCTACCCCTCGAGCAAGTGTGTCTTACCCCTCGAGCAAGTGTTTCCTACCCCTCGAGCAAGTGTGGCCTACCCCTGGAGCACGTGTGGCCTACCCCTCGAGCACGTGTAGCCTACCCCTCGAGCAAGTGTGGACTACCCCTCGAGCAAGTATGGCCTACCCCTCGAGCACGTGTGGCCTACCCCGTGGAGCACGTGTGGACGACCCCTCGAGCACGTGTGGCCTACCCCTCGAGCAAGTGTGGCCTACACCTCGAGCACGTGTGGCCTACCCCTCGAGCAAGTGTGGCCTACACCTCGAGCAAGTGTGGACTAACCCTCGAGCAAGTGTGGCCTACACCTCGAGCAAGTGTGGACTACCCCTCGAGCAGCTCTGGTGTTTCGTTTAGTAACTGTGACAATTCCTCGACCTACCGGGTAGCTGTGGCGTCCTGTCAGGCTCTGTTGACAATCCTGTTCAGCATTTGTAGCCTTCCCGTTGTACAACGATGTAACTCTGTCCCATGAGACAGTTGTAGCTCTCCCGTCGAGCATCTGTGACCACCCCGTCGAGCATCTGTGACCACCCCGTCGAGCATCTGTGACCACCCCGTCGAGCAGCTGTGACCACCCCGTCGAGCAGCTGTGACCACCCCGTCGAGCAGCTGTGACCACCCCGTCGAGCAGCTGTGACCACCCCGTCGAGCAGGTGCAGGTAATGGCCCACAATAAATTCCAGCACTTCACTTCCACAACACTCTGGAAGACTTCTATACTTGACGTTAGAGTTCTTGGTCTCTGATAACCAGGAATTACGTCCTCCGCTCCCTGCTGAGTGGACCATCTGTCTGGATCTTCTAACTTCTGCAAGTGACGTCCTTGTCACAGGATCTCCTTCCTCAGACATACTCAAGGTCTGCCGTCCCGAGTCACCCATTTATCATAAGGATCCTCGCTGGGTTTGTTGAACTGTGTGTTTGATCATAAAGGCAGGTGCTCACTCCCAGACGGGCGAACATTGGTGGCAGTGAGGAAGACAAAGGGATGTGTAGGAGAGAGAGAGAGAGAGAGAGAGAGAGAGAGAGAGAGAGAGAGAGAGAGAGAGAGAGAGAGAGAGAGAGAGAGAGAGAGAGAGAGAGAGAGAGAGAGAGAGAGAGAGAGAGAGAGAGAGAGAGAGAGAGAGAGAGAGAGAGGAGGTTGTTTCAGTATCATATAAAACGCTTACAAAAAATCAACCACATGCATCTTCTTTTCCATCTCAAACTATCCCTTTCACCGTTCCTTCACTTCTTCCTCTCCTCTAATTTTCCTATCAAAAGAAGGAAACATTATATCCAGTCAGATAGCGACACACATTTCGTCCTCATATTGCATAGCTTTCCAAAAAAGTCAACAAATTTCGTGCTACAGACTGAACAAGTATCGTACTTTGTATTTTCCTCTCAAGTAATCAATACAATTCTATGATTACCAGACGGTTTACGGTGACGAATTTACGCTCCAGTACACCATATTTCCTCAACACGGAGCTTTGTTAAGCTCTTGCACCAGTTACTGTGTATAGTATTGGGGAGAACGACTGCACGAGAAGAATTTGACGACCCGTAACCACGAGGCTCATTGGAAGTCAAAGGTCACATTCTTTTTCCATTAGTATTATCATCATCTCTCACACACTAGAGCAAGGGAGGGAGTTGACTGATGCATGTTAAGTTCGTTGATCAGTTTTGACGTATGTCAGGGTACCAGAGCCTTTAGTTCTCTAACCTATGTAGCTCAAGTTTATCCGACACGTGTCCTCTCCCAGTTGCTTGTGGCATCTTTCTTAAGGCAAGAAATTCCATGTGATCTAGTACGTGCGTATGTGGTAGATAGACTGTTTTGTCTCTGACTTTACGGCTGTGGTTCTCACCTCACCACCAGGAACCCAAGTCTTGAGCCACTGTAGATTACAGAGAAAGTTTCCTGTTAGGTACCCTCTCACCAGGCCTGACCAAGCATGACGCAAGTATTCACTTCCTCGATATTTTGTGATCCAGCACTATTTAGACCGTCCTCCACCTGAGGGCTCCTTGACCTGTGGGTCTTGGCTCCCGTCCGGATTATCCTAACTACATCGTTCATCACGACACACAAGACAGTTTTATTCCTTACTATTTTTCCTGATCCTCCTAGCATCAGATTTTTTTTTTCTTTTGCCTAAAACTTTCAAAGCCATCAGTGTTTCACATTAATCTTAGATGACGCAGCTCGTCCTGCTTCCACACACTATCTTTCAAGAGAGCCTTCAGCCGGTCACCTTCAGTGCTTTGAAGACTGATCAGTCCTGGCGTGCTGGTCACTCTTATGACCCTGCTGATCACCACCAGTCTCTCTGAAGTTTGCTCAATTCTGACATGCTGATCAGCACTACCCCCCCCCCCCCCCCCCGAAGATTGCTCAGTCCTGATCTGTTGATAACCACAAGTCCCCGCAAGATTGATCAGTCCTGGTGATCACCTCCAGTGCTTCTGGTGACTGCTCAGCCCTGACCTGCTGATATCTATCATCAATTCTGGGAAAGATTTGAAATCAAGTTGTCATCGACTACGGTGGCCCACCAAGGACCTTTATATGGCTTTATCCTGCCTCTTCACATACCTTGGTTCAGTCCGTTGACAGCGCATATAATCCTGTACAGCACATTGGTCCAGTTCTTTATCCCTTGCAGCGCTTTTCACCCTCCTGCATGTTCAGGCCCCGATCATGAAAAACTTTTTCGCTCCATCCTTTTTTCTCAAGTTTGGTCTCCCTATTCTCTTTCTTTCCTCCACTTCTGACATGTATATCATTTTGTTAACCTGTTTCACTCATTCTCTCCATATGTCCAAATCATTTTAGCACAACCTCCTCAGCTCTCTAAACCTACGCTCTTTTTATTCCTACACATCTCTCTCACCCCTTTCATACTTACTCGATCAAACCACCTCACACCACATATTGTCTTCATACATTTTATTTTCAGTACATCCACCCTCCTCCGTAGCCCATACCTTGCAACCGTATTACACTGTTGAGGAAAACTACCTTGAAACACGCATTTTGCTCTCCCCCTGTCAGTGCACCCAAAACCTTTGACCCCTTACTCTATGACTCATTTCCGCTTCCATAGTTCAATTTTCCTCCATGACCTCTCCCAGGTATCTAAAAGATTTCACTTTCTACAGTTTTTCTCAATTCACACCCACACCCCTAAAAAGCTTATCACCAACCTGATAAACCTAATGACATTGCTTTTATTCATATTTACTCTCAACTTTCTTCTTTCACACACTCTTCCAAACTCAATTACCAACTTCTGCTGTATCACCAGCTAACAAATAGTGACTCACTAGAGACTGCATACACGCCCTTCTTCCCAAACAAGACTCTCGCGTATACCTCCCACACTACTCTATTCATAAATGAATTAAATATCATGGTGACATCACACATGTCTGCCGCAGACCAACCTTTACGTGGAACAACTTAATTTCCACTCACTCACCCTCTCACTCGTGCAAACGCTTTACATCCTTAATGAAAACTTTTCACTGCTTTTAGCTGCTTTCATCCAACACCATACATCGTCCAAGACTTCCACAAGGCATCTCTATCAACCTCATCATATGCTTTCTCCAGACCCATAAATGCCATGCACAAATCCGTCTATTTCTCTAGTAGTTCTTGCATGCGTTCTTTGAAATAAACAGCTGATCCTTACATCCTCTACCACTTCAGAAACCACACAGCTCCTCCCCAATCTCATGCTCTGTACATACCTTCACTCTCTCAGTCAACACCCCGCTCCCCCACATAACTTACCAGGTATAGTCAACACCCAGCTCCCCCATATAACTTACCAGGTATACTCAATAAACCTCTGTAGCATGAAGACTTGCCTTTATCCTCTTTGACTTTATACAGTGGTACTATAAACGCTTTCCGCCAATCCTCAGGCACATTTTTTTCTATTTTTTCCATGTTCCATAACTGCATTGAACATCTTAATCAATCAACAATTGCATTATCATCCCCTCTAGCCGCCGTCCTTGACTCCCACTTCGCATACCACCCCAACCCAAGCACCCTACACCTAATACCCTAACATCATTTACATTCAACAGTCCTTCAAATACTCACTCTATCTCCTCATTTCATTACTATCTGTCTCCGCTTCCCCATTTGCTCCCTTCACTGATCTTCCCATTTATTTTTTTGTTATTCGCACATTAATAACCTTCCTCCGAAACTTCTTTGTTTGCCATGAATATACTGATACTCGCTCACCTTAACTCTAATTTGCACGCTTCTTCAACCCATGAATTTTCATTTTAATCCCTTGCCGCTTTCTCTTAAACATCTCTGCACTCTTTCCCGTAAGTGCCGCCCATACACTTGTCCTATCTCTTTCACTAGCAACTTAACTTTATCATCCTACCACTCACTACCCTTTCTAATCCACCCACCTCCCATCTTCCGCATGCGCCATGAATCTCTCGCAAATGCCATCATTGCTTCTCTAAATAGATCCCATTCTTCACCCACTCCCCAAGCATCGCTTACTCTCACCTTTTGCCATTCTACACTTAGTGTTTCCAAGTATTTCTTCACACTCAGTTTTTCCAAGGCGAATTACTCTAACCACTCTCATCTCGCCCATATGTTTCTTCTTCTTCTCTGAAAACCTTAAAAAATCTTCACCTTGTCTCCACGTTTATGATCATGTATCCCATCAGCTGCCCCTCTCAGCATTTCACATGGAAAAGTCACTCTTTTAGTATGTAGTCTGATAATGCCGGCTGACCATCTCTCCTACTCACATACATGTATTTTCGCTCACAACTCCACAAGCTGTTCACCAGTTCCATTCATAACACTGAATACCCCATGCCCCTGTTATACCCTCAACTACCACATTACTCACCTTCTCATATAAATCACTCATCACTGATATTCAGTCACTTTCATCAAAACGGCTGACACACTCGCTCAGCTGCTCCCAAACCACTTGCCTATCATGATCTTTCTTTTCATGACCAGGTGCATAAGCGCCAATAATCACCCACCACTTACATCTCGCTTCATCTTTACCTACATCTGTCTACATCTCACTTCCTCACACTCTTTCTTCACAGACACCCACAACTGCTCCTTCAGCAGTGGTATTGCCCCTTCCTTAGCTTTTATCCCCTCACTAACCCCTGACTTTACTCCAAACATATTTGTTTCGCTTAATATAAATAGTTTTTATCTTGGTGATTAATTTCATCCCTTAACTTTGGAGCAGCGTTGACCCGTGATGCGTCACAAGAAACTGGCGACCTTGCCAGCATTTTCTTATCCTACGGAGTCTATTCCTCGTTAGTTAATCATGTCTTTGATCAGTGACGCTGACGTGGAACATTTCTGTCGGTCTGAGACTTCAAGTGATATCAACTCTATAACAGTTTATGAGTTGACAATTATTGCAGATAGTTTAGGAATGGAGTATGACCGAAATGCTCATAAAGTATAGTTAGGGCTTTGGTAATAAATGAGGTTGGAGAAACGGGAACTGAACTTGTTGCTAGAAAAAAAATTGTTGATCAATCGTTCCACCACCGAGGTAGGCAGAAGTTTTAGCCCAAGCCCAGCTCCTTGTAGTCTTAATGTTCATCCAGAATACCTGCAGTTCCAACAAAAAATTGCTGGAATTATCGCACGTCCACAGAATGACCAAGCTAGACTTAACGCACGAAGAGAATAAGCTACGCTTCAGGAACGGAGGGAACAGACTGAACTAGCTAGGATTAATGCACAGGTACGAATGGAAGAAGCTAATCTTGAACATACCAAGCTAGCTTTGGAACAAGAGACAATACGACGTACGGTGTCACTCCGCTGGTCACGGCCGCCAAGAATGGACATCTTTCTTTCGTCGAGTATCTTGTGGAGCGATGTAATGTTGACATGGAACAGGCTGGCTCAGTTGGATACGCAGCGTTGTCTAGTGACCAGTATACTGATTATGAAGTAGTAAAGGATTTTGTGCTGAAAGCTTATGAATTAACTCCAGAAGATTACAGACACAAATTTAGGAGGAAGCATAAGAACCCTAACCAGACATAAGTAGAATATTTTTGAGAAAAGGGCGATTTATTAACGTAGTGGCGACGCTGCGAACAAGTCTGTGAGTTTGAGAAACTTAAAGGATTAACGTTACTCGGGGAATGGAAGCGCAGTGTGCCCTTGAAGTGATGAATTATTTGGTTGAAAGATAAGTGAAGTTTGTTGACAAGTTGCTTTATTAGAAGACCAGTACGCGCTGACTCACAAACTTGGTACGGAGAGACCTACAAAAGAGTTTGATGGCGAGGGAAAATTGAATAATAGTGCAACCCCACCTGAATCCGTCCCTTTGGCGAATGCCTCTAAAATTAAGAGTAACAACCCCCAGAGGGTTAGATCATGTTGTCATTGTAGCAAAGTTGGACCACATCAGGTGAGAGAATGCTAGACTAAGCTGAATGAATCCAGGTATTGTACGAGATGAAAGTCCGTAAATCTTGTATCAACCTTCGATCCACCTAGTGGTGTACTTGTAGCTAACCCCTCTCAATGTGGTAGTGGGAGCTGTAAGAGTGGTAAAAACTCTGTAGCGAAGATCCGTTCAAGGGGAACTACAACGCGTTCCTGTCTAAGGGTTGTGTCAAGTTGTGGAGTGAGAAAAGAGGTGAGAGTATTGCGTGACTCTGAGGGAACTGGATATTGGTAAGATTACTTCCACCGCTTACCGTCCTCACTGTCAGGACGCATTGGAACGTTACCATTCCACACTAAAGTCCTTGCTCTAGAAGATTGTGCCGACAGCACTTGTTACTAGAGAAGTGCCGAATGAGTCTCTAGGTTTCTCGCCCTTTTCGTTGATGTTTGCCCACGAAGTCCGAGGGCCTCTAAAGTTACTGAAAGATGTATGGCTAAACAAGAGTGAGAGTGTTGGACTGCTAGACTCCGTCAGCGAATTAAAGAAGAGACAACAGAAATGTTGGAAAGAAGCTCGTGAGAATTTAAGAGAGACCCAGGAACGAATGAAGCGTTGGTATGACAAACGGTCTCGACTGAGGAGTTTTGAGACTGGTAAGGAGGTGTTACTTCTGTTAACCCACCCCGGACAACCACTGGCAGCCCGTTTTCAGGATCCATACACCATGATTAGGAAGGAAGAAGATTTAAATTACCATGTCTCTACTTCTGACAGACGAAGAGGGCATAAACCATATATATATTAATCGTGATTCTCTCTCTGTCAAACAGACTGTGCTCCGTCAGGAGCTGTGTGTAACGAGGAGGATGATTCAGCATCCGGTGCCCTGGAGACCTGGGAACCTAACGAAGACACGGATGGGGAGTGGGAGGCGAAACTCTCGCACTGATGGGGAAGCAATGAGTGGAATTATCTGCCCTGCTGTCAAAACACCCACAGGTTTTCCGAAGCACACCTGGACAGACCTTACTGACAAGCCATGGTGGAGACGTGGGAGATGCCCGGCGTATTAAGCAAGCTCCTTATTGGGTAAGTGTACAACGAGCAACTATCCTTCAGAAGCAGTTAAACTACATGCTGGAGCATAATATAATTGAGCAGTGTCAGTCGGAGTGGAGCTCGCCCTTGCCCCTTGCCTCAGCCTGACGGGACATATCGGTTCTGTATCGACTACCAACGAGTCAACGAGATAACGAGGACTGACAGTTGCCGTCTGTCACGTGTGGAAGATTGCATAGTTGAAGTTGGCAATGCTCGGTATCTGACAAAATTCGACCTAAAGAGAGGATACTGGCAAATTAAGTCAGCTGAGAGAAAACAAAATATCAGTGCTTTCGTAGTGTTGGGACGGACATGTAGGTATGAAGTGATGCTTTTTGTTATGAAAAATGCCCCTGCCACATTTCAGTGACTTATGAACATTCTCATAGGAGATTAGCCCTGTTATGTAATTTATTTGGATGATATTGTGATACATTAGTCAGAGTTAGGACGAACATTTACAAAGACTAGGCAAGCTTTTGACTATTCTGGGTAAAGCTAACCTTGTTCTCAGCTAGGATAAATGTGAATTTGTAAAAGCTAAGGTGCAGTATTTGGGCTATGTGATCGACCAAGGTGAGCTAACTGCACCAACAGTAAAGATCCAGGCTTTATCCCAGATAGGTGTCCCTCGATTTGGAAAAGAACTCGGACGTTTTATGGCAATGGTTGGATACTACAGGATGTTCATTATTAACTTTGCCACTATTGCAGCTCCCATCACAGATATATTGAAGAAATTTGTAGGATATGTTTCGAATGAACGATGTGAAACAGCCTTCTATCATTTAAAGGACATACTTTGTAATAGGAGGACGAAGAAAAGATTGACCATCCAGTAAGCTATTTCAGTAAGAAATTAGATCAAGCCCAAAAGAATTATTCCACCATTGAGAAGGAACTTTTGTCTTTGATTCTTGTTTGACAGCACTTTCATATACTTTTGTGCTCTTCAGGCAATCCCATCATTGTGTATACTGGACACCACCTCCTAAGATATGTCAATAAGTTTCGAGATCAAAATCAAAGGTTAACTAGTTGGGGTTTGATTCTTCGGGAAAATTATCTAGATATTTATCATGTTTCTGATAGACAAAATGTGATAGCCGATTGTTTATCCCGCTCTTAAAGTAAGAAAATTCCTCTTCAAGGAATTTTCTCCACAAAGGGCTGGGGGGTGGGTTACGTAATCTTGATGTTCATTGTGTGTTGGGTGGTATCATATTGTATAGACTCAGCATTATGAATCAAGTACGGTTAGATAGTGATGTTGAAAGTGCAGGCTCACGTGCAGTTGCAGTGGGGAGGCGAACGCTCGTCAGTCATCTCTCGGCGGTGGTGTTAACAACTCACTCACATGCTTCTTGTTCTCAAAATCTAACCAATCACAGTCGAGATGGGAGCGTGTCTGGGTGACGTCATTTGCATATTCCATTTTGCAAACCAATCAGAACTAATTCTGTAAAGTTACTCACCTCAAATAAACACCTCGAATGTGTTTTGAGATTTCGATTATTCCAACCTGACTGGTCCCAATGAGTAGTGTAATTTTTTCTTGCCATACTTCATGGCCACTGAACTGTATTGTAATCGGGAAGATATTTTGCTCATGTTAAATTCTTTAGAATTATCATTTTCATCATCACTATGCTTCTGTAAAGGAAGATATTTCTTGCTTTGAAAACTAACTACGGTTGTGTTAAAAAAATTTCGTGGCATGTACATAATCAATTTCCATTTCCATTACATACATCTATATAACTATGTATGTATGTATGTATGTATGTATGTATGTATGTATTTATCTATCCATCCATCCATCTCTTTATCTATCTATATCTCTCTATCAATCAATTGATCTATCCATCTATCTATCTAACTATCTATCCATCCTTCTATCTATATATCTGTCTATCTATCTTTATAGGATATTCCCTCTCAGGCTCAATCCTTTGTTCTTACCGCTACCTCATGATGCGGGGAAAGGCAAATACTTATGAAAAGTAGAAAAAAAGTATATATATATATATATATATTTATATATATATATATATATATATATATATATATATATATATATATATATATATATATATATATATATATATATATATATATATATTTCTTTTTTTTTTTTTGCTTTGTCGCTGTCTCCCGCGTTTGCGAGGTAGCGCAAGGAAACAGACGAAAGAAATGGCCCAACCCACCCCCATACACATGTATATACATACGTCCACACACGCAAATATACATACCTACACAGCTTTCCATGGTTTACCCCAGACGCTTCACATGCCCTGATTCAATCCACTGACAGCACGTCAACCCCGGTATACCTCATCGATCCAATTCACTCTATTCCTTGCCCTCCTTTCACCCTCCTGCATGTTCAGGCCCCGATCACACAAAATCTTTTTCACTCCATCTTTCCACCTCCAATTTGGTCTCCCACTTCTCCTCGTTCCCTCCACCTCCGACACATATATCCTCTTGGTCAATCTTTCCTCACTCATTCTCTCCATGTGCCCAAACCATTTTATTTTTTTTCCTATTATACTTTGTCGCTGTCTCACGCGTTAGCGAGGTAGCGCAAGGAAACAGACGAAAAAATGGCCCAACCCACCCACATACACATGCATATACATACACGTCCACACACGCATATATCCATACCTACACATCTCAACGTATACATATATATAAACACAGTCATATACAGATATACACATGTATAGAATTCATACTGTCTGCCCTTATTCCCGTCACCACCCCGCCACACATGAAATGACAACCCTCTCCCCCCGCATGTGCGCGAGGTAGTGCTAGGAAAAGACAACAAAGGCCACATTCGTTCACACTCAGTCTCTAGCTGTCATGTATAATGCACCGAAACCACTGCACCCTTTCCACATCCAGGCCCCACAAAACTTTTCATGGTTTACCCAAGACGCTTCACATGCCCTAAGTCAATCTATTGACAGCACGTCGACCCCGGTATACCACCTCGTTCCAATTCACTCTATTACTTGCACGCCTTTCACCCTCCTGCATGTTCAGGCCCCTATCACTCAAGACCTTTTTCACTACATCTTTCCACTTCCGATTTGGTCTCCCACTTCTCCTCGTTCCCTCCACCTCGGACACAAATATCCTCTTTGTCAATCTTTCCTCACTCATTCCCTCCATGTGCCCAAACCATTGCAAAACACCCTCTTCTGCTCTCTCATTCACACTCTTTTTATTACCACACATCTCTCTTACCCTATTATTACTTACTCGATCAAACCACCTCACAGCACATATTGTCCTCAAATATCTCATTTCCAACACATCCACCCTCCTTCGCACAATTCTATCTATAGGCTACGCCTCGCAACCATATAACATTGTTGGAACAACTATTCCTTCAGACATATCCATTTTCGCTTTCCAAGATAACGTTCTCGACTTCCACACATTTTTCAACGCTCCCAGAACTTTCGCCCCCTCCCCCACCTTGTGACTCACTTCCGCTTCCATGGTTACATCCGCTGCCAAATCCACTCTCAGATATCTAAAACACTTCACTTCCTCCAGTTTTTCTCCACTCAAACTTGCCTCCAAATTGACTAGTCCCTCAACCCTACTGTACCTAATGACCTTGCTCCTATTCACATTTACTCTCAGCTTTCTTCTTTCACACACTTACCAAACTCAATCACCAGCTTCTGCAGTTTCTCACCCGAATGAGCCAACAGCACTGTATCATCAGCGGACAACAACTGATTCACTTCCCAAGCACTCTCATCCACAAAAGACTGCATACTTTCCCCTCTTTCCAAAACTCCTGCATTCACCTCCCTAACAACCCCATCCATAAACAAATTAAACGACCATGAAGACATCACTCACCCCTGCCGCAAACCAACATTCACTGAGAAACTATCACTTTCCTCTCTTCCTACTCGTACACATGCCTTACATCCTCGATAAAAACTTTTCACTGCTATTAACATCTTGCCTCCCACACCATACATTCTTAATACCTTCCACCGAGCATCTCTATCAACTATATCATATGCCTTCTCCAGATAAATGAATACTACATACAAAGCCATTTGCTTTTCTACGTATTTCTCACATGCATTCTTCAAAGCAAACACCTGATCCACACCTCCTCTACCACTTCTGAAACCACACTGTTCTTCCCCAATCTGATGCTCTGTACATGCCTTCACCCTCTCAATCAATACTCTCCCATATAATTTCCCAGGAATACTCAAAAACTTATACCTCTGTAATTTTAGCACTCACCTTTATCCCCTTTGCCTTTGTATAATGGCATTATGTATGCATTCCGCCAATCCTCAGGCACCTTACCATGAGTCATACATACCTATGAATATCCTTACCAACCAGTCAACAACACAGTCACTCCCATTTTTAATAAATTCCACTGCAGTACTATCCAAACCCGCTGCTTTCTCGGTTTTCATCTTCCGCAAAGCTTTTACTACCTTTTCGTTAACCAAATCATTTTCCCTAACCCCTCTCACTTCGCACGACACCTCGATCAAAACACCCTATATCTGCCACTCTATCATCAAACACATTCAACAAACCTCCAAATACTCACTCCATCTCCTCATATCAACACAACTTGGTATCACCTCCCCATTAGTCTATTTCACCGATGCTCCCATTTGTTCCCCTGTCTTAGGCACTTTATTTACCTCCCTCCAAAACATCTTTTAATTCTCCCCAAAATTTAATGATACTCTCTCACCCCAACTCTCATTTGCCCTCTTTTTCACCTCTTCCACCTTTCTCTTGATATCTCCCAGTTGTTTGCACAATTCCCCTGGAAGACTCGTACAAATGCCTCTCTTCTCTTTCACTGATAATCTTACTTCTTCATCCCACCATTCACCTTTCCAATGTGCCCACCTCCCACGCTTCTCATGCCATAAGCATCTTTTGCGAACGCCATCACTGCTTCCCTAAATGCATCCCATTCTTCCCCCACTCCCCTTACGTCCTTTGTTCTCACCCTTTTCCATTCTGCACTCAGTCTCTCCTGATACTTCGTCACACAAGTCTCCTTCCCAAGCTCGCTTACTCTCACCACTCTCTTCACCCCAACATTCTCTCTTCTTTTCTGAAAAACTCTACAAATCTTCACTCTTGCCTACACAAGATAATGATCAGACATCCCTCCAGTTGCACCTTTCAGCACATTAACTTCCAAAAGACTCGCCTATCACGTAATCCAATAACGCTCTCCGGCCATCTCTCCCACGTACATACGTATACTTATGTATCTCTCTCTGTTTAAACTAGGTATTCCCAATCACCAGTCCTTTTTCAGCACGTAAATCTACAAGTTCTTCACCATTTCCATTTACTACACTGAACACCCCATGTACACCAATTATTCCCTCAACTGCCACAGTATTCACCTTTGATTCAAATCACCCATCACTATAATCCGGTCTCGTGCATCAAAACTACTGACACACTCACTCAGCTGCTCCCAAACACTTGCCTCTCGTGATCTTTCTTCTCATGCCCAGGTGCATATGCACTAATAATTACCCATCTCTCTCCATCCACTTTCAGTTTTACCCCTATCAATCTAGAGTTTACTTTCTTACATTCAATTACATACTCCCACCACTCCTGTTTCAGGAGTAGTGCTACTCCTTCCCTTGCTCTTTTCCTCTCACTAACACCTGACTTTACTCCCAAAACATTCCCAAATCACTTTTCCCCTTTACCCTTGAGCTTCGTTTCACTCAGAGCCAAAACATCCAGGTTCCTTTCCTCAAACATACTACCTATCTCTCTTTTTTCTCATCTTGTCTACATCCACACACATTTAACCACCCCAATCTGAGCCTTCGAGGAGGATGAGAACTCACAGGGGATGACTGTATTGTTGACTCGTTGGTAAGGATATCTAATATATGTATGACTCATGATGAGGTGCATGAGGATTGGCGGAATGCTTGCATAGTGCCATTGTACAAAGGCAAAGGGGATAAAGGTGGGTGCTCAAATTACAGACGTATAGGTTTGTTGAGTATTCCTGGGAAATTTTATGTGAGGTTATTGATTGACAGGGTGGAGGTATATACAGAACATCAGATTGGGGAAGAGCAGTGTGGTTTCAGAAGTGGTAGAGGATGTGTGGATCAGTTGTTCGTTTTGAAGAATGTATGCGAGTACTACTTAGAAAAGCAAATGGATTTGTAGGTTGCATTTTTGGATCTAGAGAAGGCATATGATAGAGTTGATCGATATGCTCTGTGGAAGGTATTAAGAATATATGGTGCGGGAGGCAAGTTGCTAGAAGCAGTGAAAAGTCTTTATTTAGGATGTAAGGCATGTGTACGTGTAGGAAATGAGGAAAGTGATCGGTTCTCAGTGAATGTCGGTTTGGGCAGGGGTGTGCATGTGATGGGGTTATTAGGCAGGCGAATGCAAGAGTTATGGAGAGAGAGGCAAGTATGCTGTCTGTTATGGATGAGAGGGCTTGGGAAGTGAGTCAGTTATTGTTCGCTGATCATACTGCGATGGTGGCTGATTCGGGTGAGAAGTTTCAGAAGCTGGTGACTGAGTTTGTTAAAGTGTGTGAAAGAAGAAAGCTGAGAGTAAACGCTATTAGGCACAGCAGTGTTGAGGGACACGGCAATTGGGAGGTAAGTTTGTATGGAGAAAAATTGGAGAAAGTGAAGTGTTTTAGATATCTGGGATTGGATTTGGCAGCGGATGGAAACATGGAAGGGTAAGTGAGTCACAGGGTGGTGGAAGAGGCGAAAGTTCTGGGAGCGTTGAAAAATGTGTGGAAGGCGAGAACATTATCTCGGAAAGCAAAAATGGGTATGCTTGAAGGAATAGTGGTTCCAACAATGTTATACGGTTGCGAGGCGTGGGGTATAGATAGAGTTGTGCGGAGAAGGTCGGATGTGTTGGAAATGAGATGTTTGAGGACCATATATGGTGTGAGGTGGTTTGATCGAGTAAGTAATGAAAGGGTAAGATAGATGTGTGGTAATAAAAAGGGTGTGGTTGTGAGAGCAGAAGAGGGTGTTTTGAAAAGGTTTGGTCACATGGAGAGAATGAGTATAGAAAGATTGACCAAGAGGATATTTGTGTCATAGGTGGAGGGAACGAGAAGTGGTAGACCAAACTGGAGGTGGAAAGATGGTGTGAAAAAGATTTTGAGCGATCGGGGCCTGAACTTGCATGAGGGTGAAAGGCGTGCAAGGAATTGAGTGAATTGGAACGATGTGGTATACCGGGGTCGACGTGCTGTCATTGGATTAAACCAGGGCATTTGAAGCGTCTGTGGTTAACTATGGAAAGTTTTGTGGGGCCTGGGTGTGGAAAGGGAGCTGTGTTTTCGGTGTACTATACATGAAAGCTAGAGACTGAGTGTGAACGAATGTGGCCTTTGCTGCCTTTTTCTAGCGCTACCTTGTACGCATGCGGGAGGAGGGGGCTGTCATTTCATATGTGGCGGGGTGGCGATGGGAATGAATAAAGGCAGCAAGTATGAATTATGTACATGTGTATATAGGTATAAGTATGTGAATATATATATTTGTATACGTTGAAATGTATAAGTATGTATATGTGCGTGTGTGGACGTGTATGTATATACATGTGTATATACATGTGAAGTGCCTGAGGATCGGCGGAATGCATGTATAGTACCATTGTACAAAGGCGAAGGTGATAAAGGTGAATGTTCAAATTACAGAGGTATGCGTTTGTTGAGTATTCCTGGGAAATCATATGGGGGGGTATTGATCGAGAGGGTCAAGGCATGTAAAGAACACCTGACTAGGGAGGAGCAGTGTGGTTTTAGAAGTGGTAGAGGATGTATGGATCAGGTGTTTGCTTTGAAGAATGTATGTGAGAAATACATAAAAAAGCAGATGGATTTGTATGTAGCATTTATGGATTTGGAGAAGGTATATGATACAGATGATAGAGATGCTTTGTGGAAGGTATCAAGAGTATGTGGAGTGGGAGGTAGGTTGCTAGAAGCAGTGAAAAGTTTTTGTCGAGGATGTAAGGGATGTGTACGAGTAGGAAGAGAGGAAAGTGAGTGGTCCCCCGTGAATATCGGTTTGCGGCAGAGGTGTGTGATGTCTCCATGGCTGTTTGATTTGTTTACGGATGGGGTTGTTAGGGGGGTGAATACAAGAGTTTTAGAGTGAGGGGCAAGTATGCAGTTTGTTGTGGATGAGAAGGCTTGGGAAGTGAGGCAGTTGTTGTTCGCTGATGATACAGCACTGTTGGCTGATTCGGGTGAGAAACTGCAGAGTTGGTGACTGACTTTGGTAAAGTGTGTGAAAGAAGAAAGCTGAGAGTAAATGCGAAGAAGAGCAAGGTAGGGTTGAGGGACAATCAAATTTGGAGATAAGTTTGAATGGAGAAAACTGGAGGAAGTGAAGTGCTTTAAATATTTGGAAGTGGATTTGGCAGCTGATGGAATCATGGAAGCGGAAGTGAGTCACAGGGTGGGGAAGGGGGAAAGGTTTTGGGAGCGTTGAAGAGTGTGTGGAAGGGGAGCACGTTATCTCAAAGAGTAAAAATGGGTATGTTTGAAGGAATAGTGGTTCCAACAATGCTATATGTTTGTGACTTAGGCGATAGATAGGGTTGTGCAGAGGTGGGTGGATATGTTGGAAAGGAGATGTTTGAGGACAATATGTGGTGTTAGGTGGTTTGATCGAGTAAGTAATGAAAGGGTAAGGGAGATATGTGGTAGTGGAAATCGTGTGGTTGAGAGAGTAGACAAGGGTGTATTGAAATGGTTTGGTAATATGGAGAGAATGAGTGAGGAAAGTTTGACAAAGAGGATATATGCGTCAGAGGTGGAGATAACGAGAAGTGGGAGAAGAAATTGGAAGGGAAAGGATGGAGTGAAAAAGATTTTGAGCGATCAGGGCCTGAACATACAGGAGGGTGAAAGGAGTGCAAGGAATATGGCCTTTGCAGTCTTTTCATAGGGCTATTTTGGGTGCGTACGGGGGGAAGGGGTTGTCATTTCATGTGTGGCGGGGTGGCGACGAGAATGAATAAGGGCAGCAAGTATGAATTATGTACATGTGTATGTATGTATATGTCTTTGTATGTATACGTTGAAATGTATAGGTATGTATATGTGCGTGTGTGGACGTGAATGTATGTACATGTGTATGTGGGTGGGTTGGGCCATTCTTTCGTCTGATTCCTTGCGCTACCTCTCTAACACGAGAGCCAGCGACAAAGAATAATAATAGATAAATGAATTAATGTATATATATATATATATATATATATATATATATATATATATATATATATATATATATATATATATATATATATATATATATATATATATATATATATATATATATATATATATATATATATATATATATATATAGCTTGTAGATTTATGTGCTGAAAAAGGACTGATGATTGGGAATACCTGGTTTAAAAAGCGAGATATACATAAGTATACTTATGTAAGTAGGAGAGATGGCCAGAGAGCGTTATTGGATTACGTGTTAATTGACAGGCGTGCGAAAAAGAGACTTTTGGATGTTAATGTTCTGAGAGGTGCAACTGGAGGGATGTCTGATCATTATCTTGTGGAGGCTAAGGTGAAGATTTGTATGGGTTTTCAGAAAAGAAGAGTGAAAGTTGGGGTGAAGAGGGTGGTGAGAGTAAGTGAGTTTGAGAAGGAGACCTGTGTGAGGAAGTACCAGGAGAGACTGAGTACAGAATGGAAAAAGGTGAGAACAATGGAAGTAAGGGGAGTGGGGGAGGAATGGGATGTATTTAGGGAATCAGTGATGGATTGCGCAAAAGATGCTTGTGGCATGAGAAGAGTGGGAGGTGGGTTGATTAGAAAGGGTAGTGAGTGGTGGGATGAAGAAGTAAGAGTATTAGTGAAAGAGAAGAGAGAGGCATTTGGACGATTTTTGCAGGGAAAAAATGAAATTGAGAGGGAGATGTATAAAAGGAAGAGACAGGAGGTCAAGAGAAAGGTGCAAGAGGTGAAAAAAAGGGCAAATGAGAGTTGGGGTGAGAGAGTATCATTAAATTTTAGGGAGAATAAAAAGATGTTCTGGAAGGAGGTAAATAAAGAGCGTAAGACAAGGGAGCAAATGGGAACTTCAGTGAAGGGCGCAAATGGGGAGGTGATAACAAGTAGTGGTGATGTGAGAAGGAGATGGAGTGAGTATTTTGAAGGTTTGTTGAATGTGTTTGATGATAGAGTGGCAGATATAGGGTGTTTTGGTCGAGGTGGTGTCCAAGTGAGAGGGTTAGGGAAAATGATTTGGTAAACAGAGAAGAGGTAGTGAAAGCTTTGCGGAAGATGAAAGCCGGCAAGGCAGCAGGTTTGGATGGTATTACAGTGGAATTTATTAAAAAAGGGTGTGACTGTATTGTTGACTGGTTGGCAAGGTTATTTAATGTATGTATGACTCATGGTGAGGTGCCTGAGGATTGGCGGAATGCGTGCATAGTGCCATTGTACAAAGGCAAAGGGGATAAGAGTGAGTGCTCAAATTACAGAGGTATAAGTTTGTTGAGTATTCCCGGTAAATTATATGGGAGGGTATTGATTGAGAGGGTGAAGGCATGTACAGAGCATCAGATTGGGGAGGAGCAGTGTGGTTTCAGAAGTGGTAGAGGATGTGTGGATCAGGTGTTTGCTTTGAAGAATGTATGTGAGAAATACTTAGAAAAGCAAATGGATTTGTATGTAGCATTTATGGATCTGGAGAAGGCATATGATAGAGTTGATAGAGATGCTCTGTGGAAGGTATTAAGAATATATGGTGTGGGAGGAAAGTTGTTAGAAGCAGTGAAAAGTTTTTATCGAGGATGTAAGGCATGTGTACGTGTAGGAAGAGAGGAAAGTGATTGGTTCTCAGTGAATGTAGGTTTGCTGCAGGGGTGTGTGATGTCTCCATGGTTGTTTAATTTGTCTATGGATGGGGTTGTTAGGGAGGTAAATGCAAGAGTTTTGGAAAGAGGGGCAAGTATGAAGTCTGTTGGGGATGAGAGAGCTTGGGAAGTGAGTCAGTTGTTGTTCGCTGATGATACAGCGCTGGTGGCTGATTCATGTGAGAAACTGCAGAAGCTTGTGACTGAGTTTGGTAAAGTGTGTGGAAGAAGAAAGTTAAGAGTAAATGTGAATAAGAGCAAGGTTATTAGGTACAGTAGGGTTGAGGTTCAAGTCAATTGGGAGGTGAGTTTGAATGGAGAAAAACTGGAGGAAGTGAAGTGTTTTAGATATCTGGGAGTGGATCTGGCAGCGGATGGAACCATTGAAGCGGAAGTGGATCATAGGGTGGGGGAGGGGGCGAAAATTCTGGGGGCCTTGAAAAATGTGTGGAAGTCGAGAACATTATCTCGGAAAGCAAAAATGGGTATGTTTGAAGGAATAGTGGTTCCAACAATGTTTTATGGTTGCGAGGCGTGGGCTATGGATAGAGTTGTGCGCAGGAGGATGGATGTGCTGGAAATGAGATGTTTGAGGACAATGTGTGGTGTGAGGTGGTTTGATCGAGTGAGTAACGTAAGGGTAAGAGAGATGTGTGGAAATAAAAAGAGCGTGGTTGAGAGAGCAGAAGAGGGTGTTTTGAAGTGGTTTGGGCACATGGAGAGGATGAGTGAGGAAAGATTGACCAAGAGGATATATGTGTCGGAGGTGGAGGGAACAAGGAGAAGAGGGAGACCAAATTGGAGGTGGAAAGATGGAGTGAAAAAGATTTTGTGTGATCGGGGCCTGAACATGCAGGAGGGTGAAAGGAGGGCAAGGAATAGAGTGAATTGGAGCGATGTGGTATACCGTGGTCGACGTGCTGTCAGTGGATTGAAGCAAGGCATGTATATATATATATATATATATATATATATATATATATATATATATATATATATATATATATATATATATATATATATATATATATATATATATATATATATATATATATATATATATATATATATATATATATATATATATATATATATATATATATATATACATATTCATACACACACACACACATATATATATATATATATATATATATATATATATATATATATATATATATATATATATATATATATATTTATATATATATATATATATATATATATATATATATATATTAATCTATTTTGCTTTGTCGCTGTCTCCCGCGTTTGCGAGGTAGCGCAAGGAAACAGACGAAAGAAATGGCCCAACCCATACCCATACACATGTATATACATACACGTCCACGCACGCAAATATACATACCTATACATCTCAATGTACACATATATATACACACACAGACACATACATATATACCCATGCACACAATGCACACTGTCTGCCTTTATTCATTCCTATCGCCACCTCGCCACACATGGAATACCATCCCACTCCCCCCTCATGTGTGCGAGATAGAGCTAGGAAAAGACAACAAAGGCCACATTCGTTCACACTCAGTCTCTAGCTGTCATGCAATAATGCCCGAAACCACAGCTCCCTTTCCACATCCAGGCCACACAACTTTCCATGGTTTACCCCAGACGCTTCACATGCCCTGATGCAATCCATTGACAGCAACATCGATCCAATTCACTCTATTCCTTGCACGCCTTTCACCCTCCTGCATGTTCGCCCCGATCACTCAAAATCTTTTTCACTCCATCTTTCCACCTCCAATTTGGTCTCCCACTTCTCCTCGTTCCCTCCACCTCCGACACATATATCCTCTTGGTCAATCTTTCCTCACTCATTCTCTCCATGTGCCCAAACCATTTCAATACACCCTCTTCTCCTCTCTCAACCACGCTCTTTTATTTCCACACATTTCTCTCACCTTTATATTACTTACTCGATCAAACCACCTCACACCACATATTGTCCTCAAACATCACATTTCCAGCACATCTACCCTCCTGCGCACAACTCTATCCATAGCCCACACCTCGCAACCATACAACATTGTTGGAACCACTATTCCTTCAAACATACCCATTTTTGCTTTCCGAGATAATGTTCTCGACTTCCACACATTCTTCAAGGCTCCCAGGATTTTCATCCCCTCCCCCACCCTATGATTCGCTTCCGCTTCCATGATTCCATCCGCTGCCAGATCCACTCCCAGATATCTAAAACTCTTTACTTCCTCCAGTTTTTCTCCATTCAAACTTACCTCCCAATTGAATTGACCCTCAACCCTACTGTACCTACTAACCTTGCTCTTATTCACATTTACTCTTAACATTCTTCTTTCACACACTTTACCAAACTCAGTCACCAGCTTCTGCAGTTTCTCACATGAATCAGCCACCAGCGCTGTATCATCAGCGAACAACAACTGACTCACTTCCCAAACTCTCTTATCCACAACAGACTTCATACTTGCCCTTTTTTCCAAAACTCTTGCATTCACCTCCCTAACAACCCCATCCATAAACAGATTAAACAACCATGGATACATCACACAACCCCTGCCGCAAACCTACATTCACTGAGAACCAATCACTTTCCTCTCTTCCTACACGTACACATCCCTTACATCCTCGATAGAAACTTTTCACTGCTTCTAACAACTTGCCTCCCACACCATACATTCTTAATACCTTCCACAGAGCATCTCTATCAACTCTATCATATGCCTTCTCCAGATCCATTAATGCTACATACAAATCCATTTGCTTTTCTAAGTATTTCTCACATACATTCTTCAAAGCAAACACCTGATCCACACATCCTCTACCACTTCTGAAACCACACTGCTCTTACCCAATCTGATGCTCTGTACATGCCTTCACGATCTCAATCAATGCCCTCCCATATAATTTACCAGGAATACTCAACAAACTTATACCTCTGTAATTTGAGCACTCACTCTTATCCCCTTTGCCTTTGTACAATGGCACTATGCACGCATTCTGCCAATCCTCAGGCACCTCACCATGAGTCATACATACATTAAATAACCTTACCAACCAGTCAGCAATACAGTCACCCCCTTTTTTGATAGATTCCACTGCAATACCATCCAAATCTGCTGCCTTGCCGGCTTTCATCTTCCGCAAAGCTTTTACTACCTCTTCTCTGTTTACCAAATCATTTTCCCTAACCCTCTCACTTTGCACACCACCTCGACCAAAACTCCCTATATCTGCCACTCTATCATCAAACACATTCAACAAACCTTCAAAATACTCACTCCATCTCCTTCTCACATCACCACTACTTGTTATCACCTCCCCATTTGTGCTCTTCACTGAAGTTCCCATTTGCTCCCTTGTGTTACGCACTTTATTTACCTCCTTCCGAAACATCTTTTTATTCTCCCTGAAATTTAATGATACTCTCTCACCCCAACTCTCATTTGCCCTCTTTTTCACCTATTGCACCTTTCTCTTGACCTCCTGTCTCTTTCTTTTATACATCTCCCACTCAATAGCATTTTTCCCTGCAAAAATCGTCCAAATGCCTCTCTCTTCTCTTTCACTAATAATCTTACTTCTTCATCCCACCACTCACTACCCTTTCTAATCAACCCACCTCCCACGCATCTCATGCCACAAACATCTTTTGCGCACTCCATCACTGATTCCCTAAATACATCCCGTTCCTCCCCCACTCCCCTTACTTCCATTGTTCTCACCTTTTTCCATTCTGTACTCAGTCTCTCCTGGTACTTCCTCACACAAGTCTCCTTCCCAAGCTCACTTACTCTCACCACTCTCTTCACCCCAACATTTTATCCTCTTTTCTGAAAACCTCTGCAAATCTTCACCTTCGCCTTCACAACATATGATCAGATATCCCTCCAGTTGCACCTCTCAGCACATTAACATCCAAAAGTCTCTCTTTCGCGCGCCTGTCAATTAACACGTAATCCAATAACGTTCTATAGCCATCCCTCCTACTTACATACGTATACTTATGTATATCTCGCTTTTTAAACCAGGTGTTCCCAATCACCAGTCCTTTTTCAGCACATAAATCTAGAAGCTCTTCACTATTTCCATTTACAACACTGAACACCCCATGTATACCAATCATTCCCTCAACTGCCACAGTACTCACCTTTGCATTCAAATCACCCATCACTATAACCCGGTCTCGTGCATCAAAACCACTAACACACTCATTCAGCTGCTCCCAAAACACTTGCCTCTCATGATATCTCTTCTCATGCCCAGGTGCATATGCACCAATAATCACCCATCTCTCTCTATCAACTTTCAGTTTTACCCATATTAATCGAGAATTTACTTTTTTACATTCTATCACATACTCCCATATGTGTGTGTCTGTGTGTGTGTGTGTGTGTGTGTGTGTGTGTGTGTGTGTGAGTGTGTGTGTAAGAGATATTACTACTACGTTATTACTAGTAGTACTTAATAGAGATTATTACTTAATGGTTGATGATATTCATTTGATATCACCTGGGAGCCCATAGACATGGTTGAAGTATAACCCCTTAATCAAGACATTGATGGCTCAACTAGGCCAATGGACTACCAAGCATATTATGACTACTTTCTTTCCTCTGAGCTACGGAAAAGCCAAAAACCTTCTCACATTTTATTCCTAAACAAATTGACGTGAATCCTTATGACATGACAATTAATCATGCGTAAGCACTTAATGACTGGAATCTTCATATATAATTAGTTGTAACACTACTAACATAATCAGTCATGCCTGGGTCCGCGGGCATTATTACGTTAAATAAACATCTAAGGCTACTCACAGTATCAGAAATAGTGTGGCCTGCATCCAACACAAATGTCAGAAATAACTAAACATACTAGTTCACAATTGCAAAGGACTTCTTGTTCTCAGGTGTTAGAAGTTCACATAATTGTTCAGTTTGTAACACGTTCTTAGCTGGATTCTGAGTGACTGGATTGCAGACGGGGAGAGTGTGTCTGTGTCCGAGAGATGGACCCAGCTCCTCCACGTTAGGTCAGTCCGTGCTTGCGTTTCACACAGCGGCCCTGGGTCAAGCACGCCGCAAGCACATACTTCAGACTCTCCCCAGCTGGGACCTGACTGGTGCCCTACAAGTGCTCGACCCAAACAGGGGGTCGACCCAACCAGATGATCGATCCAAACAGGTGCTCGACCCAACCCACTGCCCTGTTGGTATTGAAGTTACCAGTGTCTCTTAGTCACATTATTGGCTCATTATCCTCGCAGGAGGCGAGCCTTGCACACTTTATAAAGACACCTTTTGTAACGATGGATGTTGAATGCTACCCCTTCCGTGGTAGGTAACTGTCTCGTCTGTGTGCTGGTGACACAGAATCACGTTGGTTTGCCAAGGCGATCATTTCAGTTTCCTTGGTTAATCACTTCACTATGTCACTTTCCCACACTCAATACATTTTCGCGGTGTCGTTATTTGAAACTGTCTCACTGTATGATCTTAACTGAGCACCGTAAATAGTAAACTTTTAGACTTGGTGTAATCTCGAGCGGGAGGGATGTGGGGGCATGTTAGAGAGAGAGAGAGAGAGAGAGAGAGAGAGAGAGAGAGAGAGAGAGAGAGAGAGAGAGAGAGAGAGGGGGGGAAGTCAACCTCCCGCATTTCACCTCACATAGCTGCAACAATTAGTAGCCTTCCGCTAAATAGTAGCTCTAACGATACTGTACACTATTTGCTTACATTCAAGTTTTAACATTCCCAGTACATCAAATAATAACTATACGTCAGAAATACTAAACTATCATACAGGTTAGACAAAGGACAACACTGGCCACCAAGTGCTTTATTGTTGCCTGGGTTTGTTTTGCTGATACCACGTTACATTATCTTTCTGCCGCATGGAGGCATGGCCACGCGATAACTTACTTATACATTATATATATATATATATATATATATATATATATATATATATATATATATATATATATATATATATATATATATATATATATATATATAAATATATATATATATATATATATATATATATATATATATATATTTATTTTTTTATTTATTATACTTTGTCGCTGTCTCCCGCGTTTGCGAGGTAGCGCAAGGAAACAGACGAAAGAAATGGCCCAACCCCCCCCCCCCCCTCATACACATGTATATACATACGTCCACACACGCAAATATACATACCTACACAGCTTTCCATGGTTTACCCCAGACGCTTCACATGCCTTGATTCAATCCACTGACAGCACGTCAACCCCGGTATACCACATCGCTCCAATTCACTCTATTCCTTGCCCTCCTTTCACCCTCCTGCATGTTCAGGCCCCGATCACACAAAATCTTTTTCACTCCATCTTTCTACCTCCAATTTGGTCTCCCTCTTCTCCTCGTTCCCTCCACCTCCGACACATATATCCTCTTGGTCAATCTTTCCTCACTCATTCTCTCCATGTGCCCAAACCACTTCAAAACACCCTCTTCTGCTCTCTCAACCACGCTCTTTTTATTTCCACACATCTCTCTTACCCTTACGTTACTCACTCGATCAAACCACCTCACACCACACATTGTCCTCAAACATCTCATTTCCAGCACATCCATCCTCCTGCGCACAACTCTATCCATAGCCCACGCCTCGCAACCATACAACATTGTTGGAACCACTATTCCTTCAAACATACCCATTTTTGCTTTCCGAGATAATGTTCTCGACTTCCACACATTCTTCAAGGCCCGCAGAATCTTCGCCCCCTCCTCCACCCTATGATCCACTTCCGCTTCCATGGTTCCATCCGCTGCCAGATCCACTCCCAGATATCTAAAACACTTCACTTCCTCCAGTTTTTCTCCATTCAAACTCACCTCCCAATTGACTTGACCCTCAACCCTACTGTACCTAATAACCTTGCTCTTATTCACATTTACTCTTAACTTTCTTCTTCCACACACTTTACCAAACTCAGTCACCAGCTTCTGCAGTTTCTCACATGAATCAGCCACCAGCGCTGTATCATCAGCGAACAAAAACTGACTCACTTCCCAAGCTCTCTCATCCCCAACAGACTTCATACTTGCCCCTCTTTCCAAAACTCTTGCATTTACCTCCCTAACAACCCCATCCATAGACAAATTAAACCACCATGGAGACATCACACACCCCTGCCGCAAACCTACATTCACTGAGAACCAATCACTTTCCTCTCTTCCTACACGTACACATGCCTTACATCCTCGATAAAAACTTTTCACTGCTTCTAACAACTTTCCTCCCACACCATATATTCTTAATACCTTCCACAGAGCATCTCTATCAACTCTATCATATGCCTTCTCCAGATCCATAAATGCTACATACAAATCCATTTGCTTTTCTAAGTATTTCTCACATACATTCTTCAAAGCAAACACCTGATCCACGCATCCTCTATCACTTCTGAAACCACACTGCTCTTCCCCAATCTGATGCTCTGTACATGCCTTCACCCTCTCAATCAATACCCTCCCATATAATTTACCAGGAATACTCAACAAACTTATACCTCTGTAATTTGAGCACTCACTCTTATCCCCTTTGCCTTTGTACAGTGGCACTATGCACGCATTCCGCCAATCCTCAGGCACCTCACCATGAGTCATACATACATTAAATAAGCTTACCAACCAGTCAACAATACAGTCACCCCCTTTTTTAATAAATTCCACTGCAATACCATCCAAACCTGCTGCCTTGCCGGTTTTCATCTTCCGCAAAGCTTTCACTACCTCTTCTCTGTTTACCAAATCATTTTCCCTAACCCTCTCACTTTGCACACCACCTCGACCAAAACACTCTATATCTGCCACTCTATCATCAAACACATTCAACAAACCTTCAAAATACTCACTCCATCTCCTTCTCACATCACCACTACTTGTTATGACCTCCCCATTTGCGCCCTTCACTGAAGTTCCCATTTGCTCCCTTGTCTTACGCACTTTATTTACCTCCTTCCAGAACATCTTTTTATTCATATATATATATATATATATATATATATATATATATATATATATATATATATATATATATATATATATATATGTGTGTGTATATATATATATATGTATATATGTCCCATTTTAGAAAGTGGGATATATATATGTATATGTATATGTATATGTATATATGTGTATATGTATATGTATATATATGTGTATGTGTATGTATATTTTCCTATGAGTCCGGGGGAGGGGTGAGGCGCGGGGGGTTCCCGGGTGCACTTTCGTGTCGTGGTCGCGTCATCTGGGGGGACACAGGAGAGAGGTGTGGCAGTCGGTTGATGTGCAGCGGGGAGACGAAGCTGGGACGCCATTTGGAGTGAAAAATATTTTGTGTGATCGGGGCCTGAATATGCAGGAGGGTGAAAGGAGGGCAAGGAATAGAGTGAATTGGAGCGATGTGGTATACCGGGGTTGACGTGCTGTCAGTGGATTGAATCAAGGCATGTGAAGCGTCTGGGGTAAACCATGGAAAGCTGTGTAGGTATGTATATTTGCGTGTGTGGACGTATGTATATACATGTGTATGGGGGGGGGGGGGCCATTTCTTTCGTCTGTTTCCTTGCGCTACCTCGCAAACGCGGGAGACAGCGACAAAGTATAATATAAAAACAAAAATAAAAATATATATATATATATATATATATATATATATATATATATATATATGTGTGTGTGTGTGTGTGTGTGTGTGTGTATGGATGTAACCAAGATGAGAAAAAAGGAGAGATAGGTAGTATGTTTGATGAAAGGAACCTGGATGTTTTGGCTCTGAGTGAAACGAAGTTCAAGGGTAAAGGGGAAGAGTGGTTTGGGAATGTCTTAGGAGTAAAGTCAGGGGTTAGTGAGAGGACAAGAGCAAGGGAAGGAGTAGCACTACTCCTGAAACAGGAGTGGTGGGAGTATGTGATTGAGTGTAAGAAAGTAAACTCTGGATTGATATGGGTAAAACTGAAAGTTGACGGAGAGAGATGGGTGATTATTGGTGCTTATGCACCTGGGCATGAGAAGAAAGATCATGAGAGGCAAGTGTTTTGGGAGCAGCTGAATGAGTGTGTTAGTGGTTTTGATGCACGAGACCGGGTTATAGTGATGGGTGACTTGAATGCAAAGGTGAGTAATGTGGCAGTTGAGGGAATAATTGGTATACATGGGGTGTTCAGGGTTGTAAATGGAAATGGTGAAGAGCTTGTAGATTTACGTGCTGAAAAAGGACTTGTGATTGGGAATACCTGGTTTAAAGAGAGAGATATACATAAGTGTACGTATGTAATTAGTAGAGATGGCCAAAGAGCTTTATTGGATTACGTGTTAATTGATAGGCGCGCGAAAGAGAGACTTTTGGATGTTAATGTGCTGAGAGGTGCAACTGGAGGGATGTCTGATCATTATGTTGTGAAGGCGAAGGTGAAGATTTGCAGAGGTTTTCAGAAAAGAGGAGAGAATGTTGGGGTGAAGAGAGTGGTGAGAGTAAGTGAGCTTGGGAAGGAGACTTGTGTGAGGAAGTACCAGGAGAGACTGAATACAGAATGAGAAAAGGTGAGATAAAAGGACGTAAGTGGTTAGGGAGAGGAATGGGATGTATTTAGGGAAGCAGTGATGGCTTGCGCGAAAGGTGCTTGTCGCATGAGAAGCGTGGGAGGTGGGCAGATTAGAAAGAATAATGAGTGGTAGGATTAAGAAGACAGATTATTAGTGAAAGAGAAGAGAGAGGCAGTTGGACAATTTTTGCATGGAAATAATGCAAATGAGTCGGAGATGTATAAAACAAAGAGGCAGGAGGTCAAGAGAAACGTGCAAGAGGTGAAAAAGAGGGCAAATGAGAGTTGGGGTGAGAGAGTATCATTAAATTTTAGGGAGAATAAAAAGATGTTTTTGGTGGAGGTAAATAAAGTGCGTAAGACAAGGGAACAAATGGGAACTTCAGTGAAAGGGGGTCAATGGGGAAGTGATAACAAGTAGTGGTGATGTGAGAAGGAGATGGAGTGAGTATTCTGAAGGTTTGTTGAATGTGTTTGATGATAGAGTGGCAGATGTAGGGAGTTTTGGTCGAGGTGGTGTGCAAAGTGAGAGGGTTAGGGAAAATGATTTGGTAAACAGAGAAGAGGTAGTAAAAGCTTTGCGGATGATGAAAGCCGGCAAGGCAGCGGGTTTGGGTGGTATTGCAGTGGAATTCATTAAAAAAGGTTGTGACTGTATTGTTGACTGGTTGGTAAGGTTATTTAATGAATGTATGATTCATGGTGAGGTGCCTGAGGATTGGCGGAATGCTTGCATAGTGCCATTGTACAAAGGCAAAGGGGATAAGAGTGAGTTCTCAAATTACAGAGGTATAAG